>NW_026642649.1:12132500-12557311 GCF_028554395.1 Pezoporus wallicus
CTGATCTGCGCTGTTGAGCAGCATGTGTGCTGCAGTCTGTGCTCACCCGCTGTGCCGGGACTGGAGGTCCCAGCCCCAATGTGCTGTGAAAGGACATAGCGCTGCAGGTCAGGAGGCTGTAAAATGGATTTACAAACCTAGGCCAAAAACTGTCCAGGCAGTTCTTATTATAGATTATACAGATGTGTAGATCGCTTTGTTATAGGGTGTAAATCTACTTCATGGATTATATAAATTTTATACATGTTGTAGATTTGAAGTAGTGTTATAGGCAGTTTTGAAGATTTAAAACCATATACTGGCCAGGTCAGAACTGACTGTGCTTTCCATTTGGAAAACAATGTTTGACCACAGTCTTGAATATGTTGTAACTTCTGTTTTCCTGACATGTGGGCAATGCTTTTGGTTTCCATGGCAGAAAAAGTGAAAGAAAGAAAAAAAAAAAAAAACAAAGGGAAAGAAAAAGGTCTGTGCAATTCAGATGGCAGAATAACCATGAGAATGAAAAAATGTGAGGTTAGAACAGGCCCAGAGTTTATGCCCAATGACACACAGGTTTGAAAAAAGGAGTTAATGCTGCTAATACCTATATGACTGATTTCATAAGGTTCATTTCCTGAAGGTAAAAAGGCAGTAGATGATCTGTTTGAAAATGTGCAAGGTAAGAGGAATAGCACCTTTCACTGTGAGCCTCCATGGGAATCAAACACAAGTTCAGGTCTTGGTCTCTATTAGGATTAATACAAATTCTTTGCTTCCTGGCTCGATCTTGAAACTTGAGCTCTTCTAAATTTTATAGGGATCATTCAAGTACACATCAAGGTCATTCATGTACATTTTGAGTACTCATGGTGCCATTTTGATTCCTGAAAGCCTTGAGGGAAATTCTGAGTGACAGCAACAAATAGTTCTAACTAGCACCAGGCTTATATAGCACTTTCTTCATGCAGATGTTGAAGTGCTGAGGCAAAGGAAGGTGAGATTCCTTGCCCAGAAAGCCAGACTTTGTCAGCTGCACTCCTGTGCTTCATCTACAGGGTTGGATGACTACTAAAGAAACCAATAACTTAACAGTTTGATTTAGAGAAAAGTGGTTAAAAGTCTGTAGCTGTATCAGCCAGTATTTTCATCCAAGTCTTCATTTGGAACATAAATATACATAAGTGATACTTTGCACTCACTAGTTGCTATATTTATTAAGATTACTGGCAATATTAAAGTTGTCTGAGATAAAACTGATGTGGGAAAGCTGCAGTCCTGCAGAGGAATCTTAATTGTCTGATTGTAAATATTTGTTAGACAAAAGTGGCCAAGTACATCCTACAGTCATGCCTAAATTTGCTGTGTGAAAATGTAAAAAAGACGAGCAAATGTATATTAGAAGTGGTTTAGTTTTTAACTGTGGAATGAAAGAACAGATTTTAATTAAATGGAGTTTGGGGCATCTCAGAATGACTGGTGAGAACTAGAAATGACCCAGATTTGAGGACTAGCATATAAACTAAATTATATTTTTATTAAGAAATTAATTAGACCTAAAAAAGTAGTCCTGGAAGGCAGCTCCTTACACAAAACAGAACAGGAGCTGGAGCAAACTTATTGTAAGAGCACTGGCATCAGTGCAGGGATTGCTGGCAGGGCTCTCAGCTCTGTGTGGAAGATACACTGTCACTGTGTGCATGACTGCCCAGTGAGGAAGTTCTACCTACTTATACCAAGTTGTAGAAAAATATTAGAATACATGTAAATATGTCACATTACACACTTCTAGAATTAGCAGGACTGAGGTCTCATGGACATTCCAGCCCTATATTGAATCAGAGTAAGGTTACTGAGCATACAATAAAATGAGGATGGTAATTATTTCATTATTTGTAGATCTAAAATTGCACAGCTTGGGAAGTCCATGTCAAATGAAAGTGATGTCAAATGCCTGGTTGTTTCACTTCAAACAAAAGTGTATTTATTCGCATGCAAGACCGCAGCCATGTTTAAACACACATAACGAGCTTTTGAGCATGAGCTTGATCAGTTTTTGACTGCCTTTCCTTCTCTGTTTATTTTAGTATTTCATGTAGACACCGTGTTTCCTCTGGTTTAAGTGTGCACAGATCCAGAGCAGGAGAGCAGCTTTTTCTTGCATTCGTGGGATAATGGGCATGATGCATAAGGGTTACCTATTGCCTATTTTGTTGGATAACCCAGTTTTACCTTGACACTTGTCGTTATTCCTGTCTTGTTCATCCACTCTAGATGTCTTTGTACAGGCATGCATGGGGATGTGGGGATGTGCTCCCAATGTTGCTAGCTCCTCTGCACTGCACATCACTTTCCCTGCTTGTGCCTTGCCTGTGGTCTCCTATGTGGACAAGGAGCAGGAGGGGCTTTCATGCTGTTGCCCACAGCCATACATCTTGCTTTTTACTGCAGAGATTGGACTGCACCTCTTTAGTGGCCTCCAGATGCTTGTGGAGATCGAAGCAGGGGAGGAGTTCGCTTTGCTTCAGGCCAACTACCCATGTGTTAGACGAGCCCATGGTTTCACAAGCACTGCCAATAGTTCAGGAGGGAATGGTGGTCATGGCTGGCTTATTTTGGGGAGTGCTGTCCCACACGCACTGCCTTCAGCTGTTAGGACTGCAGCCATACATGGGGACAAGGTCCCCTTTGGGCATAGTGGATTTATGCATGTGTAAACCAGGGGAGAATTGGCATACACAGTGCAAATGAAAAAGTGAAGCGTAATATAACACAATAAATATTCTGTAATAGAAATGCTTTACAGTGCTGTGGATTGAAATTTGAACTGGCTTGAGCTGTGGAGTGAATTATTCAATCCATATCATTTTAGATAAAGTGCACAGAATTTAAAGAAATGGGGTTTGCCCAGAGGATATCAAAGAGGGGATGTGACAGTGAGTACCAGACTGGACATCTGAGCAGCTGAGTGATCTGTGGAGCCAGTTGTGGAAGTGATTTGCAAATCAAAGATTTTATATTCATTGCAGTAACGTTATTTTGTTTCTTTGTGGCATGTTTAACACAGGAGCTGTACTTCTATCTAAATTTATTCGCCTAGACATTAAGCTTCTTTCTGAACTGAGCCTGTCCCTGTTGTATCCAAGCTCTGACCCATCTAAAATGAGGTTTCTAGCATCATTGTATAGATTTTGGATTCCTGGGGTGAAGAATTAATCTCTGGGTGTCCCTTATGCAATAAGACACTCTCGTGCTCCAAACCCTCTTTGGATTCTTGATGGGATTGCAGAGAGGAAAACAAACAGAATAGCAGCCACATACATTGGGGTTTGAGTAGCTGAAGGGTTCCTGTTCTTAGGTGCTATGCAGAAACATGTTTCCTTTTGTCTTAGAATAAGAGTTTGAAAACTTTTATTTTTTTTAGGAGAAATATTGTGATGACGGTTCTGTTTACTGAGCTGAGTTAGTGCAGGCTTCGAACTGGCATTTTCCAGCGAGGAGCATGAATCATACCAAGTGCTGGACTTGCAAAATCCTGCTTTAAGCAGAGGCTGTATGTGTGGATGCAGTGATTTGGTAGCACTGCTTTAAGGGACAAGCTTTGAAATAGAAAGCTTTATTTATGAAATATGAAGTTCTTTTTTAAGAAAGCCAGACAAACCCAAGCAGGTTTTTCAAAGGTGCCTTTGGGCTTCTAGCTTGAAGAAGCCTTATGAGTTTTTTCTGTGACTGCACAAATGTCTTTGAAAGAGCGCTTATATTCCCCTACATGCAGTAGTTGCCATTGCCTCACATATTGTTTCAGCCTTCAGAAGACATCTTAAGCTAACCAAGGCTAAAGCTAACTTGAAATTCACCTATGTAGCAGAAACCACTCTTTTTCCCCTTTTGGAAAGAGATACTTTCCCTTACTTAGGGCCTCCAACGTTAAGGCTTTTTAAAATAGGCCAAAACATACAGCTCACCATTTTCCAGCAGAGGAAAGAAAAAACCCACACCAGAACCAAACCAAAAACCTCTGCAGTTACTCTTTGCCAGTTGATCTGTATCCTGTGTTACAAGCCCAAAAACATTTTCTTTCCCTTTAATTTATGCTCAGGTGGCAGAGGCTAACTACCATTTCCTGGCTAGTCCTCGTAGCAGCCCCTTTCCTGATGGCCACGTTTTGGATTAGTAGCTGTGTTGTGGTTTTGGGGAATTTTTTTGCTTGTGTCTTTTTTTCTGTACCCCAGAGGTGCACAGGTACATACAGTTACAGCACAAAACCTCTTCGGATTTCAGCATAGTGGAGAAGTCTGGCTGCTTACTTTTCTCTCTCTCGATTTCCTCTCTCTATATCTGTCTCTAATCAATACATAATCTTTCCAGGAAGAACACTTTTCAATTAAAAAGTCTCCCACTCTGCCATTATCACATCTGTATAACTTCAAATTTTGATTTTAGAGGTGAGAACAGAAAAACCTGTTGAAACTGGGTGTCATTTCATATCTTTGACGGAAGTTGTGCCTATTCAGAGTTCACATGCTTATTCCTTTCCATACGTACAGTTCCAAGACTCAACCATATGGTGATGCTTTAAAATTAAGAATCATAATTAATGTTCAGATAAACAAGGCAGTTGGCTCAACTTGCTGTGAGAGCACTTTCTAGGGGCTGATGACGGGAGGGGTGGATTTCAGAGCTCACAAATGTCTTCCCTGTAGAGGTGTAGACAGGGGCACCAGCTGCCTCAGAACTTAAGAGAAATCTATACAAGTCTATACTTCTCCTTTTTCTTTGTTATTTTTCTCCCTTCTCCACTATTTCTCCTCACTTTAAAACCTTGTCAACGCTAGTTTCTGCACTTTCTTCCAAGTTTCTGCCCAGCTTTGTCTTCTCACTTTTCAGCTTGTCTCATTTATAAAAGTATGATCCCTATCTGTAGGAATCACATGGCCCATACCTGTCCTGTCTGTCCATTAAAACTGTCCATTTTTGTAGTCCTCAAGCCATTGCATTCTGCAGAGTTTTTCTGATAAATTTTTGTTGCTTTTGTTACCCATTTATTGAGTTGCTTCAAGGAATTTATTACCTGCTATCTGACATGTAGGCTTCTCAGAGGTACTACTTTTTGGGCACAGATTCTAGGTTCAGTAGGCTTAGAATTAGGATCTTTCAATATTATACTGTTATAAATAATAAAAATGCAGTTGGGTGATAATTCTGTGATTCAAAACCAAACCCATATTATCTCCCAAACACAGATAGTTATTTATTATGTATAGCAGCTTGCAACCTTGAGGAGGGAATGAGGCAATGGAAGTGGTTGGTTGTCCATAGAAATAATGACATTTTCACCAGGCAGAAGTTAGGTGGATTGTTTGAAGTCTGATTAATTTCTTAAAGAACAGTCAAAACTGTGTTTATTACATTTTTTTTTTTCCTGGATGAAAATGGGCATCACAAAATGTTTGTAGACCCTTGGTTTCCCAAGACCAAAGGGGTTTGTATTCCTGCAACAGTGACTAAAATGTTGGGTTTTCTACAGTAGATTGAGTGATTTGTTGAGCTTTTTGAACTCTGACTAAATGTTGCAGGAAGACTGAGTTTGGGCATCTTTTACTTGTTCTTATGCAAGTAAATGGTTAATGCTGCTCTTGTAGCCAAAGCACTGCCTTCACCAGTGGGTTTGCTGGCTCCCATGTAATATTTGTTCACCACTCTTAAGGGCAAGGTTGGCAACATTTCAGTGGTGGTGTGCGTCCTGTACTTGTGAAATGCCTTCGTTATCTTTCTGGATAAAATGAGCTATGTAAATTGTACAACAATAATCTTGTGGCTGAGTATTCTCTATCTGAGTGTTCTGCAAATAAGAGCTATGCATGCCAGTGCACTTTGAGATCACAGCCATTGCAGCTATGTCGATCTCATCCTAGGACCATGTGAGCGAATTGAATGCGCTGACAATAGAGAGGTCAGGTTGTGTTTCAGAAAGTGTTTCTGAAAAGAAGAAAGATAGCCATGGTGTTCCAAAACAGAACAGGAATACGCGTGTAGACTGAAAAATTACCAGTAAGTACCTAAGGTGCCAAGGTTCCCCACTGCTGGAACACAACATGTGTATTTTTGGGGAGTCATTAGCATCCCTCAGACCCAAATGCCAGTACACAGACAATGTGACTTCCATAGTCTGAATTCTCTCTTTAGGCTTAGTGTCGCAGTGGGACATGCTTTATTACAACTTATACCAGCCATAGACATTTCCTCCTGGTTCAGCTAAACCCATGAAAGTAACTTATTCTGATAATTATGAACATAGTATAAATTTCATTCAAATATTTTTGGCAGGTCAGATACATCAAAATATGAGTGTAAAGCTACTTTTTATTGATTCCAGAAATAGACTTTAATGTTTAGTCTCTGGTTTTCAAACAAAGCCAGAAATATTTCAGTAGTTTTTTTCTTTTTTCCTTTGGAGAGGAAATGAAAAATATAGATTGAGATATGTCTTAAATTAATTGCACCTACAGGAATGATTTATCTAATTACTGCCCTATTCCCTGCTGAGATTTAAGAAATCAGTGTGTAGTAAGTTGTCCAGACATCTCTGAATAGACATTGTGTTCTTTCTCATTTTTACAACTGATAAGCACAGATGAACTTTGGATGATGACTGTGTTCATTCTATGGCTTTTTTAAAAGATAAACTACTTAGTAAAATTTTGCAATAGGGAAAAAAATCTTTAAACTGTTTGCAAGTGTTTATAAGATTTAATGTTGTCTAATTTGCTTTTTGATTACACTTATATTAGTTAACATCTGTCATGCAAGTTACTGTACACAGTTACCATCCTGCAAGAAATTCATGCTTTCAGTAAACTCAAGTTACCAGAACTCAGCTCTGAAAGATCTTTAGAAGTCCAGTCATTGCAAAGTACTGTAGGTACCAAGTCCTTAACAAAATATATTACCTATGCATAAATGAATCAAAAGCTAGGTGAATGGGTCTTGTCTGAGGCAAATTAGATCTTACCTCTGTATTCCAAGGTAAAGATATTCCAAGGGTAGACACCCAATCTACCAGCTTTATTCACTGCATTAGTCAGTAGGTCTATGGAAGCCAACTGAACAACTGCTGAGCTAAAAGTTGCACAAGTGGTTAAAGGAACAAATTATTGATGACTGGGCTTCACATTTAGAGTGGGATGATGCTCTAGCATCAGTGACAACAGCAAGGCATGTTATATTAAAAAACCCTAAGTACTAAATTAGATTGGCTGTACATGTGTCCATCTCTGTGTGCATTTACCTCTTTTGCACACCTGAATGCTTCTTTTCCGTGCATGCTGCCCGTCTGAATTGTGTATCTACTTTGAAGTACCTAGCCTCAGTGACTGTTTCTCTGTTTCTTGAATGTTTGGCCTTAAAGATAGACATTTGGTTAAATTAATAGCTCATTTAATAACTTCTTGGGCTAAGTTATGAACTGACTGACAGTCCTTAGAAAAAAAACTGAAGCCCTTAACATTTTTCTTATTACTTCAATATTACAAAGTAACCGCCTAATAAATGTGTGTTTTAAAAACTATGCTTGTTTTACTACTACAGCATGTAAAATAAATTTCCTTCTAAAAATCTGTGGAGGACTACACATCTTCACACTACGTACCATTAGTAATATCTTATGTCAGTTAGCCAGGCTATATGAAAGTAACTTAAAAAAGTGCAATTTTGTCTACATTGATAGTTTTTCCTGCCATGGCAATGTCTGTCTATTACAGTTCATTGGGATCAGATACAGATGATAGGTGTCAAATTCTTCCATAGCAGCTAAACAAAATGTCTGTAGAGGAGACCTTATTTTTGAGCAAGCTACTGAACTTCTCTTTGCCTCTGTTTCCCCAATGCATAAGTATATGTAGCACTGTGTATATATGCAAAGTGTATCTTGTATGTGTATATATATATACACACACCCCAGCCACTTGTGGAATGGTAATTTTTGAAGCATATGTATTTATTTTCTTGGACATGTTTCGTTGAGCAAATGAGTACCTACATTACAGGAAAGTTGAAAGATTTTCCTCTCAGAAAGTCAATGAAAGAGTGGATAATCAAAGCCAGGCCACTTGAATCCTCATGAGCTTACCTTAGCCATGCTATCATTTGTGCTCCTAAATATACAGTTTCTCATTAACTATAGGCAGGCCACATGGCTGCTTTCCAAACATGCCTTTTCCTCACAGGGGGGCCCAGGCGGTGGCAGTTTGCCAGTCCTCTATGGAAAAGCTGATACACAAGATCTGTTCATGACCCGTCTGTACTGTGGCAACAGTCCTTTAATTGGGAGGAAGGAAACGGGGCATCCTCTTGGAGCTGGGGACTTGCCAGAATTATCCAAGGCCATGTGAACCCAAGTGCAAAGTATTTTTTTCCACCTTCTTGGCAGTAGGGAAGTGAGATGCACATAATAACCAGTGATCAATCTCTGCATGGGGAAACGCTCCATGCTTCCAATCTCAGCAGTGCTGCTTTACAGAGATTGGGGTGTTGCTGCTGTGCCAACTGGTGGCCTTTAGCTTTAGGGTGAGGTTCCTGGCCTATGATTAGCTGCATATTTTTCTAGCTGTGGTACTGTTTAGAAGAAGGGAGGAGTGCCCAAGGGGCATGCACCCCAACATGTGAGGAGAAGAGTAAGTTAATTCTTTCTGAAGGGCTATGAGGTGAATGGTGTGGGACCTCTGCCTAGATTAAAGAGATGTGGCAGTAAAGGATTAATGATGTAAGTCCAGACTGTTCATCCAGTATGGCTGAATAGTGCATACAGTAGATGAAAAACTGTATAATAGAGGAAAGACAGCTTGTGATTAAGGCACTGAATCCAAAGTATCCTGACAAAGCCTAGCTTCAATGAAAGATATCTGCAGGGTTTCTTAAATTTCATTGTATTTCTTACTTACACCTGTATCTATACTTCCTTTGCTGTCTTAATTTGTTGGTTTCTGCTGTGGTCAGTAGCCTCCATTGGAAGATATTTGTCAGCAGAGCCTTACCAATAAAAATCAACACTTTCTGTGTGCAGCTTAGTACCTCAGTATACCCTAGTGCAGCTTTATCAAAATATTGTGCAAAACATGGCAAAAGTCTCTGATATATTTTTTGGATTCTGTTTGAACATTGTTATTCACAAACCTCTATTCCTAGCTCAGTTATAGTTTCAAAACACTACTGTAGATCGACATAATGATTGTTTTACAATGGTGTACAACTGTTAGAATTTTTTCTTGCTTCTTAATAGATGAAGTTAATGGGAAAAAGACTTGAAAAAAAAAACCAACAAAAATATAACTATTCTTCTACAGTTTGCATTTCAAACTGTTTCTCTTTTGATTTGATTGGGAAAATAAGCCACAATGGGTATGATAAAAATGCTTTAGACATTTACCCAACAGTGAATATAACAAGGGCAGTGATATTGCTTGCCCTCTGGTCAGCTTTGTTTTTTTCCCAAGTGCAGACTGTAGTATCATCACTCTTCAAACATACTTCTAATTGGCACCCCAGAGAGAGAGAGACGGGGTGGTACTGCAGGAAATGCTGGACAAATGTTTATGCTTTGGGAGTTTAGGAAAATATCAAGTCCAGTAGTTCAGTGATCGGTGTTGGGATGTGTAGAAAATAGCAGCAAGAAAAAGAAAAGACAATAGGTTTTGTGATGCTAATTCAACACTTTGAAATCACTTTGACTGAAGCTTTCCATTTGTGTGAGTGCTTGAAGAATGCAGTTTTATGTGACTGTTGTCTAGTTATGACTTATCTGTGATTTTTAAGGGATTTAAATCTGGCATGACAGCTAAAGAGTGAAAGATACTTTAAGTACTCAGGATTGAAGACATGACGGTGCTGTCACATGGCAAGAAGTAACTTCACAATAACAGGTGTAATTCCCCAGCCTACGAGTAACACAGATTTTCTGTTGCTTTGTTCAGTTTTGGCAGGAACATGCTTTCTGCTCAGCCTATACTGTAGATGGCAGTAAGGGTATGCTAGAAAAGGGTGCACGGGCTAGAATAACTAAATTAAAGAATGTGTGTAAAACCTACGGGTGGTTTCAGGTTTTGCATCTAAACTACCTATTTATAGCAGCAATAATACTTACCAGGAAGGACATTATTTTTTATCACTTCTGGTAAAGACCAGGCCAACTTTTTCTTTCCGTTGTGTTTGTTTCTGTCTGATTATTTTTTATTAGTATTTGTTTAAAAGCAAGATAATCTTTGCAGTTTATCATGGCAGATGTGAAACATGACAATGTGTGGATTCACAGGCAGTTCAGATGCTCTCTCCATTCCCTGGCATAGGTCGTGAATTCATTGTGAGTGACGTTGATAGCCCCAGGATTTTGAGACTGTCCCTATATTCTCAAAGTCTTTAATGGCCCATTTTCTCCTCTTTGTTTCCTCTGTACCTACAGAAGAAACAAAGTAGGATATGGCACCTTTGGCATAGGAGCTCCCCCCTGGTAAGGTCTGCCAGGGTTAAGAGTAAAGCACGGTGCATGCTGAGCAGTGTTCTGCTCCTGAGACCTTTCTTTTAACCACAGTGATCCAAAAGGCCCATAACTCAAGAAGGTCTCCTCAGCCTTCCCAAATAATTCTCACACCACTCTGAAATGCTGACTGTAGTTTGCTTCTCTCATCTCCTCCATTGTCTTTGGTGGCTGATGCCTTCTTCCATTATAACTATTCAGCTTCTCAAGGTACTCTCTCCTTGCTTCCTGTATGTGCTCCTGTTGCTTTTCCTCTGTACAGTATGTGTTACAGACATGTATCTCTGTGTATATGGAAAGCAATTGAGTAATATTAGAGACTCATTGCCCACAAACATAGGTTGGAGACCACTGGCCTACTGTAAACACCCATTCCACAAATGACATCACTGCAATACTCCTGTTAAAGCTGATCTCGTCTCCCTGCTTGAAATCCAGCACTGAGTCCCTGTAGTGTTGTCCTTACTGGGCTTTCTGAGGTTCCTTAAGGGCTTTGCATTAGTCACAGAAAAGACATTTTCTGGTGTCACTTCTGCCCCAGTGACAAAAGAAACAGCATATACTTAGCTCCATGTTTCATCAGTTCTCCTGCTTTGGTCCAAGTGTCTTCCTCCTTATTACCCTTGTATCTCCTTGCTGCATGTTAAATTCACTTGTTCTCTCCAGGTTGCCACAGGCACTTAGCATCCCTTACCATATGGGTTAATATTGCTGTCATTTTTAATGAAATCAGTTTATTCTAAGGAGGTGGTTATGTGGGTTGTGTTCTCCCTTGTGAGACAACAACTATGTTGTGATTTCTTCATGGCCATTACAAAAAAAAACCCCTTTCTGGTGATGATAGGGACTCTACCATGTTAAGCAGATATATATGGTGTGAACAGCAAGGAATGGTACCCCATAACAAAGCATATTCTTGCCTTTAAGGGGTAGGAAATATATCTAATCCCTGACCACTACTTTAAAAAATGTAAATATAAATATAGAAATATAAATATCCTTAAAGTCCAGTTTATCTTTTTGCTTGCACTCAAATTAAGTCCTCTACATAGTTACAGATTATGCACATCACTTACAGCATGTAAACATTTATAGCTTCGTAGTGGAATTGCTTCTAGGTGTAGGATTTCACGTTCCATTAACATTTATTATAGTCTTCAGCTCACTTTTCTGCCCTACTAGAAAGTTGTACAAAAGCATGCTGTATTCAGTAACAAAATAGTAAAATACTAAAACTATCATACCCAACTTTTAAAAAGAATTCCTGAAGCAGATGTTCACAAACAGACAATTTTTATTAAAATAACAGTTGGAAGGAGTTTGCTTTCATTTGCTTGGCCTTCGAGGAAATTAAAAAGCCTTTCTATAATTTTGATTATAACTTCAAGAGAGGATTTTATTGTACCAAGGATGTGGCTGTATGAAGGATGGAGACCTTAAGGGTTTAAAACCTGTTTTTAAAAGCTACAAATTGAACTTCTCCTGTTAATCTTGGGAAACAAAGTCCTGTGGCAATTTTCTTTTTCTAACATGCAGAACATGTAAGTCTGTTGTAAAAACTGATAACATAAAAATGGCACCCACTTCTTCAACACATCTGCTCCCTAACCATATGTAAGAATAGCTGCAGACTCCTGTGACTAAAAGACTAAAATAAGTACCTTCAATTAATTCTACTGGGGTAGAAAACCAGAGGAGTAGTAATGGAGAAGTAATGGGTTTTTACACTTTTTTTGCCTATTATCAATAAAATAATTTAACTTAATTTTGGGCTGTGAAAATAATGGGAAACTTTAGCTATTGGCTTCAAGTCTCCATCGAGCAGAAGTATGTTGGCATCAATGGTGAAATTTCACTGGGATTTTACGGTGGTGCTATCTCGAGGATATCTTCTCTAAATATATCCTTTGCACTTCTATAGCTTCCAGGTATAAGTATGGAAATTACTGCTAAAGATATTTTTCCACTAAAGAAAGAACTTGATCTGAATTCTAGAGCAAGTTTGAAGAATAGGGATACTCTTCATTAATTCTTCCTTTCTGAATCCTTGCATACATTGATCAGAAATGCTAGGAAGCAAGGGAGATGTGGCTCTCCAAAATTCAACAGTGTCCCTTTTGTGAGGTAGTTTCTTAGAACAGAAGCACCATTATCCATGCATTGAGCATCAGATAAAGCTTTGCTTATGATAGATGGGAAAGAGACAATGTCCGTAGTCTGTGCACAAAAATGTGAACAAATGGTTTTTAAGGTCTAGTTCCAGCTATTTGAGGGCATCCAGAAGGTCATGGGACCTCTATAAAGTTGGGATGGTTGTCATTTATGTGTATGTCTACGTATTGTGTATTTATAAAGTGGTTGAGTGTGTGTGTGATGTACATCTGTGCACTCAGGAAGGTACACCTGTCTCTAGATTAATAGCATGCCCCAGAGATGTGGTCCACAGTCATCCAAACCAACATGTTTTGTTAGACCATGTTGCAGCTTCTGTATCCTTTGGTGGTGAGAGGATGGTCTGTGCCTGGTATCATGATGGAGTGAATTCAGGACGTAGCTGGGAGCACTGGCAAGGACCTGGGATTTAGGAAAGTGCCCTCAGCAGGTTGAACAAGCTGCCTTTCAGACCCCTGTGAGTTAAAAAGTCCTTGAAGAAAACTGAACTTGTTAAAGAACTGAAACTAAAAAGCCCAACTTAGTCGTGACAAAATATTCCTGCATATAGCCAATTTGGGAATAAAGGATAGTAATAACTGGTTGATAAAGGAAGAATAAGGCATCATGCTTTACCCAGCAGGAATAAGAAAACAGGTTTAGAGTGGTAGGAGTTACATAAATGTTTAATTGTGATGAACAAAATATTGATTCAGTGGTCTCAACAGTGCACTGCTAAGTTGGAGGAGTTATTCTTGAATGCTTACCAAAGTCTGTTATTAAAATCATTTTTGTTTACTTGGAAGACTTAAGAAAACAGCAATATGAGAATTATTTTATCCAAACTGGAATGAAAACTGCTTGCATTTCTATAACTAAGTACAAGGGTTTAAGAAACAAAAAGACATGCATAAGTGATTATCAGCCCCACAGCATCTTTAAGGCTTGTGGAGGAGTTATGGTTGATGCATGCATTTTCTAGGATCAGGCTTGTATTTTGCCTTCTGAGCTGCAGATTACACAGCTGGTAGCAATGGGACTGCATTTACACAGGACTCAAGCTCTAGGCTGGCTTTAGGTTCAGATCCCAGTTTTGCATTAGTCTTTATTTGAAACCAATAAACCCGTATCTGCCTCTTCTGGTCTGTGTTTATTAGAAACACTTTGTGTGCATTTGTTTCAAAAACATACTTCCTGTAAGTGGGCTCTTCCCTCAGAGTATTTCATCTGTAAGGAGCAGAGTCCTTGGGAAGATTTGGGACCTGGGTTGATCTGGTAAACAAGGAGCTCTGATTCCAGATGGGCAATAGGAGAAATTAGTTATTAACACCTGTGCTGTTCTTTTCCCTGCTCACTGTTTTCTGACAAAGTAAGTTTCAATGTAACGATGCTGTTACTTACCACTGTCATCTCTTCTTGATTTGCAGATGGGCTTCTTCCGCCGGAGGTACAAAGAAATTATTGAGGCCGAAAAGAGCAGGAAGGAGAATGAAGATAGTTGGGACTGGGTCCAGAAAAATCAGTGAACTGCCCATGAAAAGTAAAGCCCAGTCATGTGGCACGTGCTTGCTAGCCTATAGGTCCTGCTCTCGTATCTTCCATATGTGGAAGAAGGAATCTTCTCCAGATTTTTCGGAGACCCCGTTGATGCTGTGTCTTTATCACTCCAACAAGCTAGGGAACATAATCCTGAGGCAACCACTGCAGCCACGTCAGGTGACTGGAGCGATTTACACTTCATTTAAGAGCTGAAATTTGAACTTCGGTAACCAAGCTGCAGTGCAGAGCAATATTTATGAATCCAACTATGTGGTATACCCTCAGGGGAAGACTGTTACCTAAAAATATTTTTTATAAATATAAGCTTTTTATATTGATTATGTCTTTATATTTGTATCAATGTTTTATAGTTTCTATTGAATAGCTATATAGTTCACTCAAGCACTGATATCTGGCTAAACCCTTGGAAATACATATATGTATATACAAATCGTATTGTACTTTTAAACTTCAATGCAAGAGAGAAGAGAGAGATTTGCAGATAAAAGTAGCTGAAATCCTCATATGCTTAATTCACAAGGCTTGGTAATGTTGTGTGTAGACCATTTTATGGCAATAAGCCAAAGTCTTTTCACTATCTCTTTTTTTTTTAGTTGAATTTGGTGTTTTATTAACTGAAGAACCTAATGTATTACACAGATGTGATGTTCTGTATCTGAGTCTGTCCTTTACTGGCCTGAATGGGAGAGGATGAAAATATTTCCTCATTGATGTGTAGCAAGACTTGTAGCTTGCTTTGGCTCACTGAAGAAAGCATCACAGAATGTTTTCCTTTGGGAAGTTTTCTCTTGCAGTCTTTAGTACTTTGATAATGGTCTAGGACTGTACAATTGAGATACCAGAAGGATGTAACTGGGCCAACCACTGTGGCATTGACAAATTCCTTGGAATTAAAAATAATAATAATAATGGAGCCATATTAATATTAATGTTAAGAAGGATAGTTTTTAAGCTACTGTTAATGGCTATGATCCGTTGCTATCAGAGCAAGTGATTTAATGCTACAAGCTATGTGCATTATTCCTGCCTTGTGGGTTTTATACACGAGTCATGAGTTTGTTTATGTGATAATTTTAAGAGACATAAGTAGATACAAGGGTTAAAATGTTTGGATTTTGAGTTTCCCTGCTTGAGTGTTTGAAGTACTGAATGTCATCCTTCCTCAAGCATTAAGAAGGAAGTTTAGTCAAGGTGCAGATGTTACTGGATTTCAGATAGATTGCCATTTTATTCGCTGATAATTCCTTAGCAAATCATTTGCTGAATTAGAGCAAATCTAGTTGCAATTGATTCAACCATGTTCCTTCAAAAAACTTGTGGATTTCTAAATAGAAATAGTGGAATTGTGTAAGACTTGGGTTTAGATTCTACTTGTACTTTGCACCTTGTGTAAATAAGAAGTAAATGTTGGTATAAAATCCATGTAAGGGAAAGAAGTTAAGCTCTGTGGTAGAAGGTGAAGGAGAACCAGGAATGATGGTTACAGGATTTCTCCTTCCGTGAGAGTAAGGTAAAAGAACTGCTGGAAGTTTGGAAACTTGAATACAGAGAACATGCAACAAATCTGCTTGAGAACAGGTCTTATTGTTGCTCTTCCTTGCCAAATTCATTATCGCTTTAAATTTAAAGAAATTAACTACATCCATATTGCTGTTTGCCTTTTTCCTTCACTGCCATTAAGTGCCTGCTATTACAATAGTATCAATCAATATTTATTAACTTAACTACCTGCACCCATTAGGCAGAAGATGGCTTTTAAGTGAATGAAGTGTATTGATTCAACATTTGACAAGAAAAGCTATTAGTCTATTCAGTTATTTTTCTTAAAACAATCATTGGTGATCTGGCATATTTCATATAACAAATGATCACTTAAGCCAGAATCTGAAAAGAAACCTGCTGAGGTGAAATCCTGTTGTAACCACATATAGTGGACTGGAGATTTTTCATCAGAGTGCAAAAACAAAAGGCTGATGGCCTTTGACTGCACTGTTGTATTCGAGGCTAGTGAATTCTTCACAGTATGATATTTGGCATCAGTTAGTTTTGCTAGTATTTCAACCTAACGTATCTATTTTTTCTGTTGCTGAGAAATACCTAAGACAAATAGAAGTTGTGAATGATTCACAGCTGTGAATTGAGTAAGACATTTCTTAAAGTATTTGCTGAAAAAAGAAGTCCATTTATTCAGCTGTAAGACATTTCAGTACCTGCCCTTTCTAAAACTGACCCCTTTCAAAATGATAAAGAAATAAATTTGCTGAAAATACAGTTCAGGGAACAAGTGAAATTTGTGAATTCAACTAAATTGGAAAGTCTCCATCCAAAAAGAAGGAGGAAGTTCCCTTAGAAAACATTGCTTTCAGATCTGCTAAAAATGTTTGATGACAGTATTTTAAAACTCAAGATTAGTTATTCCTTTGAAACATCTTTTTAAAGTATATGAAGAAAAGAGCTGGAAAAAATAAATACCCATTTAGCATTTTATATTGTGTTGGAAGCATTTTTAAGTGGCGGTGTTTGGTTTTTTTTTGTGGGTTGTTTTGGTATTTTTTTGGCTCAAGGCAAAGAATTTTTTCTTATTTGTTTAAAGTTAAAAATTATTAAAAATTAAATCCCATTTGATTGAGCCTGCACTGGACTTTTTTGATCTCTGACTTGAATTGTCTGCTATTGATCCAGCACAAGCCATCACTCAGTGAAAATCTAGTTGTTGGCCAGATTACTGACATATTCTTGAAATAACCCATACATTCTTAGTACTGCCACTGTTAGATGCTCGGTAGTTCTGCTGTCACAGATGCTTTTGTTTTTATATGTATACTCTTAATTATTTTTGTGTGTGTGTCAAATTCCATTGTGGCTCTTGCTTGGTTCCAGTTAGGATAGTCAGATTAGACAATGAGACATAGCAGTACTTAGTATTAAAATCCTGTAGATGCACCTTTCCACTCCTTAAAAAGCAACTGAACAATACAAACAAAAAAACACCAAACTCTAATATCAGTTGGTTGCAGTCATCTTCTAACCCTAAAATCTTATGGAAACGTAATATAGTTCAAGAATGTGTAGAAAATAGCTGTGCTATAGAGCTGATGGGATTTTCAAATTAAGAAATCGCAATAAATGGTATTGTATCAAAATCTAGAGACATGGTTATTTTGGAAATTGCTTCTAGAGCTCTGGAAGTTCCCTTTTGTCAGCTGCTTGTTAGTTCCTTTGTGCTGTACCACTTGTGCCACAGAGCTGGGAGAAAGTCATTGTACCAGCTCTCTCCAGTTAATCCATTTCAGGACAAAGTCATAAGTTGTCTTGGAACAACTTCATGGAAAGGTTTGCTGAATTCTCATATGATTCTTTTCGGCAGCAGGCTCGATTTGCACTGGCTCCAAGCTATGCAGGTGGAAGCTTTAAAGTGGGGCAGTAATGTTTTCAAATGCATCACCTGACATCCAAGAGATCTTTTGTTTAAGCCCTGGAGCTAGCAATGTGCAGGTTGTCTTCTTATGTAGAGTACCCATGAAGTTGCTTTTAGGGTAGGAAGAAAACAATCTATCTCAGAGAAATATGGTTAGGAAGAAAGGGAGGGGGGAAATTAAATTAAAATTCACTTACTGCAGAGCCCGTGCTGTGGCAACCCCATTTAATTTCATCTTGACATCAAGAAGATCATAGCCATTTCAGAGTTCTGGTGGCCCACAGCACAGGGATGAATTTCAGTTCTCAAGAGGTGAAAGCACTTGCCCCTTTGCACAGCATGTTTTGTGACCATTTCATTTGAAAGCCAAGCATCCGCCCTTGTGAATTTCTATCAGTTCACCCACAGAACAGCATGGCTGAGCCTTTCACCCTACTTGGCCATTGTAGCTAACAAAAATACTAGCTGTTTTTCTGAACAAACCTAGTTTTTTAATTTGCTCTGTTACAATGAGGAAATCGGCAAACTGTAGAAAACACTTGAGCAGCCTCTGAATTGAAGTCACCTTACAAATCATTTGGATTAACTGAGAGAGAAATTGTGCTTGATGTGAACCCCAAGCCTGTAATCCACTTTCATCTCAAAGTGGCAAAGGCTTTTGCAATGCCTAGCATACCAGTGAGGACAAACCTCTCCGCCTTGATACATGAATGGGAAGGACCCTACATACAAGTCAGTGACGCACAGGTAACTTTGCTGAAAGCAGCGGTTGTGCAAAGACTGTGTTTGGCAATACTTACTATCAATTTTCTTGAGTGCCTTGTGTTTATGGGCAGATTTTGGAGTCTTGCACAAATTTCCAGCATAGTATCCATGTGGCACGGGAATATATAATATTGCTTTCACTAAAGGGTTAAGGGAGTCATGGAACTAATTTCTACCTTTGCCCAAATTCATCCACTTGCTAGGGTTTGTTGGACATAAATGAAAGTAGGATTTGGTTCATGTAGTGTATATTGATTAAACTGGCATGAAGACTGTAATTGCTTTTGGAGCATGATTTGCATACACATAGGGTACCCACACCATTGTCACTCCTTTTTCTTAGAATGTCACACCTTATGTATTGTAAAATTGTATGTTTCTTTTTGTGAACTTGTGGTTGGAAGAATGTGCTCACTCCTATTGATGTCACCTGTATTTAGAAGCTCGTGTTCACCTGTATTCTAATTCACTTGCACTGTTTTGGAAATGTCAGGTTTACAAGAATACAACTTTTTGGAATAAAAAGTGGCTGCAAAAATTATCCTAATAATATAATTTTGTCACTTATTGTCCTTTTTCATCAATCAGGTGAGACATTTTCTGCTGTATGATTGAATTAAATGGTATGTGCATGCGTTTATCAGTGTGTGATAATGGGCATCTCGTGATTCTATGACTTGTATAAAGTCAAGCTATTTGGAGACTACCAGTATAACTTGCCTGACTACAATATTGTGAAACCATGGAAATAAAATAATAGCAGTGGGAATTACTTGTATTTCAACACTATCGCTCTATCAATATCAGATAAAACCCTATGTGGTGGTGATACTGCCCTTTGATAGGAGTGTCAACCTGTGTAACTTAAGTTCTGTTTTAATCTGTAGGACTTAGGACAAAAGTCAAATTATTCACCTTAACGTATTTTTTTTCTGCAAGGATTTATATTCTGTGAGTAGCTAAATAACATGTTTGAAAGATTTTCTCTGTACATCCCCATGTCGTACTTTGTCAAAGGGAGTAGAAGCTGGATAGAAGCAGCAAACAAAAACCTGCATTGATTTCTATGGCTGTGGAGTACCTCTTTGTATTTCTAATACTTGTTAGAGGTCCCGTTAAGGTTTTCCCACCAGTTTGAGGATGGGCGAATCTTCTGTGGCAAAATAGGAACTAACCTGAACCTTTGTTTTTCTCTATGAGAGTGGTGGGGCACTGGCAAAGGATGCTGAGAGAAGCTGTGGCTGCCCCATCCCTGGCAGTGTTCAAGGCCAGGTTGGATGGGGCTTGGAGCAACCTGCTCTAGTGGAAGGTGTCCCTGCCCATGGCAGGGAGTTGGAACTGGATGAGCTTTAAGGTCCCTTCCTACACAAACCAGGCTGTGATTCTATGATTCATTCTAAAACAAAACAAACAAAGAAAAAAGAACCCGAAAATTTCAGACTCTCCCTCTTCTCATCATGGTCTCTTCTCTGATTTTTGTGGTGACCCTTCATGTAAATGTTTCAGTGTTCATCAGCCATAAAGGAAGTCTGTTTCTTCTGTGTTAGGCTGTCAGCTAAATATCTAAGAACAGGCTGGTCAGAGGTAGGACCAAACTCAGAGCGTGTTTGTACTGGTGGAAGAGCACAGCTTTATGTGCTACAAAGCCAAAGGCATTAGGAGGGCTCCAAGTAGATGTGGGTCCTGGCATGTAGGGTAGCACCCTTCAAAGTAAAAATAAATGTTCTCAGTCAGGAAATCTTTCTTCAGGGAAAAGCAGACATTGGTGGGCAGAAGCAGGAGGAGGATGCCAAAAGGAATGCAATACACAGTTTGCTTTTGGAGATTAGTGGAAGCTTTACTGCAGCAGCAGCTAAAATAATAACCAGGAACTTGTAGATGTACTAATCCTTTTTGTTGCATAGGAGCTTTGGAAGCAGGCAGTGGCTGTCTCCTGCTGGGGAAGGAGGATTGATGGGCTGACACTGCCCTCTGTGGAGATGCTCGCCTTTTCCTTTTTGATGAGCAGAGACCAGCAGTGTCTACATTGCAGGATTTTGTGTGTTTCATTCCCCTTAAGTGGTTTTTAAGAACCTTATAGGACTCCTGTGACAAAGCAGCTTTGATTTAGAAAACAAATCCAACCTTTTACAGATTCGTTTCTTCCAGTTTCACCAAGAAGGGAAGAACTACACCAAAACTAGATCAAAATTCAAGGAAGATGTTCTTTTACCATGGAAAACCCAGCTCATGCTGGTCAGCCTGGCTCCTGCATAGGACTGGAGTTGCTCTGACATTTTGGCTTCCTATGCTGGCCATTGGCCTGATCTCAGGGTTGGATGTAATGGGAGCTCTTCTGCTAGATCTTTTCCATATAGTAATGAAACACCCCATGCGAAAGAGGTAAGTGACTTTTCCCCATGCCTTTTGGGTCTGATGGGGTGGATACTGACCTGAGCAGTCCTAGGCAAGATGTCTTAAGTTGAATAAAATTTTGGGTGCCCATAACACACTAGATAATTGAGTTGCAGAATGACTAAGGAGGGTGCTGTGACAGTCATTAGAGATGCAAAGTGGATCTTTGGTCCTCTGGCCTCAGCTGGCTTGCTACCAGAATTAAAATACAAGAAAATCATCTATTTTGTGAAGATTCAAATGCGCAAATGGATTTAAAATCATATGACTGCTCCTTCCTGCACATCCAAGAGTTCAATGTTTTAAATGACTGCAAATGGAGATTTTATTTGCAAGTGGTTTTGACAGAAGTAAAGCATGATAGTGGGGAAATGAATCATCTTAACAAAAGACCAGTGGAAATTATTTTTTCATGTCTTAGCTGTGCTATAATTTCCTGTGAGTGTCGGAAAGGATTAATTCATGGATTTCCAGTTCATTTCTTCATTGCTTTTGGTGTAGTCAGTGTTGTTTTAATGCCTGGACTTCTAGATGCACAATGTTTTTGTTAGTTAACCAGCAGTTCAACAGCTGTAAAGAATCCAAAATCAATGAAGTAGTAGCCCTGAGCAGAGATGTCCATGCTGCAGACATGTATTCAGGTATGATGTATTGACTTTCATGAAATTATTCTAGATTTATACTGACACAAGTGAGAAGGGACTCAGACAGGCTCCGTTGAAGCTGAAGGACACACATCATGAGACAAACTTTGCTCTAATCTGCATAAGTGGTAATGTACAGCAATTTCTGTCATTTAAACAGTATTCCTCCAGGTTTGCTATCTGAGAGCTGTGTAATTCAATCCTAATGATGTTGCTCCATGTTACGTTCAGGAAGAGAAAAGGAAAAAGTAAAAAAGCGATCACTTTATCCAGCAAAGAGACCACTTCATAGACAAGATATATCCTGTTCTGCATCAGTTGCTCAGTGGAAATGGGACACTTGAGAACTGGGCACAATCTGCCCCCTTACCGTTATCAGGCTGCTGGCTGAAGTTCCTATTTATGTATTTTGCTGCGTAGATTTCAGAAGAATGGCACAGAATAGGTAGCTGGGAATAAAGGAATTACCTAGTAAAGGGTCAGAATACCTGCTCAGTATTAAATTCATAAAGTCTATGTATAAGATTGGAATAGAAGGAGATAGAAATTATTTTCTCCGATTTAATTTTCAGGGTGGAGGATGCGAGACTGCATGATCAATGTAAGAAAACACAAGTTTTTTGTGAGATTGCCAAACACCAACATCAAGGTAGTGTATTGCCCTATTTCTTAGCTCAAGACTGCTCATGACATGGCTTCACCAAAGGAGAGACCCATGCTTCACCTTGACCAGGTTGTACACGTCATACCAGAAGAACCTTGTCTTATACTCCACTGCCTGTTTAGCTGTTTGTCCCATTCTCACTGCCATCCTACAGGCACTACCAAGTATTTCACCTGGCCTCTTCTTAAGTTTCTCCTCTGCTTCATAAGTGTTATTACCCTTTTCTCTTTCTCCAAATAGAGGGCTAATTAAAACTGAAGTGATTTTTCCCAGCTTGCACTTAGTTAGAAATATGTCACTTTTGTTCTTGACCCAAACAAAGATTTCTCCTGAAAATCTAGCAGTTTTCCCAACTACATCAGTAGTTCTGAGGCCAGTGGCAGGTTGTGTTGGCCACTGTGGTCCTTTCCTCAGCTTCCTTTTGATCTAACTTACTAGTGAGTTTGAAGTGTACCTTGTCAAAACACTAATGAATGTGAAATCTGAGATAGATAGATAGGTAGATAGATAGGTAGATAGATAGGTAGATAGATAGACAGATAGATAGAAAGATAGACAGATAGACAGATAGATAGATAGATATAGATAGATAGATAGATAGATAGATAGATAGATAGATAGATAGATAGATAGATAGATAGATAGATAGATAGATGGATAGATAGATAGATAGATAGATAGATGATAGATAGAGTATATAACTGAAACTTACTTTGGAAGTGGAAAAATCAT
Source organism: Pezoporus wallicus (assembly GCF_028554395.1). NCBI lineage: Eukaryota > Metazoa > Chordata > Aves > Psittaciformes > Psittacidae > Pezoporus > Pezoporus wallicus. The sequence goes on from NW_026642649.1 coordinate 12,155,336, forward strand.
ATAAAAAGGCCAAGCCTGCCAAAACCTCAGCCCTTCAGAATAATGTAAACATTTTGTTTGGAAATTCTGAAATGCAATTAGGAACATGGGATTGGAAGGTCCTCAAGTCCAGTCTTCTATTTTCATTGGCAACTACTCCACATATTTCCTTTCACAAACTAACTGAACAAAGTCCAGTAGAACCAGTTTAATTTCTTTTCCTTATTACTCTTGCTAAAAGACTACCCTAGCACCTCATTTTGATGGTGCTGTTAATGGTAATTTTCATCCCAATTTGTTCTCTTGCCAATAAGGTCTAATTTTAAATAGTTCCCTTCCTTCCTTCTTGTCCTGAGTTGATCTTTCTTGAACATAGGTGACCAGAAGAAGACATTATTTTCCAGGTGAGGTACCAAATTCCTTGTCCAATGCCTAGTACATCACCTGTACCTCAAGATCGACTCTCCTGGCTCCATGAAGTTTGCCAGCTCTCTATGAAATGTCTTGAATGATAAGGGACATTGAAAACACCAGCTGAAATAACCTTTCTCAAGAGGTTTTCATCTACGATTTTGTGGAGTCTGGAACCGAAATACTGTACTTGCCCCATGGAGAAGGTTGTTATGAGATGAAGGGAACCATCTCATGGCTGTGTCTGGAGCTGTAGATCGTTGCAGTAGGATACCTTCCTGCTGGGTGAGCTGGAAGGGAATAATAAAGGTTCTCCATGGGAGGCTTAGGCTGTATTTTGACAGAAATTAACTGAAACATATATAGAAATGCATAAAGTTTGATTTCAGTGAGTATTTTCTCCACAAAATTCCCAACTAGTGCTGACCACGTGCAAGGTCACCAAAACACCCACTGGTCTTATTAATGATCAGAGTTCTTCCTAAGATATCGTACACTTGAAACACCATTAATTATTGTCTAACTACTTTCAGCAATGAGGTGTGAGAGGGAAAATAAGTGCTCTGAGATGGTAAAGTTGTCAGTTACAGCTGGCAATTAAGGGGCCAGAAACATGTTTTATTTAAGAAGATAAATATGTCCCCAAATGTGGAGCATCTGAAAGTTCATAACCATAAAGGTATTTGGTAGTTGATGTGCCACAGTCACCTCCAGTAGACACTAATTTAAGATGGCCCCTTTTGTGTGTGTTCAGTAGGCTTTTTATTGGCATATGAGCACATTGTCCATTGAATGATTTGCTCCTCTTTGTCTGGGTACCAGGCTAATTTAACTTAGTATGCACTGGAAATGTTGTTTTACTTTATGTGGTTAGTTTTCTGACTACAATAGCCATCATACTTCTGAGTGCTGGCACACCCTATAGAGAGCAGTCTTACAACAGGATGATAAGTTCCTAGCAGTAGTTTTAAAAATAATGGGTTATTTTGGCAACAGGTAACAGAAGGTGACATATACTATGAAGAGGACACTGTTAGTTATTCTGTTTGGAATAAACTTTTGCTCAATAAAATGGAAAAAATGGTCAAAGTGTAAATGGGCCCGAAAGCCCACGTATTTTCTAAGGAAAGAATGGTGTGTCTAAGTGTCATGAAAGAATCTGGAGTTATTTAGTTCTGTTTTAATTTCTTTCACTAGTCAACTCCTGATGTTGTTATTTCTTGGGATAGTAGCACAGATTTAGGCTAAGTCTTTTGGAAATAGCTTAAGTACTATTTATTAGCTCACCTGAACTAGATGATTGTTGTAGGTTCCTTCCAACTGAACTATTTTATTCTCTTCTTGTTCAATGACTTTTCAAGAAACTAAGACTTATATGACTATGATTTACATGCAGCTTTGCATTTATGGATTTATTTATAGCTATATTACTTATTATAGAAGTTTTTTAGAGTTATTTCTGTAATGCCTGGTGTGGAGAATTCTAGGTGTATTAAACTCTGGTAAGTACAGAAACCTACTGTTCTCCTGGTAGGATGTGCCTTTATATTGGCAGAAGATGTCTGCTCTCAGTGGTTAGGGGGTGCATATGTAAACTGGGACAGCTCTAGGGTATGGAGAATGCACAGGAAAATACTCAAGACTTTATCTCATTGATTTTGTTTGCAATGTGAAACCAACTGACATGTAAAAGAAAAATTCACTAATGGGTATGAAAAGAAAATAGATCACCTCTGGCTCAGGAAATCCCAGTGATTCTGCACTGGAGGCAAGATGAGTGTACTGGGGAAATGTCAATCCTCACTTGACCTGCTCTTTTTGTCTGCATGTCTTCAGCGTTGGAGACAGGATGCTGGGGGAGATGGACCTTAGGTCTGGTGCAGAACAAGCATTTACACATCATCATGGCTTTCAGCTGGCCTCTGTCAATAAGGGAAATTCTTCAGACAGGCTATGGCACCAGAGAACTCCTCTGGCTTTTTAAGGGAATTCTTTTTGTTTTGTTTCAGCGTTTGCAATAATAATAATTTAGAAAATCCTATTTCCATATAAGTAGAAAAAACATACCCATTTCCATGTAAGCCAGCTATCATCTGTCTTAGAGATAATAATAGGTCATAGTAACAGAATAAGGAAGACTAAGGAGACCAGTTTAGGGGGGTTGTTTTTAATCTTGTCCTTTTTATCTTTCCTTTTGCAGTTGAAGAGTGAATTATTTCAGTAGCTCTTTAATCTCAAAAAAAAAGCCTGCTTCTAAGAAAATTAATGTTTCAGACTAAGTCTACCAGAGGGTCCCAAATATCCCAAGTATCCAATAGAAAACACTGCAAACATCCAATTTCCCAATATGATTGTGAGTCATGTCAAACCTCACCAAAGTGATACCTAAATATTCTGTTGGTTTCCATCACTTAAAGTTTCAATTCCTTCTAGAATAGCTCTTCATAATCTGTTTTACCGTCTAGCATTCTCTCATCATATAGTCGATAGCAAATACCTTCCCCCTGCTGCCCCGAACATATGTTACCACAGCAAAACATTTCAGTTTGTTCCCAGAGGAAAACTGCCCTTCAAATGCCAATCAACAATATTAACTACAACAACAAAACAAATTCTACTGTGCTTAGCTCATCCTAAAAGCCAAAGTGCTGCTGAAGGCAAGTTGGGAGCATGCCTGAAAGTTAATGGCGTCCACCTAAACAGCACTGAAGAACTGTAATGTGAAATTGCAGTTTAAGTCTCAAATAGCAGGTAATGACTGCTTCTTCCATGTCTTTGTGTTGAAGCAATCGCATAATATGAAGTGCTAATAAATGTTTATGCTTTGTTTCCCCACTCTATTTTTTCAGTGGAGCTCTTTTGGAGGTTCAGAATGAAGTCTCTGAAGAACCAAGTCCTCTCCCTGGGGATCAGGCAGGCCCTCAAATCACCACCAGTATTGTGATGAGTGTTGCCATCACACACACTTGGATACTGAAATAACAAGAGATGCTGTTGGAATGTGAAGCTGGACCCTAATGTTTTGTCTGTGAGCAAACTTTCAATGAGACTGTCTATGGTAATGTGGGCATGTCTGTGCTGTTCAGCATAACTAGTCCTGGTCCTTAAGCCCATCACAGCAGATATGTCTAAGAGGAGAAGTTATGACTAAAGCCATAATCAGTTTAGTGCTGGCAATTTTTTAGCAGGGAATAGGCAGGCATCAGAAGCTATTTTCAGGTAGACCACCAACACTTGTCACATTAAATTAACTAGTGGGTTATTCTAAATATACTTTAAAAGCTGAATAACAGCAGACTTAGCTACCTGACTCCTGAGCTGCTGCTCTTTGTACGCTGGTGTTCCAACCTCTAGACCTTGTATGAAATAAGTGCTCCAAAGCTTCTGTAGTGTAAGAAGATCTTACAAGATTTTCATCATCATCCCACTGATTGATCTCAATCATGTAAAAATCTGCCAGTTATTGACAACTCCATGGTCAACACAAGGAATTTGAAAGAAGGAAGGAGACAAAATTTTGGGTTTTATAAAAGTAACAATGGCCCTATGATTTAAAAGCAAGTTGTGCTAATACGATGTAGCATTTTCTTCTGAACCCACTTTAATTGATAGCTGCACTTTTTAGAGTAGCATAAATTTTAATATCAGACCAGTTTTCATGGCAATTTATATTTACTAGTCTGACTTAAATTGCCAATAAATCTTTGCCAGATGAGTCCATGCCCTGCTTAAGCAGCAGTATGCTCTAACAGTCTTAAAACTGTAGGCTTGGTTAAGAAAATATGGGTCATACCCTCTAATGCGTATCCTCCCCCCATTTGCTGTGAATTTGAATCACTAGTGTATTCAAAGCCACCTTGGATAATCAGGATAATTTCCTAAAATTGCTCGCATCTTATGGTGTCTACAATATCACAACAGCATCCTGCTGCACCACTTACTGTAATGCCCTGTGTCTTACTGCTTCATCCCGTTCTGCTTTCCTGCGTCCATTCAGTTTACCAGCCTCGTGTCCGAGACTATAGAAACCACAGAAGTGATGGGGCAGGGATCTGCTATTTGGCTTGTCCTCAGACACTATATTACGGATACAGGAAACCTCAGACTACTTGAAAACTGGATAGACCTTGAATCCTAGACAGAAAGAAAATAAATTATAAAAGTTAAATATTTGGCTCTTAGAAACCATCTTGTTTTGTTTAGGTGCTTTCATTTCTTTATGGCAAGCACTTCCAGCACAGCCGCAGTGGAGGTAATTGGAAGAGCCAAGTGAATGTAAATCTGAGGAGGATTAAGCCCACTGTCTATAAAGCTCATGTAGCTCTCAAGCAATCCAGCAGTGATCAGTTCATTATCATTACAAGCAACCTGCCAAAGAAAACCTACAGGCTATTGAAGGCAAGATGACTGTAAAATTAGAGATCAGACCAACTCTAATGTTCACTAATGGACATGAACATTAGCCTTGCAGATTTAGCCAAGGCTCTGAAAGAGACCCTGGTGACATTTTGGGATAAAGTACATTAGGGATTGAAGATTTCATTATTTTATTTTTTAATTTAACATATTGATTTTAATTTTTTTTTTAGTTGGGAGTTAAAGTAGCTGGCAAAAGAAAGGAGTTGGAAAGGATATTGGAAGTGGAAAGGAATGAAGATTGCCCACTGGCTTGTCCTTTCCAACCTTAACCATTCTAGGATCTTATGAAATATTCTTTTCCTAGGCTTTTGCAATATTCAGCAGCGGAATTTCTGAGTGAATATTTTTCTCCCCACAAAACTTTACTTGTTTACTTTACAGCCCAGTGCTAGTACTGTCGTGCTCTACAGGCCAAATGAAACAGTGGAGGTAAAACCGACACCATATAAACTCAAAGAAAGCGCCAAGTTTTTGTGTACAGAGAGCTGCTTGCTGTCAGTGAGCAGATCTGGAGCAATAAGAAACAATTTCTGCTGCCTTGATTGCTCTATTATTAAGAAGCTGTGATAACCTCTAGGCAGAAATTATGATTTTTACAGTCTTTAGGAGGCAAGTAAGCTGTGCACAACTATTATAAGAACAAGTGACTTGAAAGATACTTTGATGTGTAAGCGGTATTCCAATTTCCTTATTAGATTTAGCATCACATGAAGAGACTTCCTCATCTTCAGTTTTGGTGCAGAAATGACACTGAAACAAAAACTTGTTGCACTCCCTTTTTTATACCTATGCTCCGTTATTCTGTCTAAACTCCAACTAGCTGTCCACAGCTAGCCCAGGATTAGTTCTGCCTTTACTTAGCTCTTTCACAGAGCACTTTATCATGTTAACACAGAACAAGCTCCATTATATAAAGCAGCATGACTTCAGCACTGGAAGTTACATGCAAAAACCTGGGCAGGACTTCTTCACTGGCAGCCACCGGGATTTGGGGCTGTCAGGCATTTACTGGGACATCTCAGGCATTTATTATTGTCTTTGTGTGAACTTCAAAAAGAGCATTAAGAGAAACCCAGGGATATTGAAAAACTGCCCTTTTGCTGCATTTTCTGAAGCCTTTTAAGCAGAAACTTCTGTTATTCATGGCAGATGCCTGCGCGGTCACATACTACCGCAGAATATTTTGCATCTTCCCTGTAGCAGACCTGCACCAGGGCTCTCAGCAGCTAAAGAGGGCCCCCGCTGCCTGTAGCTTGCCCAGGGACACTGCCCAAGATGACTTCTGTGGTCATAGCCCAGTGAACGCTGGATTCCAAAGCGCAGGGCTATCCACTGAAATCTGAATTGGCCTCACTGTGTTCACAGTGTGCTTTTCCCGAAAATATGCCTGGTAAATAAGTCGGGAGGTTTGGGACTATGAGACTCAGGCAGGGCCCCAGGAGATGCTAATTCCTATGGAGTGCGTAGCCTTAGGAGACCTGCTTTAATTTGCTGGGGAGTTGAAGGCAACAGAGGTGGTTGGAGGTGGTGAGTGAGGTGTGTGTAAGGGATGGAGGAAGAAAGAAATCAGGGAAAAGCTCAGCGTTATTTAGGTTGTTGGCTATGCTGGCCCCAGTGCAGTTTATTCTAAAAGACGTGCTAGGTGTGAAGATCTCTGATAGTTACACAGCCCACATCCTAGAGGGGATGCAACCAAGACAGGCTTCTTAATGCTAAATGAATTCTGCCCCAGCGCTGATTGGAGTGGAACATAACCAAGACACTCCCCAGCTGTATTTTGTGTTTTCATACCAAAATGTTCCCTCCTCCTTTCTATCCTCCTATTTTCTCTGTATTTGTTAATATGCTTCTCTTTTTCTCAAGTATTATCATAATTGCTCTACAACAAAATCCTGAATAAAAGTAAGAGGAGCACTCACCCCTTTCCTCAAGATGTTTTGCTAGAAGTCATAAACGGAGGTTACAAAGTGCTGGCGACAGCATCTTGGCTGATCCCATGTCTATCACAACCTGCTCAGCTTTATCTAGTTACCAGTAAATTGATGGATGTTCATTGCTTCAGGAGAAGGCAGGGAAGGGGAAGAAAATCTTACATTTGTGTAGCAAGAAACCAGAAGATGCTTGTGTTGAAAAGCAATCAAAAGCTGGGAAAGAGCAGTGAAAAGGCAATGCACTATCCTCACATAGCTGCTGAATGAAAATTCAGTACTATGATACAAAAACTGCTTCTAGGACTCAAATGTCCCCTGTGCTCGCCCATTAGAGAGCTGCCCTTCTGCATCTTTTAGGGTGAAATCCTGTCCCTTTGAGATCACATTTTATTGTTGATTTTGGTGGGAACGGGGACTTAACCTAAATATTTTATGGTACCATCACACAGCATAACATCTTATAATTCTTGTTGGGGGGGGGGGGGATGAAGGAAGATCTGATATTCATTTGTGGTGCCATGTGGCAAAGGATATGTCCATATGGCCATGTTCACAGCAATCAAACAGATAATGCCACTGAATTCAGTAGGCACCATCGCGGCACAGCCCTGCGGAGGCTGGAAGAGAAAAAAAAGTAAAAATCATTGATTCAAATGAGGCCAGGATTTCACCTCATGTTTTTAGTGTAGCAAATGTTATTGCAAGCCCACACAGAGCCAGCGTGAAGTGCAAATTACCGCAGGAATTTGTCGTATTCATTACCAACCTAGCATCATTAGATTATGTGAGTGTAGGCAATTAGAAGAGAGGTTTCAGTTTCTTTCTTTGAAAATGTGAATTTTATTAACAAAACGACAAGCTTTCTTTCAATGAAAGCAAGTCATATGCTGCAGGAACAGCCATAAATCTAAGGACAGAGCTGAGAGCCAATGTTTAGCGAAGGCAGCGTCGGTCCACAGATTAGAAAACAGGCAACAACTCAATTCCTCCTGTACATGGGAATCCAATAGAAGAAAAGTAACCATGACTGAGGAGACTTTTTTTGCAAAGGCAGATTCAAAGCTACTGAAGAGTAAAGACACTCAGGAGACATCAGTGGACCTTGCTGTAAGATGCTGTACCTAGATTTGGTTATTTTCCACTGATTTCTTTTGATTTTTTTTTTTGTTATTTGATGACAAATAACAAAATTTGATGGGGGGGGTTGTATTTTATAACCCCTGTATGTGAAACAGAGCCTCACTACTTATTTTGAGCAATAATATTTCTCCCAGCAAACAAGCAGAACTGATGAAGACACCTCCTTTTTCTCCCACAGGAGTTAGTCCCACCCTGGCATGCTGCTATTAGCTCAAGTCTGGTTCCATCTGATTTCCTTTTTTGAGTGTTGGTGGGAGCAGAGAAAAAGCGTAGTAGCAGTTTTATCCATGGATGTATAAACATTATGTATGTTTGAGAAAGCTACATGCAGGCAAAAAAAGAAACAAACCTCAAAACAACCCAGTTTGCAATCTGGTGTAACCTTCTTGCACTACGGGGTAGCTGCGTTTGCTGTGATTTTGTCACCGCACACGGTGCACGGGAGCTGTCAATGCGGGTAATCCTATTCTAGAGCGACCTCTCGTGTTATGTCGGTTAACTTCTGTTCGTATGAAGTTTATTTTACCCAGTTTCCATTAAGGTTATGAAAATATCATCAAATCGCTTCTGCTGCTGGTTTTGCTCTGTGCAGTTACACTTCCCTTCCCATGCTTGTTGTTTAGTCAATGTGCTGCATTGCACTGAAATCATCCCAACAGCACTAGCGAGAGGATTTCCCCCCTCTTTTAAATTAATTTTCATGTATATTCACTTCTGTTCGGAGTCTTCACCTTTCAGTGAAATGACCAGATGTCTCAGCAAGCCTGGAGCAATGCTGGCATCAGGAGACTTCGCCCCCATCCTGAGTACTGCAGACTGAGATGCCAATATGTTCTGGTTTGTAATGGATGATTGATTTGCAAGGCTGTTTTGCTCTGATTCTCCCTTGCTTAAAGAAGCACTGGGCCTTTTTTTTTAAGAGGCATATATATACACCAAGCAGTATTCCCCCTGTCTGTGCTCTTGTATCCAGTAAATCCAACCCTATTACTCTTTTAACTTGCTGTCTTTTTGTTTGTGAGTTGTTGTGGGTTTTTTTCCTCCAGAGGGGGTTATGTTATTTGAATCTTTAATAGCAGTAAAATTACATTGGGGAAATAACTAGATCAGTCACCTAAATACCTTTGAATGTGCAAGGCTCGTCCTTGATGGAAGGAAGAAGAAGCCCCTCCTCAGCAGCCGTGTGGACAGAGCACCACTTTCTGCCTTTCCTTGGGCCCACTGTGCCTCGCCTCCCCTCACTCTATGCATCAGATCCAAACATCCAACATTCACACTTCATAAGGCCGTGTAAGCTGTGTCTTTGGGCACCATGACAAACCCTGTGGTGAGACCCCTTGGGTTCTGCAAGGGTATGAAGATGTGCAGCCCGCTACAACTGTGCTGGCTTCAGAAAGTACCCACCTCTGGTGGAAAGACCAGAAAATTGTTTCTCTGTGTGTAGCCCCTCTTCCTACAGATGTTCTCCTTTGAAATACCAGTACAGGTCAGACGGCTGCTAGGGAGAAGCCTGTGAATAGCCAGAAAGTCAGAGTTTGGACATCAGTGGCAGCTGGCATAAGACTGGAAGAAAGATTTAGAAGTTACAACTACAGTTTATAGTCCCCTATAGTCTTTTCCCTGAGAACTGGAGTACAGCTTTGTTGAGCAATTGTAAAATCACTAATTTAATCTATTCCAGTTCTCTGGAGATTTTTAATGCACGTTACAAATTAATTACACAAGTTTTACAAATAACAGGGACTGAGCTTTTAATTCCTCCTGCAGTGGGGAGTGTGCTAAAGCATAACCTGTCAGCGTAAGTCGTGCTCTGCCTCATAGACTGTTTAAGCTGGTCTGGCAAGAGAAAAGGAGTCTCCAAGTAAATGGTAATTGGATTCTCGATGGTTTTAATCAGGAATGGGCTCTCACAGGATGACACTCACAAACGATCTGCTTCTAGGTGCCACGGGCTGCTGCTGTATATTTAAGAGCCTTACTTTCCTGTCAGAATTGTGGCTGGAGTTCCTTTGGGTGCTAATAAATGTGCGGAAGGCAGTCACCTGTCACCATCCTTCACTCACTAAGGTGAGTGTGAGTATTACAGCAGCACTCAGCAGAAAGAAAGCCTGACTTTAAGTAGTTACTGTAATTTTTCTCACTCTGAGATCATGCTCTCAGTCCCTTGCATTAACCTGTTTTCTGACGAGCAACCTCTGTGTGTCAGGTTCACAGTCGGAAAGACCTATTCACAAATTCAAATACCGGTGTGCACCGCCGAGCTCCTCATGGAAGATTTTAGCTGGTCCTCAAAATAAATCCTCGGGAGGCTCCTTTTGTGCAGAGGAAAAACACTTTCCACCCAGCTCCGGGGGGATCCTGCAGATGTACAGCTTACCCCTAGAGGTCACTGCGACCCAGGGATTTCATCGAGCCCTCCCTGTCACCCGCCGGGTTGGTGCCTGCGTGGTGCAGAACAACGTGGGTCCTGCTGGCCTGGGCTTGCCTGTCCCCCCTCCCAATCCCCTTTATTTTCCCTCTTGCCATTTCTTTATCTCTTTCTGAGGTTTAACGCTTATCGCTCGGAACCACCAGGTACTCAGCTTAATTATTTTTTTTTTTTTTCCGATGAAATTAAGTCTTTTCCCCCGTTTATTTGGTGTGGTTTTTTTTTTTTTCCTTTTTTTGTTTCCTCCTTTTTTTACTTTTGGCTTCTTCCTTTGCACTCAGAAAAATGTCAGCTAAATTCGACCAATGTGTTGCTAATTATTTTAAATTCAAGACAAAATTCACCTTCAGCAAGTGAAGAAAATGACTTCTGGATTCTTCCGTGTAAATTCTTTGTAGGAGTGGATTTTACTGAGCTGCACAATTTAGGCTGCATCTGATTTAGCTTTCTGGCACGGTTTACCAGTATCTCCTGTTTCTTAAGCATATGATTTGAGATTTTGGGGGGGTACCTCTCCAGTTTCAATGCAGATTACTGGTAGCTCTGAGGCTCAGTATTACACAGACTGGTTCAAAAGCTTCATGCTACTTTTGCAAGGATTTTGTACAAAGACTTCTTCACACTTCAGTTTTACTTTGCCTTTTAGAACAAGTCAAGATTAGCTGGAGCTGCACTGTTGGTAGCATTCTAATGAACTACAGGCTAGCTTTCTGATTTGGTTGGGGGACAGATACCAAAGTTTCCCACTTAGATCAATCTTTTTCCAGGTCTGCTAAAAACTTTGAAACACCTTTGGAATGTGAGCTTCTTTGTCTTAACTCTAGAAACACAGATCTGTATATATACAATGTGAAGAAGTCTAGAAAAAAACATCTTTTCTGACTTTTCACAATATTGTGATCATATTCTGCCCACAGAAATTTGCCTAAGTTCTACAGTAAAGCAAGTATCCGTAGCCAGAATAAGTGAAAGAACAGTTGGCCGAAACTTCCTCCATAGAAAACTTTAAACATGGAAAAATACTCTTGGCTAGAAATAAGTATATCGGTGAGCTGCGTAGGTTGTGCTCCCTTCTATACGACATGCATCGTAATTGAACAGAGCAGAATCCCACCTTTACATCATACTGCAATATATGCAAATTTCTATGAATAATGGATTTAATCCTATTAGAAAAGAGATTAAAAGTAGTTAAACATGTCAGCCTTAATTCTGCTCTATGACTTGTTAGCAGAGACAGAAGTATATGCTTATCCAGTTGATGAACTGTTGTGGCATCAACAGCCACAGCCCTCTCTTGGGAACCTGCCATATTTGCAAAACCTGGCTGTTACATATTCCTTATTGGAAATGACTTTTGAAATAGCATCAGCTATCTAATACTATACATTCTGGTGATAATCCTGTGCTCATTTGTTTTGGACTGGCCTAGCGCTTGGAGGAGAAATCACAAATCCAGAAAGGATGGGGTGTATTTTTTGTGCCTGGCTTCACTATCAACTCCTGGTAAGCCCTGTAGCAAGCCGTTTAAACTCTGTACATTTGGATTTCCTAATTTGCACAGCATAGCTTCACCAGTAAGCATTGTGTGGGAAGCACCAATTATTAACACAAGTTGGGTAATCCTGTTTGGATAGTATAGGAATTATAGCGAATACAGGCATTCGGTTACTGAAATATCCACTAACTGACCAAGTAGCTGTGATAAAATATCACAGGGTGTAAAGAAGACATATTGTGAAGTATTACACAGTTCCATGGAAAACCTGAAGAAATGCCACTGCCATAGCTCACTAAATAGATATAAATACAGAAACTGACCTTTTCTAAGTGTCTGAAATGAGTTGTGTATATTGGGGGTGGCTAGGGTGTATGCATAACACTTAAGGGGGTGGAAGAACTTAGTTTGGGGGAGGAAAAGGTGGCAATGTTAACTCCGATTACCTTCTGTTTCTTGCAAAAAGGGGAATGATGGGAAAGAATGTGAATTTTAGAGGTCGTTTGAGTCAAATAGCATAGGGCCTCCTCTGGTAAAATAGCTTTATAGGCAGCTATAGCATGGGTATTACAAGGTTCTCATGCTGTAAGGACTGCTTGCACTTCAGTGTCCTTCTGGAGCAGCACTACAAGACCCCTCTGCCACGTGAGGCTGCAGCAGCAGGGCAACTGGAGAAGTTTAGAATATGTGAATTCACATGTAGTATATAGGAACCTACACATGATGTTTGCTAATACATGTAGGTATCCCAAGAATCAAAGTCCTAAGCAGGACTTTCTTTTAGTCCTTATTTTTTGCATTTTCTTTTTGGATTTCAATTTAAAAGAAAAACCAAAGGTCCTGTTTAGCTGTTGCCTCTTAAATGCTTGCCAATTGTGGCCCTAAACAGATCACTATAATCCTGTTGAAATATGATGTTTCTGGAAAGCGTCTGAAAAGCTACTCAGCCTCAACCACTCAGCCTTTCCTTTAGCATGAAAAACCTTACTTCTTGTGAGATGGATTTCCACCACGTGACAGACCCCTGCTCTTCCCCGTAGTGTTGATTTATCATCAGTCTGCATTACTTTACAACTGTTTTTACTTGCAGCTGTTGAGACCACATCATTTTTTAATATCAGTGGCAAAAGTCCTCCCGCAGCCCACCTGGCCTTTGGCTGAGAGGTGGAACCCTTGGGAGAAAGCAATGTCCTACTTTCTGGGTTTTGCCACTCTTGTTTAGTGAGAGAACAGTGTGTTTTATCATTTATCCATGACATATGATGGGGCGAGGAGATCCAGAGAGATTTCTCAGAGCTGCCAAATTTGATGCAGTTCTGTGAAGGATATTTCTTCCCAGTGAGAAACCCTCCCATTTCTTTCTTCTCATCACCAAAAATGTATCTGTTCCTCTCTCTAGGTCAGCCTACTTTCTGGCAGGCTTGCAGTGCTCCAGAAGAAGTAGGACATTGAAGGGAAGAAAAAAAACCCACCATCAAATAGGAGGGTTTCAACAGTCCTCAACCAGCTGCCACCACAAAGACCAGCAGCACTGGCTGCTCTGCCCCAAACAGGGCTTCCTTGTGTCTCATTTAGGACCTTTGGGATGTCTGCTCTAATTAAGGGCATAAGAAGGATGCTCCTGTAGAAAGCACTAGGACAATCATCAGGAGCCACAGGAGAAGACGGATGGCTGCTCTGCGGGTTGTGGTCCAGAAGAACCAGGATCAGGGGATGCTCTTAGAGGCCAGAATGGCAATAGATGTGGTTTTGGTAGCTGCTGAAGGGGGCAAGGCAGTGATCTGGCTGGCAAGGAGACCCACTTCTAGTACACCACCATTAGTTGTGGTTTGATTAAAATGGGGTTTTAGTGCTGTGGGGCAAGGAGGAGGAGAAGGAATCATCAGGAAAGGTGGAGAGCAAATAGGAAACAGAACACAAATGAAGGAAAGTGTTGCATGCAGCCTGGCCCAGTCCAGCTCCTCACGGAGGGCAAGCAGTGGTAGAGAGCCCAAAGAAGGGGAGAAAGAGTAGGGAGCAGGAAGAGCTGGGCGCCAGGGGACTGGTCCTAACCATGCTCTTATGAGCTTGGTGTTCCTTCCCTCTGATGTTGTATCTCTCCTTCCCACCCAACGTGAGGTCACCAAACTGCTCAGAACAGACGGGAGCTACCAAATGGAAACACTTCTCATGCTGGAGGCACAACCCAGGTGAGGATTGTTTTCTCCCCAGTACGTCTGCTGCGCTAGACTTGAATTCACCTTGTCAAAGAGTGGGCACCTGCCACTTCTTGAGGGAAAAATGCAGCCTCCACCATGGTCCCTGGGGACATGCAGAGACAAACAGTGCAGCAGCTTGCTGGGGCACTCGCTGCGATGGGGATGAAACAGAGCAGCAGAGGCCTATTGATGCCTGATAGAAACAATAGAAACCAACTGCTGCGGTGAGAAAGCAGCCATTTGCCATGCCAGCTGCAGCCAGGGATGGAGGATGGAAGGGATGGGAGAGCACGCTTGTTCCAGGATGCTGCAGCATTACTGCCCAGCCTCCAGCCCCACCGCGTCCTGGTGTGATGCCCCTATTTAGCTGCCTTTCAGCTGTTACTAGCTGAAAAGAGGTGTGAGGAATGAGAAAGCAATGAATGATGTTGCCTGAAATCTGATTTTGTGTCTAAATGTTACACTGCTGTGGACTTTCTGTTCTTCAGGGGGGTTGATGGGGGCTTGTCATAACTAAAAATGAGGCAGACGTTTTCTAGCCCATAGCTCTGGCTGTATTAGGGTTCAGTAACACATAGGCTGCTTTGCCTATGATGCTGAATCAATCCTCAGTCTCTGTCTCACAAAGTGGACCTCTCAGATTTACCAAAGAAATCCCACTCATTTAATTTTGAGATGTTTAGTTCTACAGGTTGTGTAGGATTGCATCTCTGTTAGAGAATGATGTCCAGGGCAGCATATATGGTGGAGTGCACTTTTTGGCCAGGGCTTGCCAAGCTGTCATGCAAATTCTGCTTTAGTAGACATCAGTGAAATCTACAGATCCAGGCTTTTCCCCAAAGCTTTTCATCATTAAGCTTCAAGTCCATCCCTGGGGGTGTTCAAGGCCAGGTTGGACGGAGTTTTGGGTCACACGTTCTCGTGTGACGCATCCCTGCCAATGGCAGGGGGGTTGGAACTGGATGATCTTAAGGTCCTTTCCAACCCAAATCATTCTATGATTCTATGATTCACTAACTAGATTTGTTCCTAACGTGGAGCAGTGACAGGAGTGTGTGGGCCCTTGTTCCTCAGCTGTTTAGCCACGATGATGAGGTGTTGGATGGAGGATCGATAGGGAGCTCCATGCATTGTCTTCCATCACCAAAATGCTCTTCAGATACTGTTACAAACTTAGAGTGAGAACCAGAAGACTGACAACTGTGAAAATAAGGGAAAATTAAAGATGTGGGGATTTGGTCCTTTCAACAGATATTACTAGGTAAGATACCCAGAGGACTGTAAAAAGTGGGCACTGGCCCAGTCTGCTCCTTGCTGTGGCCAATCACCATTGTTTCAATGGAAGAAGGTGAAAAAGTGTCCCAGAAACCATGTTCTGGGATGTTCAAAGATGGAGAAGGGGGGGGTATAATTAAGAAAAATGGAGTTTCTTCCTTTCTGCTGGGTGACCAGCTAAAGCTCTGGAGTATGGTGATAATACCCTGTAACCATGGCAGATCACTGGCCTGTGATAGTTTCCTGTCAAACACCTTTGGAGACTTCATCACATCAGGGATCTAAGTATTCAGCTGAATAGCTCAATCCTCTCTTATACCATCCCTTCCAAACTTACGGAGCAAACTGAATGAGAGAAGAGGAATGTAGGTGAGAGGATGGCTTAAATCAGGCATAGCTGTGGGAAAAAAGAAGTAGTAAAAGCTTTCAGACACATCAGCATTTCTGCTGATGTCTTCTGTGCTGTGATAGTGTATATAGTTGGGGAACAAAGCACAAAGCCCACAATACCAGCTCCTACAGTAGCTGTGCTGTTAGGCCATTGCTAGGTTAGAGTGTTGACTTTGTGGAGAGGAGTCCTGCAGCCCACTCTTCTGAAGCACACATGAGGCTGTAGAATCATGAGGGAATTGAAGCAAGCGTGTCATCCGCCTTGCCTCATGGTAACTGGAAAAGCAAGAAGTGTAGTTGATAGGGAGAAATGAGGAGATGTCAGAATGGTCTTACTGATTATGTGCAACATGTTGCTCAAAGAAGTGGTAAATGCTCCATCCCTGGCATTGTTCAAGGCCAGGTTGGACAGAGCCTTAGGTGGCACAGTTTAGTGTATGGTGTCCCTGCTCACGGCAGGCAGTTGGAACCAGATGATCTTAAGGTCCTTTCCAAGCCAGCCCATTCTATGATTCTATGATTTACGTATTCATACACAGATTTCACACAAGAGTTTCCTATCAGGCATGTTTATAGGAACTGTGTATTTGAAGTAAATACTATGAGGAAAAATAAAACTCTTAAATGCAATCATTTACTGGCATCCTGCTTTTGAGAATCACTGTGATAAAGAGACATGAAGCAAGTGACTTGTGTTTCGGTAATAACTAGTAGAATCTGCCCAAACTGACATATCAAAATTGCTTACGAGCCACGTTCAGTTGGGAACAAAAAAAGCAGTAAAACTGCTACAGTATTTGCAGTAACTGCAGCAAAGAAAAATACCAAAATCAGGGAGAAAATGATTCAAAACCAATTCAGTATTGACCAAAAAGAGGGGGAAAATTGTGTGTAATTTTTTTTCCTAATTCTTTAAGAAGAACTGCAAAAAAAAAAAAAAAAACAACAACCCTAAAAAAGTCACTCAGGGACAGATTGCAGACAGAAGACATCAAAATTTGTTAAATAAATTAAGAACTGTGAAGTTCTCGCTCAGCTTCATTTAATCCTCTACTGTATAAGAAGGAAGCAGGAGAATGAACTTGATTCTTCTACCAGTTTACTTCTTCAACAAATGCATTCACAGACTGAAATCTTTCCTTACTAGAGGAATAAAGGGAGAGGGAAAGAGAAATCTCTGGTTGGTACATCAGGTTTTCCATCCGATTTGTTCCCAGTACATGGGAAAAACATAGCAGATCGCATGTTGTGTTTACTAAAGAACATATACATGCATTTAAATCACTTACAGCTTCCTTTTTTATGATGCAATTGTGAATTATGTTCTTTTGGCATTTGTAATTAGAGGGCAGAGCAGATGTGAAAGCTTAGTTTAAAGTGATATGCCCATTAAAATAACCTAGACTACCGAGTAATTGTTCATTACAATGGGGGAATATGCCCATTGTAACAGCAGTTTTGTTCCAGTTCAATATATTGAAGGGACACAAGTCCTCAGCCAATGTTGCCTCGATTGAGAAAGTTCCTGGAACAGGGTAGCACTGGACTAGGCTTTGTTTAGCTTGGAGAAAAAAAATGTGCCAATACCACCATACCTTATTCTGGTACGAAGCATCAGACCAACAATTTAAATGTGTGAGAAGTTTCCTGTATTTTTCGTAAGAAAGCTTTTCTTTTCCTCAGAGGGAGTTTTCACTCACAGTGGCATTTAAGCTACCCAGTATTTCAAAATATTAACTATTAGGCTTTTCATTTTGAACCAAGACTAAACAAGGACTTAGGTTTTGATCAAAGACAGCTGCCCTGTAATCTGTAGTTATGCTTGATTGAGATAGGCTCTGACAGCCAACATAACAATAGACAGACCATTCTTTAACATATTAACCCTTGTGACCTAATTAGCCATCCAAAAAATGCAAATAAGATCCTCAGCAACCATTTTAACCATTCACTTGTCAATGACATCTGATTTTCCTTTTGCAATGTCAGTGTGCTTGTGTTCTGATTTTAAAGATGTTTAGCCTTCCCGCAGAACAGATGCACACATTAAACCCTTGCACGGCTCTAATTGAAAACCTCTGTCTTTAGCCACCAGTGCTCACAGCAATGTTTGAAAGCTCAAGGTTGAAGATCTTGGCTAAACAGAATGTTAACCATCCCCACTACATAGTTTACACATTTGCTGATGATCAGTAAATACAGTTGAAATTGTAAACAGGGAATGGGGGATGGTGAGGGAGCGAAAGGGAATGAAGAGAGGAATGAGGAAAGGAAAAGCTGAAATCAGGGTGTCCTATTTACTTTCGCAAAGAAGTCTGGATTTCTCTGAGTCATTTCAAAAATGCTTAAAAGGGATAATTCACATCACACAACAGAAAATATAATAATGAGAAAAAATCCCTGCCTGTAAATTGTTTTTTAAACTGGCATTATGTTAGTTGTGCATTTTAATTGTAGTATATCTTTGGTATCTGTCTTTTTCCTTTTTCCCCTTTGAAAGCAATGTCATAAAATCCACTGAATGTTAACCTTGGTCTATTCTGGTCAAGAAGATTCAGGTCAGTACCTGCAGATGAAGGTCAGAATTCAATTTGCAGTAATCCCCAAGCAGTTGATTATTGCCCCTAAGTTATTCTAGTGATATGCTCATTTGCAAATGCTGTTGCACCCCTTCTCGTTAGATTTGGTAGTGATCCATGGATGAAAGTACACATTGGTTTGTTGACTGTCTGTCTGGTTTGACTTTTTCCCCTTTTTTTTCTTTCTCCACCTCCACTTGGTGCCTTTTGCCAGCACTTGGGGTGTACACGTGGTTCTTCCATGAGCTGGTCAGGAAGCCCTCCATCCCAGTATGTCTGTTATTTCTTTATCATATAAGCTGAAATATATAGTGTGTCTATTCCTTTGGACTGGGTAAAGGAATAATATCACAATGAGGCTTCTTGGGGTAAGAACCTGGTGTTTGCTCAGGACGTGTTAGCTTAAAATGCTCTGTCACTGAAGTAAACCTAAAAACCTGCAGGCTAAATAGTTGATGTATCTGGGTTTGGATTCTCAGAGACATCCATATCCTAAAATTTCAAGCATACATATAAGTATACAGTAGTGCAAGCACAAAGCATGACAAAACTTCCACTGGCATTCACCACAGAGACCAGCAGATGAAGTCTTGTAAGAATACAGAACAAATCAAAACACGATGAGCAGCAACACCTTGTGCATCCAGTCCTCAGAAAATCTCCAGAGACACTTGTCTTTTCATCTGCTTTTGGGGGTTTTGAGAAGGGAGGTCTCACTTTTTTCCTGGCTAAAGATTTACGTTTTGCTTTCCTCTTTACAAACAAGAGACTGAATATGCTGACACAATTGCATGATTCGAAAGTACTGGGATTTCGAGAGAAATCCCAAATATCTCATCATTGGCAAGAAACTCACAGGAGTGTCTTCAGCTGAAGACGTTTGTGATTCTTATGGTGAGACTTGTGACACACTCGAGTGTGTATCTACCCAAGAGTGGCTGCTGTGATTGCTGTGTACCTGGGCTGGCTTTATTTGTGCTATTTGGGGATGCTCAGCAGGAGCAGATCTGTCTCTTGCCGTCTGTAAGGTGGCTCTGCCTCCACACGGCTGCTGGTTTAAAACTAGCTTGGACCGTGGGCAGAACTCGCCGTCTTTGTTGTGACTGCAGCACAGACACATATTGTGTTTCTCCGCCTAAAAGAACAGAAGACAAATGGGAATTTGCAGCAATCTGCATTAAGGGGTTTATTCACTGTAAGTGTTAATGATAACTGGAGAAAAATAACGTGCCAGAGCGTGGTGGCAGCTTACGCTGTCAGAGAACACATCTCATCGCACCTCTGACCAACACAGCTGTGCTGTCAGAATGGGATGGAGTTGGTCTTTGTAGGGGAAGTGAATGAGAAGAGAAGGCAGCAGCCACTGGCAAATGGTGCCAGAAATGCTGAGCTCTTGCCTGATCACGACCGCAGTATTGACAACCCGTGTTCCCCTGGCAAAGTTCTGCCCCTCTTTTGGAGGTCTGTCACAAGAACCTCTTGTCATTTGGACTGCCTAGGCATTTCCAGTGATGATCCTAAGGAGTGATAGCACCGAATGTCTGCAACTTCACTTGTGCAGTTTGTGAGTTCAGCAGTCTTTCCTGCAGAGGGAAAACCACAATGAATGCTCTAGAGCACAGAACGAGAGTGGGCTATGATATTAATTTTAAGGCTGTGACAGGATTAGGTATAGTTCTGTAGCTTTGCCAGTCTTAGAAGAGCCAAAATCTGCTGTGACTAATTCACTGATAAGCCTATTGCCATTTCTTCCCCCTGCCTTTTTTTCTTTAACAGGCTGAGTTGGATTAAAAAAGAAGGAAATGAATTGCTGCAGTAGTGTGCTGAGTCAACTCTCCTTAGCAGCTTCTTGTGCAATTGAAGGCTCAGACTTAGCAACATTTTACTTCTTAAAGTTTTATCACCACTGTTGCTATCTCCTTGTCACAGCCACAATTAGCAGTGGAGGTAACAACAGAAAAGGCAGCAGAGGAGGGGTTGTCTGTGTCCTCGAGGTGATATACCCAAAGGAAAATAGTCCCTCAGGGTACATGACACACTTCTCTGAGGGTCAGTGGAGCAAGAAACACTGCAGTGCAGCTTCCAGTCAGTATAAGTTAACTGCAACTTGAGTGGTGCTTTTTGGAGGGAGAAAGCAGCAGGACAAAGCAGTAATGAGATGTAATGGCCCAGCTGCCATCAGAAGTTACTGTTTGAGGTCAGTAGTACATTTAGCCCAGGCAGTAAACCACTCTCCATTCATGATTTTAGTTAGTACAGAAAACAAATAGAAACATTCTTGGTGCTCTGGTGGCTTGTAAAAAACCACCAGGACTCAGTGTCATTTCCATCCCATGGTGAAACTGCTTCTGCTGCTCATGCCTGGGACACACAGAACTCCTTCAGGAGCTGGACCAGAGCCCAAACAGCTACTGCAGCTCCGCTGAATGCATGTTCCCTGTGTGGGGGGCCAGACCTTGCAGACCTGGCAAGGGGCAGTAGCTTACAGAGTAAAGAGGAGCTGCTGATAGCCTTCCTGTGATGAACCTGTGGGCCCTAACATGTCACAGGTGGATGCCGCTGCTGCCAGAAGGGGAATGAGAGTCTGTAGAGAGCTGGCTGGTAGGATTTGGTTTCCAGCAATGGGAAGGGCAGGAGCTGCTCCTTGCAGTGGGTATGGAGATGTCTTTTTGTCCCTTTTCACGGTTGAGAAAGAGAGCTGTGCTCTTCCCCTTTGCCAGTGGGAGCTGAATGTCAGCTAAAACTCATGGCCATTGGACAGCAGGAAGGCTGCTGATGCAGAGCAGCCCACCAGCCCTCTGCAGAGGATGACAGACTGGATTCTTAGTGCTGAGCATCAGGCATCTTGTTGGCCTCTAATTTCGCTGGCTAGGTATGGGTTTTTTCTATATAACATACTCATGGAGGGAATTCTAATCCTTATGGGTCAGTAATGTTCTGCTGTAGTAACTCTGAATAAATGTCTACCTTTAGTTCTTTTTTTTTTCTCCCTAGTTCTGGATTTTTTAATCTTAATCATAGAATCAACTAGGTTGGAAAAAACCTTTAAGTCCTCAAGTCCAACCATTCTCCAGTACTGCTGAGTCCACCACTAAACCGTGTCACTAAGGGCCTCATCTACACAGTTTTATTGTGCTTCTGGTTTGCCCTGGATGTTTATCTTGATCTTTTCCTTCTGGATTGCCTAAAACTGTCAGTATGGCTAAACCCTTGAAGCTCTTGCAGTGGAATTATGGAGCATCAAAGAGCAGGCAACTAATCCAAAAACGTGCTGATAAGGTCCAGAGGAAAAAGAAATGTGAAGCGAGAGCAGAGGAACCAGAGCTACCCAGTGAAAGGAGGGTCTCTGGTGCTAACCAACAAGTCTTCTTTTGAAATTTACTATCAATGATGTATCCATGGTTCACTCATATTTGTTCATTTAATAGAAAGGATGACCTCAAATATGTTGCCCCAAAATTATTACCTGAAAAACTGATGCTTTTGAACTTTGGTGGGTTTTGTTGAAATTATTGACCATGGTCTGCCAGCTTAACACTTTATGTGTAATGGAGCCACTAGCAAAAGACTTGGTTGTCCTCAGCAACTTCAAGAGCAAGCTCAGGCTACCCCTTAATCAGTGGGCTGTGAACAGGGAGGAAGGTGCATGTTCATGGCACACCTACAGTGACAAGCTGTCACAAGGACATTTGGATGTCCAACTTTCATGCTATGGGAAGGACAGCAAACTGGCTGCCTGCATTATACAGAGCAGGAGTCAAACAGCTGGGTAGTCCCAGGAGGAGGAGATGTCCTTCATCTTTACAGCTGCTTCTGATATGAGTTTGATTGAAGCCAAAGGTGTAGGTTTTGGGTAGAGAGAAGTTTTTTCAGTCCTCTCAACTAGAAGTATCACATTGCAAATGGCTACGGAACCAAATATGCAAGAAGGTGGCATGTGCCTGATTTTATTATTAAAACCTTTTCTGACAGTTACAGAAAACTGTGTTGCCTTATAATGACACAGGTATTTTATAAGTCTCCCTTTTTTTAACTCTGCTATATAATTGCTGCTTCCCCTTTATGTTTCCATTTCATCGTCACTGTTTGACAATTGTTGTTATGTTAGATATTTTCATTGACTTGACGTTTCTCACAACAGCTAGAACAAAAGTGACTTGTTTAAGCTGTAGGAGGTACCATGAATTAATAGCTCACTTCTATTATTGTGTTCCTGTTAAGTGGAAAGACAAGTCATCTTTTTTATGAGTAATAGTTTCACCTTGGAAGATTTCAGAGTGAGCAAGGACAGTCCTGGACACCTACAGTGTTTCAATCAAAAGGGTGACAGACACTGCAATAGCATACACCCTGTCTACAGTATGCTGCTGTCAGTCACTGGTGACTGAAGCTATCTGGGGTCCATAATAATGCACAGCTGCTGTGCAGGAGAAATACCATCGCTAAACAAACATGGTGTGGTGCTAATAATCCAATTGGCTTTAGACAATTTTAAAGTTCTGATAAATTCCTTCTTAAAAAGAGAGAATATTCTTCCCTCCAGTTTGTTAATGTGATTTCATGGGTTGTTTGTGTAACCCTCTTCCATGAAAATGGTCCTTTTGTGGACTTCTCTGGGGCTGTTTGCAGAAGGGAAAAGACCAGCATGGTGACTTTCCGTGTTATGATGTTTACTGTTGGCAATTGGAAACACAAAGGGAAATGATGGGGTTTAATTTCTCACAGTCAGGTCCATGGTAAACTCTAAGGAGGTGAGCGCAGGGGTATGTCATGTATAATCACCCAGCTAAGTGAGAAGTAGTTTTTAATCAAAGTATTCAGCAGTTCACTGGGCAAAGGGTAGGGATATAAAACAGTAGGGGCAATTGCTTCAGGACACAGCTTCAGTACCAAGTCTTTCCCTTCACCATCTGAAAGTCAGAAATATTGTAGAGTCCCCTAACTACATGCTGCAAATGCAGGGCTTGGTCAGAGTCCCCAGTGAGGAGTTTGATTTCAGAAGGAGCAGGATGGGGTTTAGGTAATTAAGATATCCCTGCTATAGGACAGCTCAGGACTAAAGATTGTCATCTTTTGGGATGAACATTTATCCTTTTTGGAGTCCATGGCGATTTTGCTGCTGCCTTCTGCACAATTGGGATTTTGCCACTCATTGTTTGACCCATCTTCCATTAAAAAAGTATTTATTTGTTTTTAAAGAAAAAGCCTTCACTCCCCTTTTTCATACACTCATGCAATATGCCCACTTGCACATCAAGTGTTTTCGGTAACTCTTATTTCTTGCCTTTGGGCTTGATTTCAAAATATTCAAATATATTTGGCTTTTGTAACTTTCACTAATTAAACCATCTAAAGCAGATGGAATTACAGAAATTACAGGGTTTAAAATATCATCCTAATTGGTTTACGATCTATGTGACACTACAGTGCCATTCAGACTGTGTAATGTATAAGGACTGCACAAAAGAGAAATCTTGCCAATTAATTTTCTTAAACTCCATTATCTGCAATTTTCCCTTCCTTATAATCCCTTTTCTGTGCAGCTTTTCCTGTAGGAAGGCAGAAAGTATCCCGTGATCATACTGGGACTTCTCCTGTTTACTGAAAAAACAAATCATTTCTTTTTCACGTGCAGCAGAATAAAATAAGTGGATAATAGAAGAAGTGAACTTAAAAGGAACCAGCAGCTAAATGCTGTGGAGTTAGAGAAAAAGCCTGATGCATACTAGAAATGTAAAATAGTCATTGTGCACTCTGCCACATTTTCAAATGATGGGGATTTCAGAATGGATAAAGAAAGGTCCCGTTTTTTTGAGTGTAATCATGCAAAGTTGTAACAATGCCGTGCTTCTCTTTCACAGAAGGGGAAAAAAAAAACAAAACAACAAAACCCTTCTGTTTCTTTAAAGTATCTCATTTTGCCATTTAGACATGATTTTTAAACTCACGATTCCCTTTTGTTGCCATGGAAACGGGTTTTGGCCCTCATGGTGACAGAAAAGTATCTCAGTTCTTGTTCCTCTTTGAACGCATATGTTTCTGTGTATAGCTGTACAGGCAGAGGGAAGGGAGGTGTGAGGAGATCGCACCTTTCAGAGCAAGGTAACTCCTTGTGCCAACCCAAGGCTGCGCTGAAGAAATAGCCTCCAGCAGGGACAGATTTATCCCTCCCCATCCCTGCGTGGACTCATTCCGACTCCAGCTCTAATGATGCCAGAGAGGTTTGCTCCCCCCCTTCTCTGCACCTCCTCTTTCCTAGGTGACATTTTAGAGACTTTTTATATATGAAGCAAGCATTTGAATGAAATCTGGTTTTAGGGGATTCCTACGGAGCAGGCTGCTAGTATCTTCCAGCGTTGCAGAGGTCAATTAAGAGAACCAATCATCTGGTTTTAATGCTTTAATAATAATAAAAAAAAAGACCTGAGTAGAACAGAAAAGCAAGAAGGAAGGAAGGAAAAAAGAAAAAGTGGACAAAAAGTAATGTTAAATAGCATGGAGCATGACTAATGGCACAAGCATGTTAAAATCATTGGGAAAATGTCCTTGGAAGACAAATGAATTTTCAGCAGAATAATTAACTTAATTAACAAATTTGCATGCATATTCATCAGGCTATTGAAGTCTTTCCAGCACAGCTTGATGAGCATTGGTGTAATAATTGTCTCATTTACATTCTGCAATCTACTACAATTTGGGGCATGCAAAAAAAGCCGACCTCTTCCCTTTGACTTTCTTTAGGACCCTGACCCTCTTAATAAACACATGCAAACAACATGTAGTGTCCACTGCTTAGCCCTGTGTTTCGCCCTTTACCAGAAAACCCGCTCCCACTATGCAACACTTCCCTCCCTTTCACTCCCCTCTTCCTTTGCTTTATTTTTTTTCACTTCTTTTTTTTTTTTCTTTGGCCCAGGTTCTCTGTTTTGCCTCTGCTTGCTCTCCTGGGTAAATCTTGGCACCAGTTCTGACTTCAAATCTCCTGGGCTGCCAGACTGCATCATGTAAAAATTGCCATTTTCCTCTATCTCTGCAGGGCAATCTTTAAAGGCAGTAAGGTGTGACGCTCCAGACTGGCAGCTTGGCAAGAAAGAGCCCATGGATACCAGCACACAGGAATCTGGAGGGTTCATTCTGACAGGCAGTCAGTGCTGGGAACAAAAGGAATTAAAAAAAAAAAAAAAAAAAAAAAGGAAAAAAAAACAGAAAAAAAAAAAGCAGCAAATATATTTTTACATATTGCAGGCATATGGCCACAAGACCAGCAGAAATATATTTAATTACTGATCTTGTGCGTTAAGCAGAAATAATGTACCAACAGCAGTACCTTTTTTTTCCCCCCGTAGATGAGAAAAGAAAGTAAACGAAGAGAGGCCTCTAGAACATAGTTAATAGTGTTGCATTTCAGCTCCATTTACACTTTTTACCCTAATTTTGCAATCATTTGCAAATGGAATGCTTGATTTTAGGCAAGGGTGATTATTTTACATGATCTTCTTTTCAGGTGTGGTTGGACATTTTCAAATGCAAGTAGGCCATTTACCAGCCTTTTTGTTGCCTTGCTTTAAATCACACACTTCAGCCGTGCAGTATAGAGTCCCTACCAAGCTTACTACTAATATTAGGTGCAAATGCAAACTGTTATAGCGGAGTTGACTTGGAAGTAGTGGTGTCTGAATGTTGTGTACCAAATGACAGCGACCGTCTCGCTGTGGTATGTGTATTTCAGACTGCATAACAAGACAATTCCAGCTATTCTCCTCAGAACCTACAACTACAGTAAAAAATATGTTCCCTGACTGCTGATTTAAAGGTTTACTGGTAAAAAAAGAAATGGGGAGCCTAAAGCAGGATGGATATGGAAGGTAAGGACAGTGACCCAGAGCTGTGATGCGATGCTCGTAAACCTGTCAGTCTCTGTGTGCCTCCCCATCACTCCTGAGATGCTCATGTGCCTAAAAGTGTGCTCACACCCAGCTCTGCACCTCCAAGCAAGGCAGTCCTGATTTCCAGCTTATTTAAGTACAATGAGGATCCAAAAACTTTCATATTCCACTTTAGTAGCTTCAGCCGCAGGGTATGTTATTGTTGAATATCAGCAGGATTGGACCTTTCCGGAAATGCTGTTGTGGCTATTTGATTCTAAAATGTTGCTGCTGCTGGGTTTTATGCAGCAAACCAGTCCTCAACCTGGGACAAACCAGTATCATTCTCCTCTCAGTCTGATAGAATTCAAACCCATCATTACACCAGCAAGTGCTCTAACCAATGTGTTGTACAGTGATCTGGTAGGAGAATAGGACATCCCTGCACCTCTTCTGTTGGAGTTAGATACATCAAGTATATCTACATAAAAACAATAACCTTATCAAGGTTAAGACCTCTTTCAAGAATGTAAGCTGTGCTGACTTGGTTGATGGAGGTGAATTCCTCCATCAAAGTATAACAAAAATGAATTATAAAACATTTAAAATTACGTTGTTTTAAATTGCTAGGATATTTATGGTCCATCCAAGTCCATAAAATGGGTAACACTTAATGCCAGAGAAACACCACCAAAAAAAGACAACTTTGTATTTTTTGGCTTATAGAAAAGAGATTAATCTCTTTTTCTACCTCTGGACAGTGCATCATGTCCTCACCAAACTTTGAGCTCTTCCTTTACAAGTATTGCATGAATTTCCAAAGACTTTCCTATAAAGCCATTCATTAGTTTGCCAGTTAAAATTAGTTTAAAACTGGGTCATTTACAGAATTTGGCACCTGTGCCAGTCTTCCATTTGTCCCAGATGAGCCTAACAGCCTAATAAAAGTCATTTAAAACTTTCCATATCAAACTAATTCAGATCTTGTGTTTAGGCTGTGTCTGAAGAAAGTAAGCTGTAATTAAGCAAAGTTATTAACATTTATTATTTCTAATTGTGATGATTATTATAGTCTATATATGTACCTTCGTCAACTGTTTTTATAACTCTTAAATAGAGCCTAGATAACATGGCTAATTCTGCCAAGAAACGTATTTCCACCAATGTTAATTTGCTTTGCAACAGTTCTACTGATTTCAGTGGCTTCAAGGAAACCGCACATGTCATGCGACAGTTGCTTAGTCCATTTGTCACTGCCCTTTACGATGACATTGCTACATGGTTCTTACAACACTGCTGCTTTTGCATGTCTTCAAATTGAGGCAGTAGCACTAGAAAGAACTGAGGAAGGATCAGAGTAAGAAAACTTAAAGGGCAGAGGTGTATGTACTGCTCTGGATTGCAGAAGCATTGAAAGAACCCTATCTCAGTCCTGTGATTACAGAGAGGAAAAATTCAGTTATTTCCTAGAAGAAATAATCTGAATTACACAATAAGTTACCAAAAGTATCATTTTGGGGCAAGGTGGAGTATTTTGGTTTGAGTGCTCTGACTTTAGTTCTTATATTGTGAAATTAATTGCATGGACTTGTAGCATAAGTAGTTTAAAGATAAGTGGAACACTTTTAAATACTTTATTTATTTGCAATTTTTTCTTCTTACATAAATATGAAGTTTCAATGACTAGACTGAAACAAAAACACTGGTCAAATGTTTATTTGAATACAAAATTTACCATTTTTATTTTGGGACTCCATAAAACTCCTCAAAATACATAAATATTTTTAAAAGTTAGGTTACTTTGAAATTGAAATTTCAATTAAAAGAACAATAAAAACAATTTGCATTGAAATTTTAAAGCAAGCCTGTCAACTTCTCGTTGCTATTCACCTTCTCTTAAGCAGAGGAGGTGTAAGAGGTAGGTGAGGGTAAGGAGAAAGACCAAGAAGAGTTGCCAAGACATGCCCCAAGCAGAACAGAGACCTTGTATGTCTTTGCTGCTCTGCTCCACACTCTGATGCAAACAGGAGAGTTTGGGACAACAAGGGAGAATATAGTATTGGAGAACAGACACCCGTGGATCTGAAAGAAGAGATTTGCCTCCAGTCTTTTTCAGTGTTAAGTCTTTTGCTGCCTTATGTCTACTAAAGGATTTTCCTTTGTTTTTTTCTAGCTAATTAAAATTTTCATGTCATCACTACTAATGGCTTCATCTTCCTATTCACATTCTCAAATTAACTTTTTTGGAGTTTCATTTGTCCAGTACTTCATGTTTTGTAGAATAAAGTTTGAGTTCTCAAAAGTATATAGCATAATTTTATTAGGAAGCAAGAGAGACTAGTAGAAATCATGTCTGCTATTTTTGTGTGAGAGAAGAAAGAGGGGGAACTTTGCATCCTCTACACAGTGTCAGTTGATGTTTTATTTCATATGCACACAGTTATCTGAATTTGCATTTCTGGTAAAAAGGAGTTAACAACTAACGTGCAGTTTGTAACAGTGAGGAAAGTTTGCATGCCATAAAAGTGAGACTGGCTATTTGGATTTAGCCCAAGGTGACATCAAATAGAAATACAGGTCTGTTTTTATAAATGGGTAAAATGTTATACTGATCACAATAATATCAATGATCATTGTGTTTGTGGGATGTGGTACAGTTACTGTAACACCTTGAAGATGAACAGGGCTATGGCCATTCAACATCACTACTGCTATGGTATTTTTAGTATTGGCCATTTTACAATGATGTCATAGATTTGACAATGCTAGGCAGCCTTCCTATAGGTCTTCTTATTTATCTGACTTCTACTAAAATAATCCTGACAACAACTTCTCTGGTGTGCAGCTGTGAATGTTTTGTGCCATGAATCGTGATTCCTTGTCTCTTTCTGAGCTGCTAGGATACACTGCTTACCAGTAGCTGTAGCAAAGTCTTTGAAAGCATGCTGTAATTCATGGTTTTGCTTCTTTTCACACTGTCTTTCACTGTTTTCAGCTGGACATGTTCTGTCTACTTAATACCTGCTGGCATGGTGTTGAGTATTTTGATAGCTGAAGAAGTTTACTTTTTTTACCATCCCTTTACTTGAGAGGGAATTTGGATATTCAGTGACAAAATCACTTGGTCTTGTAAATTATCTGAATGGTCCTTGGTCTGCTTAAATATTGTTTCTGTTGTGCTGTGTGATTATCAGGAAGTTTGAATACAAAATGAATAGCCACTTAAGTGTCATTAGGAAGTAATATTTAAATGTGATGTGATTCTTCAGGTTCTGCAGCTTAAGGCCCATTTCTCAATTGCTTTAAATAGTATTTACTCAGGATTTGGCTGGGAAATGAAGTGGCACCATCTCAAATGCTGGCTGCTTCTTACTGCTGCTTCTTACTGCAATTGCCTTCCTACTGCTGTCAAAAATTTGGAGGCAGGATCAGCTCACCTAGCAGGAACATTTAACTGTCAGTTGAGGAGTTGGGCTTTTTGCTACAGGAAGGAACGCGATTTGGAGTTGAGGTTATAATCTGGGATGGGAGCGGGGACAGAAAGAAGCTTGAGGAGGGAATTAGCTTTAAACATTATTGTAACCTTTCATAGAGGGAATAACCCTGACTTTCTCTAAAGCAGTGACTGGATATTTTGCATACCTGTTGCTTTCACTGAGTAGCCAAGAGGCATGGAGCCTTATTTGCTGTCAAGAGTCTTTGATTAAATCTGAAGATTTCAGATCAGATGCCACCAGCTCTTTCATAATAGCTGTGCATCTAGTAGTGATGTGACTATTCCCTGACCCCAAGCTATCTGCCACAGTGAAGCCTCTATCCACATTATTAACACTAGAACCATGCTGAGGAATGATTGGAGCGGGTCCTGGCTGGCCTGGGCCAAAACTGGGCAGCAAACTGCTCTGGGAAGTTTCCTCCGGGAAGGTGGGAAGTTTCCTTAGCACTATGTAATTTAGTAGTACAGGCTAAGTAGCACCTTAATTGACTGTTTTGATAAATGAGTAATGAAAATAGGTGTTAGCCAGCAAATGAATAGTAGAAGCAGAGCTTTGGTGCTGTGCACAGACAGTCAAAATCAGGATTCCTGTGCCCATAAGGAACATGTGAAAGCCTGGTAGATTAAATGGCCTACACTCTCCACTGGTGTAAACCAACTGATGATTTAACCTTTACCTATTGTCAGCAAGAGACAAGAATGCCAAGCGCTTTCCAGAACTATATGTTCCTATTTAGTATGAAAATAAAAGCCTCTGGCAATAGTAGAGTCTTCAGGTTACAAGAAAATGGGTACTTTAGAAGATGCCTGACTTACTCAAGAGCAAATAGAGTAGTAGGCAGCTTCTCAAACTTCTTGGTAGGATTTTTTTTTACACCATACTTTGTGCATTCTTGTCATGCATTGCCAACATGCCATATGCTTACAACACATGGTAAAAGCATGGGTAAGAAAATGTGATTGTGACATGTAAAGACAACTCTGGATCCGTAATACTTCTAAGCTAAAATACATTTGTGCATTTGTTATATAAGTTTAGAGGATATCTTATCAAGCGCTTTGGATGTATATCACTAGAAAGGTTAGAGTAATTCCAATTTAGCAGACTCCATACAAAGAGAACAAAGATTGATCAAGTGGTTGGCAGCCAGGTTTTCAAGGCTGTAGTCCATAGTTTGCCACCGACTCTGAGAAATCAATGCTAGTTGCTTGGGTGTCCTGTGCCAATTTTACTCTGTAAAAACATATTTAACTAATTGTTTGTGAAGTGTTTAAAAACTATATGCATATACCAAAGAACTGAAGTGCTATATCTGTGATCGGTGCAATGGCCTGTTTTCTGAATGTAAAGAGTGGCAGAACCCATCTCAGAGAGTATATACCATAAAGATATAAGGTAGAAAATGAGTGAGAGAGAACAGGAGCTAATGAGAAGTAAAAAAGATTTACTCAGGGTCAGTCACAAAACACTCAGTGACAGATTTGGAATAAAATCCAGGCTTCCTGCATTCCCAACCAGTTTCAAACTCACTGGATCTTGCTGTCTTCAGCTACCACTGTTACTCATCTCCCTGGAGAACTGGGGAGCCTAGCAGCTGTCCTTGGGTAGTGGCATATGGGGTAGGCTCCTCTTCAGAAGTTATTGTAGGAGTTTCTCTTTTCAAACACGCCATTAATAAAGCCAACTGCATTCAAGAAAAGTATGTGATAAAAGAAAATGCATGAGAAATTGCAGTTAAGAGACATTAACCTACTGACACAGTTAAAAAAATGATCTCTGCAGGCTCCATCTATGACTGAGCAGAGAGAGATACTCTTTCATAGGGATATTGAGTAAAAGAACATAGTTAAGATGCCTGAGCCAGGCGAATCTTACATGTATGTGTATTTATAAGTGTGGACCTTGAGGCTTGGCAATTATTTGATATAGTTGATTAAGAACATTATGTTACTTATCCCCACTAAAATCATTAATACGGATGCAAGATTACCTGCCACCAAACAATATACAGACTTCTCAGAGATAACATGTATGACAGCTTTTGTCACAGACACCCAGGCAGAAGCCACTGCAAACTCAATGTTAGTTCATTCCTTGCCTCTCCCTTTGCCTCTCTTCTCTCAGCAGGCCACTGGGCTCATCACAAACTAAGAGATGAGAGAAAGGAAGCTACACTTCATTTATCATCCCTTCAAACTTTAAAACCCAAGCGGTGCCTCAGATCAGACACATTTGATTTAATTCATTCATCTAACAATAGAAAACAGAGCCAAGGCTAACATACATTTTTGTTCATTTACTGTGCCCCCAGAGGGTTCGTAATGGAGTTTACTGATACCTTGTTGGCAATGATGGTGAAATACTCCAGACTTTAACCTCCAGAGATTTCAGTGTTCATGCTGACAGGAGTGCAGATATAAAAAATCACAGAACCGATGTCTTCACTTCCCCATCTGCATTCCCAGGGCTTAACTTTTACTCACAGGCAGTTTCAGGGCTTGCTTAAAGAGATTGTACTGTGTCGTGGTTTAAACCCAGCCACACGACTCATTCACTCACTCCCCACTTTCCTCCCTTTTTCTTTCCTCCCCCCCCACCCCTGCCCTGGCTCCCAGAGGGATGGGGAGGAGAATCAAGAGAATATAACTCCCATGGGTTGAGATAAGAACAGTCCAGTAACTAATGTACAACACAAATCACTACTGCAATCACCAATGATGATAAGAGAAAATAACAAGGGAAGAGAATACGATACCACCCGCCAAAATGAGTCCGACCCAAAAGAGAGCCCGTGCCCTTCCCCGGGTAACTCCCAGTTACCTCCCCAGGCATGACGTGCTGTGGTATGGAATACCTCTGTGGCTAGCTTGGGTCAGGTGTCCTGTCTCTGCTTCCTCCCGGCCTCCACTCCTCCCTGGCAGAGCATGAGACTCACAAAGTCCTTAGTCAGAGTAAACATGACTTAGTAACAACTAAAAACATCAGTGTTATCAGCTCTATTCCCAGGCTGAAACTCATTTTGGGTACATCAATCCCAGCTCCAGGTCCTCCCCACTGGGTGACTTCCAAAACCAGTGGAGAGTGCACCTTTGTCCCCTAAGGACATGAGTTTTCTCCCTGCAGAATCCCCATGTGCAGTCATTAGCAAATTTTAAGGCAAAATAAACTCAACCAACAGACATGTACAGGTGACAGGTAAAGTTCTTGAGTGCCTTTCACTACATGTGGCCTTGCATTTTATTCTGTGGTGACCCACTGCTTTAGGACAGTGTTGGCTGAAGCAGTGTTTGAGAAACAGCATGACTTGCGAATGTAGTTTTGTTGGAAGGTTTCACATAACTTCATCTTTCACTGTTAGCCTTTAACATTCCTGCTTGTCATCTGTGTTGGCCAGTCCTTACCTAAACATGGTTCTCATTTTGACCAGGCACAGTGTACATATACCATGTAGTCTCATATTCAGGAAACCACCAGCGAAACACTGAAGCATATTTGAACAACGGGCATGGTGTGGATGTGAGGTGCTCTCCATGCCAGGTTGACTTGATGAAAAGAAAATCTATTCTCAGCTCTTGACCCCTTGTGTTCAAGGTGCTCAGCTGTTATCCTTTTATTTCTAAAAAAATCATTTACATCTCCAGAAAGGAGATTGTAGTAACAGCTCTGTATTCAGAGCCCTTTAGAGCTCTTGTAAGACTAAACCTCATTTGTGCAGAGCTAACAACATGGTGTCAGTGAACGTGTTAAGGAGAGCCTGAAAACTCAATTAGCCCCAAAGCTGTGCAACCTGATTGAATTATTGACACACCTGATACAGCAAGAGCTGGGAGAAGAGCTTATAAGAGGTTGAAAAGAAGGGGGTAAGACTTTAGGGCCTGACCTTACTTGGTTTTCTTTTGTGACCAGCACCCTTGATCCTTTGGTGTGCCCATCTCCAAGAGCATGGGGATCCTGCTTCCTCTCCAGGCACATGGGCTGGGAGTTATAGGGGCTGTTTGCCCAAAATTTCTGGAAGAGTGAGTCTCAGAAGGGTCGTCTAGTATGGAAGACATGGACAGAACAAGGTAAAGCTTTCTTTTTGCTGGTGGTGTTTCTCTTGTTTTTTTTTTGCTGTTGCTGGTTTTGTATTTTTATAAACAATTGAAAATAGGCCATTCCGATACTAGTTAAGAGGGAAATTGAACAAAAAAATGAGCTATTTGGGGAACTATTATGTTAGAATAAATTTGGCAGGTAGTTGCTGATTAAATTAGAGATGGGTTTATTCTGAATCTGAGATCTGAACACAGAAATTTAAAGAGTGTTTAAACCCTGAGTAGAAAAAGCTAAAATCAATTTCCAGGCTTGAGCACTGGTGCTATGTCTGGTCCTCTGTATGCACGTGTTTTCCTAATAGTCTTCCTGGCCTTAAGCTGAAGGAGTAGGGTGTCAAGAGCCTAACGGGAATGAATCCCCAAAGGTGATAGCAAGCCTCTTGGTCCTCTAGGAGAGCAGTGGCAACCTGCACATAGTTGTGATGAAGCTTTCTAGGATTAAATCCCCTAGGTAGCCATGGAAGTAGTTATAATGAGAATTTTGCTCTTTTCATTTTGCCGTTGGATTCAAATCTGGATCCCTCCTGTTGTCAAGGTTTTCGAACCTTGAATTTTAATTTTGATGGATTTATCACCAGCCACCCTTTGCACACGGTTGTTTCCATCTATTTCTGGACATACTGGCTGTGCTGGGATAGCAAACGGTAGGAGAAGATATTAACTTAAATGAGCTACATGAAACAGATTTCTGTCCGTGTCCCCTCGGCATTTCTTGATAACAACACTGTCAACAGATCTAAACATTGTCAAGACGTGTGAAAAGAAGCTAAGTTTATGCCTGTGACTAGAACTTTTCAGAGAATGGGCTTCAAAAAGTTTTCATGTTTTTATTTTTTCAACAAGCAGGCAAATTTCCTTAGAAAGTAGATACTTTTTGTAAAAATTTAATTTTAGTCAGAACACCAGTTTTTCTGTTGGAAGAGATTCGTTAGGAAAACGTTGACAGGCTCTTCTTGGTGAGTAAGTGGTTTCAGCATTTCATTACATAAATTATGGAGTCTGCTAATGGAATAAAGTCCACTTTAGACTTAAGAATTCTGGTGGATGCTGGTGACCAGATTTTCACCAATACTCTGTATTCTGTACAATGCTGATGACTCAGCCCTCATCAGGTGCCCTATGCAGTAAATACTTAGGATAGGTCAACAAGAGAGAGCCATTTTGTGTATAAGGCTGAAAGATGATTTTACTCAAAGATAAAGTTAGTCTTTGCATGGGTTCATAACACTTTTGCACAAAGAGGAGGTGAAGTTTGTAATATTTGACACTAACACAATTCTTTCACCCTAGCTTCCCCAGAATAAGTTTTTCTCAACAGTCTGTGTGTGCAAGAAAAAGCAGACGGAAAACAGCACACACAATTGTCCCCTTTGGGAGAGGAGGACAGAACAAATGTGTGACACATTACCCATGTTGTTTGCTGCTCTACTGGAAGGTGCTCTGATACTGCATAATGCAAGAGATTGAATGGAAGCACTTTTTACTACATTGTCAGATTCTTACTGCCCTTTTCCTGGGATCCTGTCAAAATGAGATATACGGATCTCCTCACATAGTTCTCCAAGAAAAGATTTTACGTAACAGGAGATGACAATGTGTAAGTGTATTCCACAGAAATTCTTAGCTTGTCCATGTAGATAAATTATTTCTGCTAGCATAGGAAATGAAATTATTTATGTATGTTTGCATACATTCTTTATTACATTAAATACATTCCACATTATGGTATACATTTGGCATTTATATACATTTCTTTGGCACATACATTTCTGTGTATCAGTCTCAAAGAAGTTTTGAGCTTTTCTGCTTGTTGATTTGTTCCCAGTTGTGGGCTTGATCCAATATTTAAGCAATGAATGTCAAATTTCAGGGAACAAGTGGTTTCTTCTCACACAATTCCTTTCATATAAAGAAACTTCCTTTCTTGCGAGTTAACTAGAGCTAACTTTGCCTGCACCTCTACTCTGGTGTCTTAGATTTGATGCCTACTTAAGTTCTTCTGAGCAGCCCTGGCAATGGGATGGGGGAAGAGGAGTTCCTCTTACCTGTAGGCAAGAGAAAGGAAGGTAATTAAAGGCTTTCTTTACCTTGTAGTGAGCGTAACCTATTTGATAAGAGTTGTTTTAATGAGCCAAATCACAAATACTAGGGTGTTGAATTCAGCTTGGGCTAAAGTGTGAAACTCCAAATGTGAGCCAGCCAAAGAGTTCACAGTTTGTGTGTGTACATATATATATATATATGTATGTGGCTGATGATGCATTTTACCTCTGAGTCTAAAGAGGTCCCCTAGGCGTTTTTCCATCAAAGACTTCAATAGTTTGTTTTCAAGAGGAAGGGTGAGTCTGAGGTCCATTAAACACAGTGAAATTTCCTAATGTCTTACGATTACAAAACCTCCTGTGCCAGGTAGAGTAACTTTTTGTTGAGTCACTGGATTAGACTCTTGAAGTAAATGTGCTTATATTTGTTTATAAATCACTTTAAAAAATAAGCAGCATCCCATAGTGCAATTTACTTTCTTTAGATAATTTGATAATTGCAGCATTCCTTACAGTATTTATATGAGGAGATTGGCAGTTCATAAATGTTAAATTATACTCTTTCTGCCTATTTGCCAACTGCATAAAATTACTGAATCTTACAGCTACCAGAGTAACATAGCTCAAGCTACAGTAAATTCTGAAATACAGCTATCCTATGCAATGCAGCTCTAAATAAACTCATGTCAAATACTGTCAGTGCTGTGAAGAGATACTACCTGTTATTCAGAATGGATACAGCCATGCTACAACTGCAGTGCACTAGGGTAATTTGCTCTGCCCTCAGGGTTGTTAAAGAATTTCTAGCTAAATTTTTCTAGATGGGTTCATATTCTTAGGAAAACTGTCTTTTGTTTGTGCTCAGTTTTGGAGAACAACCTTATCTCGGTTGTTTGATAAAACATGTTCCTATTCTTAATTATTCCTCATTATTATGGTTTGATTTTTATTTTCACTGTTTTATTATTCAGGCTTGGCTCAAAATATCTGCTAGGTTTTGTTTGGTTTGGGGGTGTGGTTTTTGTTTTGTTTGTTTGTTATCTTTTTGTTTAGCCACTGAATGCAGAAGAAAAGCCCAGAGTTGCAGTTCTGCAGCTATTCCAAGTGAAGTTTTTTTTTTTGTTGTTGTTGTCAGAGGAAAAATAAAAACATGTATTTATAATACAAATCCTAATGATCAGAAACCTGGATGGGCTGTGCTGGTGTTCTCTAACAGCTTGCATTTATTGATGTATACGTCGTATTCCTTTCAACAGAGTTTGCTCATGACCCTTTCCACGCCTTAGAAGCTTTGAGCTCCCTTGATAATAAAAAGAGACAGAATGGGATTGTTTTTCTTTTTCAATTTGGCTTTTTTTCTTCCTCGAATGTGGTGTCCAGATATGCCAGCAATGAGCAGCACAGCCCGGGCTGAGGCGAGCAAGGCAGAATGTCAGCATATGGATTCCTCAAGCACCAATCTGGTGCACAACTCTCTTATTAAGCCAGAGAACAGGACAGGGCACTTGACCCATCAATGTTATTTTGCACAGAGGTTGCTCCCTGGAATTGATGATCGTGGTAGTCTTGATTTCCCTGCGGTGGTTACAGGCTGAGTTGGTAAGTTGCAGAAGTATTCCTTTACCATTGGATCCCAGTTGGCATGCAGAGCTGCTTTTGATGGTCCTGTATGTGATCCTTGTATAGTCTTTATTTTTTTTCCCTGTTAAACATAACAGAATTTAACTTGCAGTCTTATTTATTGAATACGAGCATACAGTTAAATTCTCAGGCAGGAGTTATTAGCATTTTGCCTTTGTAGCCATTTTCTAATCATTGTGCAGATGAAGTATTTCAGGATGAGAAAGTTAGTGTAGTTTTTTAGCAAGTACCTCAGGCAATTTGCTGACATATATCAGTGCACTTGTCAAATGCTTTGACACAGATGTCTAGTTTTGGCAACCACAGAATTTGAATATCCTACCCTGTACATATCTATTCATAGAGTCAATTCAGATCCGGTGTAGGTGGGTGCAACTTCATTGACTTCAACTGTGAGGCAGCCGCCTGTACTTGAGCTGAATTTAGGCTTAGAGAAGTGTGCCCAAGAACAGCCTGGAGACCACTTAAAAAGGTCCTCCAAGACCTGTTGCTGTCTGCCTGTGAGCAAGGGTGTATCACAGGTGCTGCTGAGCCACCAGGGCCAGCCGTGGCAGTGATGGATTGGCTGGCCTTGCCCTTCCCCACCTCTGCGGGAAGGCAATTTGGAGTTGAAGCCAGCCTGGGTGATGGGGTAGTCTTGCTGTCACTCATGCTCCAGTCCTGATCCTTACCCTCTGGCTGTTGCATTGCTTCTCCAGTTGGCCCAAGAGCAACTGTGGTAGTTAGGACTCTGTGTTTCATCTTATAAAGGGCTTTGTTGGCCACTGCAAATATCCTAAGCATCAAAAAAGACTCTTTATTCTCCCTCTGGCCAGCTATTCTAACTTCCTGCAGCTACAAATCCCCAGGATTATTAATCATTACTATTACTCACTTAACTGAGCTTCTCACTAGTTTCCCAGTAGGCATTGAGAGGGAGGGTTTCTTTTCCACCCTTGGAGAAGCAGCCACCCCAAACCATCACAGTGATGGAGGTCTGGGCTGGTGGCACAGAGGCCCTTTTTCACTTCAATTAGTCCCAGTCACTTTGGGTACCCTCCAGAACATACAGTTTCCCCTCTGCTGCCCCAAAACCCTTCCAGGGAGAGTTTCACATTGCAGAGAGGACAGCCAGGAAATCAATGCCGACAGGATCAGCCTTAACGTACCTGCTAATATCCCATGGGTCCGTGGTGGCTGGTACTGCCTCTGCAGCTGTCACTTCCACACTCCATGATCCTCCATACTGTGAAATATGTTAGTGTGGCTGGAGGGGAGAGGGAGGGCCCATGTCCCTCGCATTGCTGGTAATCGCCTCTTCTGCTACATCCCAGTCCGGAGCTGTTGGGTCCCCTTTCCTGCCTGTCGCGTCAGGGGTGGCCTGGAGAATGCATTATAGTTTGGAGCAAAACCCCAATATGAGCATATTATTATTTCTAGACATTGGGATTTGCTAAAGATTTGACTTGTTTTAGCAATGCTGTGAGAGAAGAATAAAAATATTGTTGTAGATGTTTGCCTGTAGATAGAAACACAATTGCTGTGGTATATTTGGGTTTGTCACTTCATATTGTGTCCAGATTTGATTTTTCTCAAGATGGTAGTGAAGTGAAACCCAGTGGATTGACACAATGTCTTCGCTTGTAAATCATTGTGCCGAGCTGCCCTGCTGCTATTGGAAATAATCAGCGCTACATGACACAGACCATCCTTTGGTTTGAAGAACACAGTGTTAATTTTATGCTCTCCTTTTACATAAACACCCTCACTTGCACCTTAACAAGCCCCCAAACATTGGTTACCAAATGACCATATTATATCAACCCCCCTTTTTGTTCACTCGCTATAAAATTGAACAACTGGGACTGAGAGAATTTGGCCTCTGTCCAAAACATGGCTAGATGCATCTGCATTTGGCTTTGTGCCCAAAGATATAATATTCAAATGCGAGTTGTCCTTAATTTTTGTTTAAATCATCCTTTTTACTTTTTTCGTAGGGAGGGTGCAGTGCTTGCAAGATGTTTTCCCCTCTTGTCTGATTTTTGGTTTTTAAATGCAATTTCTATCTCCTCTTTCCCCATGGAATTCCAAAGAGATGAAACCCAGTGGGACTGTTTAGAAATTAAATACCCCCCCCCCCAAAACTATTCTTTCAGAACCACTTAATGTTTCATAAAGAATGGTACCATTTCTGTAGGGTTTTTTAAACATTCTATGAAGTATAATGGTGAACCTTATTTCTCTGATTTTTTTTTTTTTTTTATTGAAAGGGCTCCTATTACCTATTAAATTCTAAGGGTTTTCTACTCAAACAGCTTTAGCTGATGCTGCTGATGATTAATAGTTATAAATATGCTATGGTCAATAAGGGCTTAGTACAGACTGGGGGGGACGCCTTCTCTGACGGCAATGGGCTTTGGGTCAAACCAGTGCAGATCTTTGCTGCAATGGAGTTGCACAGAAATCCTTTGTGCATGAAGCTGCCTGTGATTGAAGCAGGGCAGGACGTTATGAAGTGGCACAGTACAAAATCAGCTGCAGATTCGGTCTTGTCTTGCACTTCTCTGTTGATGCTGCCTTAAATTCAATGACATAAAGGGAGGAGAAGGTCAACGGAGAGTGTGACCTTCAGCTGAGGAAATATTTGCTGTATTTTTCCGTGCTGTAGTTGCTGTTATTAGTACTGATAATGCTTAGCGGCAGTACCAATTAGAGTGGTGTAAATAGAGATTATAACATGGTTAGGGATAACACAACTGACGATACGTGTATTTAGTAAACAAGACTGTCAGTATGTGTAAAACATCAGCAACATGTTAAAGCTTGATATTTCATAAGACAGCAGAGCATGGGGATTGCTTTGAGACAGCAAGCTGAAAAAACATTTCATTTATAAATGAATCGTGTTTTAGTGTTATAAACCCCAGCAGGCAATTCACTCATTGGGGCTAATCATTCAAAATCTGCTCTTCTTTGGTAACAAGCTGAAAGAGAGACAGAGCAGCATTTCCAAAGACATTGGGGGTTTTCTAAATCCTTAGGAACAAGTTTATTCTAGCTTTATGTTGTTTTTTTTTTTAATTTAAAGCTTACTGTCTTCTGTATCTGGAGAGTAGTCCTAAAAGGCTGGATTTGTTAGTATTTTCCAGATTTACATGAACTGTTATGTAAATAAAGATAAATATGGAGACTTAAAATACATACCACATGTGGTGGAGGTATTAAGCATCTTTCTTAGACATCGGATCCAACAACCTTGGTTATGGTATTTAAAACCAGGTATAGGGAGTAATAAATTGTAAACCAAGTGCTTGACTGGCTGAAGCAGTTAACAAAAGAAGTTTATGCTTATTGTCAAAGTATTTCTGAGACTGAATTGATTAGTGTTCGGTCTCAGGCTCTTGTTACTGCACTTTTGCAATCCTGTGATCTGAATGGGAGATCTGTAGCTTGTTGTCGGGGCTGGCAAGGTGGATTACCAGCATACCGAAACAGAAGAGGTTTAAGTCTTAGTAGGTGGGTGTGAAAACTGGAGTTGTTGTCAATAAATTCTGATCTCCCAGAGGTAACCAGGTGCAAAAGATTTCATCTTATCGGAATTTATGAGGGATCAGCTTTTACTGAAACTGACTGAAAAATCACAGCCCTGGCTCGGCATTTTCTTTCCCTCCTCTTTTCTCCCTACCTCCCTGCGATGGTACAAGACTTTTTCTTCCAGCTGTAACTGTAAATACAGCACAAATCTGGGAGACATATAGTGGCTGTGGGTATGCCATATTCAGCATTTGGAAAATGAAGCAAAGTGGCAAGAGAAACTACTCAAATAGCTTTCTGTAAAACTCTGGTCTTGGTTGCCACATGGGTAGTAGTTGGCCAGCACTGGGAGGAGACACAGCAAAATCAAGGAACACTATTAAAACATACTGGGCATAACAATGTGTTCCTGTCCTTTTACTACTTTCAAAAAATGTCTCTATACAAAATGGTGTTTTGCTTCAAGTTCTGGGAAGGTGACTCTTTCTTAAGTGATATAATGAAGGTCACTTAGAAATTGAAAAATATGAATGATGTAACAGTCCTTTTGTACTGACAGCACAAAAATAAATGTTGGAAGTTGATGAGGCTGGAAACATAGCATAATTTAAGAAAAAAAAAGCTGAAACTGGTGATTTAGGGGGGGGGGGGGGGGGGAGAAGGCAAAATAGATGTACATCTGCATGGAATGAAATAGTCATACACTTATCTAAGTTAGAAGGGGAAACGGGGTATTTCTCCCAGTCTGATGTCCTCTCTTTCCCAGGTTGTTCTAACTTTGGGAAAGAGATGACCTCATCAGTAGATAATTGTTCATATTGAATCTGTTCCTTATACTTTTTATGTCTGGCATAGTAACTTCCCCAGATGAATTATCACAAGTGGGAGCAATTTCTTCATTTCAGGTAAAGATTTTTACCAGCAACTGGTACTCTCCCTTAACCACCAGCAAGGAGGTTGCTGTAAGACAGTATCAGAATAATATTGCCTGTCTTTAAAAAAGGCAGTGGGGGCAGACCTGATTTGTATATACTGCTCTTAAATTATAGAGCAGTACCAATGAAGCATGAATTGTCACCTGCTGACATTTTGTTCAACCGGTGGCCGCAGAGCACAGTATCTGCACTGATAGACACTGATGTCAGGTTCAGTGAAGGTGTAGAGATACAGAAAGAATAAAGATCAGAAAAGCAGATGCTTGGTATTATTTGACCACCTGGGTGTTGTCATTTCTCCAACGAGCGATGTTGTGTGTGTCTACACCAGGAGAATCTAGCTGCAGATGCTGGGGATAGCGTACGAGGTAGCACTCCAGCTGCATGAAGCTTCCATTCCTACCAATTGTGGGTCTCCTATGGAAGAACAGATGGCAGATCTCCAGAGTGCTGGAGCAGTGAGGACACCAAGTTGTTTTGTCGAGAAACCCTGGACCCTCCTCCTGGGAAGGGAGGTAGGTTGAGCACTTCTCATTGCTGCCTCACTAAAGTCACATGTGGATGTGGAGGTCCACGTGCCACTGCAACTGAATGTTTCTGCTTGAGTCAGCAGGTTACTTATAAGCAACTGCAATGTGCACTGTGTCAGTATTGATCAATCAGTGTTATTTCTAAGTTTGACAAGGAGATAACTGTGGGAAGGCTGTCCCTTGTGAGGTTCTGCCATGAAAGGGCTAGACCCAGTGTCTGTATTATAGAGGCTCGTGTTTCCCTGTGCTGACCCACTGACACTCAGATACAGCCTGTAATGAGCTGCTTGGTTTTGAGTCATTTCTGTGCAACACAAGTACTGCTCAACTTCCCCTTATACACTGCAAACAAGTGCAAAGGCTGAAATGCTTATGATTGTGCTTCAGTGCAGATGTTTGGGTTTTTTTTTTCCACTTGAGCTTATGTGTCTTTTGCTCAGCTGCTGCCTGAGTCTTTCCCACAGCACCTTCTCCATCCCATCTTTGGTGCAGTTCCCTATGGCAATAGTTATGCCGGCTCTCCTTTCAGCTGCCTCCTCCGCAACAGTCAAGCTCTTGTGAAAGCAACTCAAAATCCTTCCATCAGAAATTTGAGTGACTGCATTATGGACATCATGGATCACATATGCATGCCATATCACTAGATTGTGCTGTCTGCTGCTAATTTTAGGTTACAGATTTTCTCAGGAACAAACGAGCTTTTCCATGGCTTGTGCAGCACTAACTTCACCTTTAGTGCCACATGGTTACTGAGAGGCAGACACAATTTTTTCAGCTGGCTACTTTTACTGCCAATTTTCTCTGAAAATGGGTTAGGTCTACCTTATGACAAATCTTTTGTGCCCATTTTCCCACATCTTTTGACTTTTGTTTTCTCATTAAAGCCTCTCACATGTCTAGGGAGAGGTTTTTTCTTCTCCTTGGGAAGGAAAGACTCTCACTATAACACTTCCCTTGATGATTTGCTTTCCATTAAAGCTGTGGCAGCCATTTCTTTCTGTCCTTGCCCAGTGAAATCCTAAGAAGCTCCACTGACTGCAGTGAATGCCACTTTGTGTCTGAATTCCCACAGCAGTCCTAAGGCAGCCATAAAGTCTTTTGACTCTAGGAGAAAAGGTGATGTTTGGTCCTTACAAGATAGCTGTTCAATATTGGATTCTTATTCCAAAATCCCAGTTAAAGGCAAACATGGAAAGTTCATTATCTAACATACATAATGTAACAGCCCCAAAAATAGGTTAATGTAACAAATTATGTGCTTTCTGAGTAGGAAAAAAAGTCTAAAATGAAAAGCCATTTCTCAGTAACAGCTTTAAAAATTGAATTCTACTTAGGACAAGGGCCAGTGCCATGGGCATAGCAGGGTTCAAGGTGGAAAAGTGATAATTCAGTGCTTTTTCACCTCGCAGATGCTCAGTTGTCATTGAAGAGAACACACGAGAGAAATGATGCAGAGTGACCCATCCTTGTGACTGCTACATGGTATAAGTGCAAGATACTCCCTGGTTTGTTACTGGAACGGGGATGCATATAACTCTCAGAATGTAGACCGTTATTTCAACCCCAGAGAGCTCTTGGGTCTTCCAAAATGGCTAAAGGAAAAGACCTACATAATTTACAAAAGAAACAAAGGATTCCTTTGATATTTTTCTTTGCTTGAATCAGCAAAATTAAAGGTATCTTTGTTATTATTTCTTCCTTTTCCCACCTCCCCACAGAGTAAGATTTTTGATGAATAAGCAACTGATGACCACGCTGTTTCTCTAGATCCTCTTTGGTAGCAAGAATATTGAAAAGTTAAGAAATAAAAATGCTGTAAGGGTGTTTCTCCTTGTCAGCTTTTCCCTGCATTTTAGCTATCCAGAAGAGATTTTCATTCCAAAAAGGTAAATTTAATCTGTCATTTCTGCTATTCTTCTAAAGACCCACTTATCACAACATACACAGGGGTAGATAGGGGTTACTCAGTGAAGTCGATCTTAATTTAGTCTAACTATACAGGATATTTTTCCTCCCATACAGAATAATCAAATGCTTTATTGGCTTGGCTTCTGATGAGCTAGGACCCTACTTTATTGTGTAGACCTGGATCTAGTCTTGACAAAGGGATCTAATTTTACCATGTTCGTTTGTTTTTTAACAGCCACGTAGAAAGACCTGGTCACACGCAGTATTTGTCTGTTTTGGTACTTTACTTCATGTTTGTCTGTGCGCAACAGGTCAAGCACAAGACAGTTAAATACATCAATATGGAATATAGCCTCATTCATTTTAAAGTATTCAACAACTCAATCTTTATCATAAAAATAGTGCATGCATGTTTCCCTCATGCAGTTTTATTCCATGCTAGCTTCTGTACTGTGTACATTATAC
Source organism: Pezoporus wallicus (assembly GCF_028554395.1). Taxonomy (NCBI): domain Eukaryota; kingdom Metazoa; phylum Chordata; class Aves; order Psittaciformes; family Psittacidae; genus Pezoporus; species Pezoporus wallicus. The sequence continues at coordinate 12,200,074 of NW_026642649.1, forward strand.
AAAAAAATATATTTTTCATAAGAAATACTCTTGTAAGACCAGCCTGCCATCTGAGAGTCCGACTACCACCTTCTCTTGTTATTAACCAACACCAGCAGTGAAAATGCCTTATTTTTCCCTGCCACAGCTTTTTATTCAAGATTAGACTTACCACAACATTAGGGTTAATACACAACCCCTGTGTTTTGAAATCAGTTGTTAATGCTGCCTCCTAAAAAAGAAATAGCCATACTCATTCTCTGTTATTTTGTCTCTGCAGGGCAGGCAAGGAGCAGAAGCAGCAATAGCAACAACAAAGATTTGATGACTAAGCAGATAAAATTAAAAGCAGTGATAAAATTTTTTCTAAACGCCTGATTTTTAATTCAGTAGCAATTATTCCTTTGTTAAAAATACTTACGGTATTTAAGGATTTATGCATAGTTTCTTTAGCAACATGAAGGGTCTGTGTTTTGCTTTCCCCAAAATAAATAGCATCACATATTCTTTCCTTTGTGAAATATGCAGTTTTCCCATAAGAAAAATAATAAAATTCCCTAATAACTTTGTTAAATTGTTTGCAGGTGTCAGTCATAAGTATAGACATGCATAAACCAAAATAATGGTTGCATAATATTAAGGAATCATAAACCAGAAATACAGCATGAATAAACTGAAACATCAAGGGGTCCTGAACGTAGTTCCAGTCTTTTGTTTCATACAGTAATCTCTGGACTGTGCATGCATCTCCCCTGTTCAAATGATATAGTGACCTGCTGCAATTTAATTTTAATCCTGCCTAGATGTGGGGTTTTTTTGGGAAAACAAATATTCTGCTCCAAAGCAATGTCAAGAACTGTGTTCTTGATATATTACAGAAGATATTTAATAATGTGCTTTTTTTGTCTAACATAGAGGAGTATTTTGATTGCTTAATATAAAATATAGCGAACTTTCTTTAGCATCTGTGTATATCTGTACTTTCACAAGAAAAGCTTTCTAGAATTCTTGACATTTAGCTTCAAGCACAGTATTTACTGTGCAACATGTTTACTTTTTCTTTCTTGATGCTGCAATAGGTTTCTTAACAGCTTAAGAAAGAGTATTTGTTTCTATTGAAAGGTGGCTATTTCACTTTTCCTTGCTGACTTATAAACACATGCAGTCGCATGGGTTATTTGCCTTGACTTCACATGGGGTACTGCTGGTAACAGAAACTGAATGTTTCTGATGGAAAGGGGTAAAATAATTCATGCTAATTTATCTTTCCACACTCAAGCTTTCAACAGAAAATATTTGAAGTACGAGAAAGTTACATGCCTCATAAAATGTAACAGATATTGCATACTTTAAGCAACTCATCAAAATATTGTCCAGATTTCCAAAGCTGTACACAGCTCTGTGTGTGCAGCAGGACACGCATCACCAAACTATTTAAGCACTTGGACAAAAAATCATCATATTGCAAAGCTCTCCATAAGCACAGTAAGTGGTCTGCATTTATCCAGGCTCAGACTTCCGGTGACAGAGAAGGGTACAAACAGTTGACATCATGGCCCTGAAACTATTCTAACCTTAGAGCAAATACAGCTTTCTGATGAGAAGTTTTTGAGTTTAGAAGAGGCTTTGGCTGTTTAGTGGATTAGCCATGGTAGATGCTGAAGAGAGTCACTCCACCCTTCTTTCATTCTGTAAGCATGCCTGTTGCTCCTTGAGGGTTAGGAAGGGGTGTGCTATGCAGGTGTTCCAGCAGAACAGACCCTTACAGCAGTACATTGCTACGCCATGAAACCCAAGACCATTGCCCCTTTATGCCACCTTGAAAACACCACTCCACTAAAGAGCTAGAGACTGCCTTGGTGTAGCAATGCTATGACTATAATCCTAAAAGCAAGGACTGAGGCAATATCAACCTGGCCTGACCAATAATCCTAAAATTACCTTACAGGGGTTCTCCCAACAATATCGTGTGAAGAGTATCTCCATGGAAAAGGCATGGCTTTGTTTTGATGAAATGCAGAGTGCTAAGAAAGTGCTACATGTAGACACTATTTCCCATCTACCCCGTCAGCAGCCCATTCTGCACTCATCCTAGAAACTGCTCTACTAATAGGCTAGCTCCTGATATGGTGTCTGCAGTCCTTGATCAATTATTTTTCTCATTTTTCTGGCTCTGAACAAGGACAGCTTTCTGTAAAGTAAGTGCTGGCTCAAGAATTCTCTGCTTTTTCCCCGGGTGTGTTTGCATGCGTGTGTGGTGGGTACATAATAATGTGATGTCTCTGCATCTAGAGCCTGGTGATTTTCTCTTGCAGTCTATGTCAAATCATCAGGTATAGCGATGTTGTGCCATGAAATAAATCTCCCTCAAAAATCAGTATACCGGTTGTGGACTGAGATGAGCTTAGCACCCATCAGCAAGCAACAGTTGCGTTATTCTGCTGCAGCATTGATTTATCTCTTCTCTCTGAGACAGAACCATGATCTGAGGCTTTAGGGGGCAGCACCCATATCGTGGAGTCCTGTTCAGCCCAGTGGACCACCCACAGGGCTGAAAGAAAAGCCTTTACACCAGGGGTGACCTGGTCTGCTTTAGGGGATGGTGTGCTCTTTAATGGCTGAGGCTTCTTCAAAGTCCCACAACCACTCTGTGAAGATAGCTGGTAGCCCAGGTGGGGTTTTATTTGCATGCCTGGCTTTTGTTTGTGACAATATGCAAATACAAGTGTCCTGCACCTCCAGATAATGACAAGGAGTGGAGTTAATTTTTAAGGAGAAGCTGTATAAGCACAGCACAGTTAAACTTCTTGATGTAAAGAAAGTCACCAATTCACAAAGGAATTTGATTACCTCTATCCATTATACACACACAGTGAGTGATCGTGCTACTAACCATCTGTCATCTATTTCATTTGCATCATCAACACCTGCCCTGTTTATCTGCTACATTCTTTTCTTCGCTGAATTCTTACACCGCTTTAATAAAATACAGAAATGTTATTGTTAAAAACCAATTAATTTACAATCCTCCATAGAGATAGTATTACTTATAATTCAATTTAGCTTCTAATGACCTGCTTTCTTGCAAAATGACTTAATTCTAGTGTCAAAGATTAGTTATTAGACATTACCCTGCTGCACCAGTCATGTACTGCTGAGACAGGCAAAGCAGCTCTAGGTGTCCCTGGTCATTAATCAGAACTCGGAGACATTTTCCCTTTAACTCATTACAGAACCTGATTTCATCTGCCACTTTAACTCTTTGCTTTACAGAGTATTTTGAATCTACCTTTCCTTGTGTTCTCATATTTGGCCTTCAAGGGGGAGGACAGAGCTGGAAGTCCAATTGCTTTGGAAAAAGCTGTTGTAGCTCATGCTTTCTGCTGACCCTCCACTGAGGAGTTCATTTTGCATCTCAACCATTATGTGAATAGGGCCCAAAAAGCAATACTGGCTTTATCCTACATCAGCTATCGGGAAATTAACACAACTGGATTTTCCACACAATTATAGCACTGGATGTACTTTCCTTCTTATTAGAAGAAATGGCATTATGCGCATCCACCACAGAGGCCAACCTGATGCCAGGTGAGTGCCTTGGCAAGGCAGCTACTGCCATTCCCTTCCTGGGCTTCACAGAAGGCATTGTGAAGCAAGTGGCCAAATCCAGCCAGTGTTCACAGCATCAGATATGCTCATGGCCATTCAGAAGTGACGTTTTATATACAAAATATGACATACAATTTAGAGCTGGACCATATTCTTTCCTTCTCACTCTATCCCAGGCAAGGGTTGACTTTTCTTGCTTGTTTACTAGTATAGCTTCTTCCTCTTTCTCAAGTGTTATATCACTTTACTGGGAGTAACCCTATGTGTGGGCAATTGAAGACTGTGATAAGACAGTAAGGATGGATTGATCTTTGGAAAACAGTCTAAAGCATTATTCTGTGTCTTTGATTTTTTTTTTATTTCTGTGATGCATAAGAGAAATACCTGCCATTAAATGAAATCCCAAGTCTGTAAGGCATTTCAGTAACAAAGGGCATAAATGTGGCATATGCAAATGGGTGGATTATATACAGCAAGTAAACCTTTTAAACAATTTATGGCAACTTTAGCTTTTGAACAATTGCACACAGAGTATTTTTAAAATGCAGAACAAAATTAAAAGTTCAGGCTCATCAAAACCTCTTCATGGAGACGGCACAACTGGCAGGATTTAGTGTGGAAAAGGTTATTTCTCCTATTCACAGCCAAGTCTATATGCTGCAGTACTACTTCCAATAAAATCTTATTTTTAGCATGTTTGAGTGGTGCAGTTTACAGTTGCTGAATTTTTTTATTTTCCCCAAATACAGTCACTTCTGTCTTTTGAAAACTGAGAAGCTACCTAGTGTTATAAAAGGCAAATAATGTCTCATCTGACTTCTTGACAACTGCATGCCACGCTGGAAGAATAAGAGATGCTCATTATTTTCCTAAAGCACAGGAATTGGCTGTACAGTGTAGGCTGACGAAACAGCTGTCTTCTAAGAAGCAGGTTTTTTTTTCGCAATAGACTATCAAGGGACATGTGAATAGTACACCAGACTAACTCTTAAACAACAGGCATTCTTACAAATGAGCAAACTCAGCTATGAGCGCCTAAGAATAACCTCCTCTGGATGGCAGGGGTGGGATGTTGCTCTTCATGTACTGCAAATGCTAAAGCTTTACATACAATATTTTTCTGGGTGAATGCTCTGTTTATATAGCTGAGATTATTTGCAGACAAAATCTATCTGAAACACTAATTTCTTAAATACAGTGAGGATCAGCCCTTTGGACAATATGGTAAATATCTTTGCATGAGCATTCTTAACAACACTGCTTTCCAAATGATATAGACTTATTGCTTCAATCAAACTAATAAATAATTCACATTTCTAAATGGTTTCTACACAGGGTGATGGAGCGTTATGATAGGGTAGGAAACATCCAACTAGAGCCTGAAATGTCTTCAGATATAATCCTAAAATAATCCTGTTTTCAAATGGTAAAAGTTCGTGCCTCCTGCTCAGGCGGCACATCATCAGCATCCAGATCAGGAGTTATGCCAAACTAGCTGTAATCTAATATGGAAATGAGATGTTGGCCTTGATATCGTGTCATTCTTCTGAATGGGATCACCTGCACCCATATCTCCTAGGAGGAAATTTCAAACAGAGTTAGCTCCTTAAACCTTCTAATTAAAATGAGAAATCCCCAGGCTTCCATGACTCAGCCTCGGAAAAAGATTATTAGGAATTTAATAGGGAAAATATCGCATCTCAGACCATCTGTGACCCAGTGCTCTGTGAGAATTTAAAGAAAACTGGAGGGAGGAGGTGCACGCTCCAAAGCACACTCTAGGAGTACTTTGTTGGAGCTGCAATAAATCAACATAGTTAGAGTACAGCCTTTTTCAGATTTAATTACTGTTACATAATTATTAGCAAAGCAGTCTCCTCTGAAACTGTAAAACTCATTACATCAAAAATCCCCAAGCTCCTGATGGAATTTATGAACTAGTTACTTTCTTCCTAGCTCTGGGAAAATGCAATAGGATGCATTTGGTTTTGTCTCCAGCATTTTTTAGTCTGCGGATCTATTCTGCTCTTCTTAGTTTCAGGGAACATTCCCTATTTGCCTTTTTTTTTTTTTTAATATTATAAAACATCTTCGTTTTCATTTGTTTGCTTTTCTGCTCCTGGCACAGAATTTAGACATAAGCACTGGGGGACAGATACCCTTTCCCCCCTCGCTGAAAGGATTCACATCTCATTTCCTCTATCACTCTAGCTGCTACTGTTTGAGCTAAAGCACAGATTCCCTCATGGAGATGCCAAAGAACAAAATTTTCATTGTCTTTTCCCAGAGGTTTTGCTGTGAATACACAGCTTTAAAACCTGCCAATGATCTGAACAAATTGCCACCAGGGAAGGCCATTTGGAGTCTATATCAAGCAAGCCTGAGGCCAGCCCTTCCTGACCATTGCTGCCTAGTTTTGAGACTGTTGACAGCTGCCTTCTGGCTCTCCTGTAGGATAGCAAAGGGATTGCACAATGCCCTAATAGACAGGCTAACCCTTAAATCCATGACAGAAGTAATAATAGACATTCCCTTAGACAGCTGAGAGAACAAGTGAAGAAAGATAATGGCAATGGCTCCTTTAGGGTCCTATTATTTCACAGCTGGTGGGGCTGGGCTGAGCAAGCAGCAAGATCTCAGCCCAACCAGGTGAAAACAACTACAGTAATCCTCCTTCTTCTACTTCTTCCTTCAGCCAGGAAGTTGTGCTTCTTAGCAGACCTTTGGGTAGTACAGCCCAGCCATCAGTCCTGGGATGTATTCATAAAGTTAAGCCTGATGTTGACTGCTTGTGAGCTCAGGAGTTACAAGTCTAGGGAAGGCATCATAGTTTGTTCAGGATAACTCACAGCTAATCAATGCTTTTGTGCTATAACGCAAAGCTGAAAACACATTTGCCTGTTGAAGTTGCTGTGACAATGTCATTACCAGGTGATGGAAGACTGGCACGCTTTTTCTTGAGCTGCTGTGGTAAGTTTGTGGTATCACGGAGTAACCAGTCTCCCTGCATTCGCCCACTCCAAAATATGACTTTGTGAATTTATGAATTGGCTTGTTCTTTCATGCAAAATTGCAAATCTTACAGTGATAATTTTATACATGACGAAGCTTCTTGTCTCAATCCATTTTTATTTACCTGTAGACATAATAGTGAGGTAAAATGTGCCCCAGAGTTTGAACTAGTGACTGAAGAAAACTTCAGAACCTGAGCTACACTGTGTCAGGAACATAGGGCTATTTACTTCTGCTCTGCATTTAATATAATTTAATGATCTTCATAGATATTTCTCTTGGTAGATGTTACAGGTTGCAAAAAAAACCAAGAAATCCATGCAAAACAGTAAAGTAGAACTTCATTTTGCATAACATTTTAATGTGATCTGGATACTAAAATGTTTAATAGGGTTAAATGATACATTTACAATACTCCAAAAAAGATATTAGGGAAGGAAACAAAAATGAGTAGGTGCTCCCTTTCCAAAAGAAGGGATATGGCTGAAGGATCAGGATGTGCATTTCACACAGCACCAGCTGAACTAAAGTTTCCTGCAGTACATTTCTGGTAGACAATAGACGAACAGATGGTTTAGGGAGAAGGGAGAGACAGTTTGGAAGTGCATTTTTAAATGAAGGAGGAGTCAGAGTTTAATGAAAATAGGGTTAGATGGCTGATTTTTGGTTTTTGGTTTTTTTTTTTAATATTGTTTTTCTTTTCTCTCTAGGAAAAAGCATTTGCTTGAAGTGTTCTGGAGAAGCAAGTCTTGAGGAGATCATAAGAAGAAATTACAACAGTTAAGGTAAGAGGAATGAACAGTGTAATCTTCGTTGGTGCCCTGAAGAAGAAAAATTTGTATATGAAACAGAAGATAAAGACAAGACATAAATCCTAGTACTGTTCCTGGAGTTTATTTCAATTGCAGAGAGCTTCACCAAGATCTAGGACAGGGACAAAAGAAATAAAAGCGTCCTTGAGGATTCTCTTCTTATCTGAACAAATCTTCTAAGGCATCTCACTGGAAAATTGTACTGAGCTTATTTTATTGGGCATGTCCTTACTTTGTGAAAGATGGGCTCTGGGTGTTTATTGGCATGGAGGCAGAGAGTGTGATTTGGGCAGTTATGTGGGCCACTGGGTAAAGCATCAGATTGAGGTCTCAGACACTTGAGCAAGTTACCATAGCTTAATGAGTTCCTGTGCAGCAGCTGAGCTGTTGCAAATGTAGGGTAGCACACACTAATTTAAACTGTTTTCACTGGGGCTCAGCTGATGCATGGCAGCCTTTTAGCCAAGGTAGCTCAATCATATGTCTGAAATCTGATTTAAGGAATCTGGGCTGAGCTCAGTGCAGGAGGTAGGACACCAAGCTTTTGCTTGCTTTGACTTCTTGTGGCAAACATTTCATCTTGGTTTTTTTTGTACATGCAGCAGCAGTAATGGTGCCCACTCACAGCTATGAATGCTTTGAGGGAAAAGAGAGAGGGGAGGGGAAAAGAAAAGAGGAGGGGGTAGTGCTAGAAGAGCAAGATGTGTCTATTTGTTGTTGAGTAGAAGTGTGGAATATGTTGATCTTTGGCTGAGGTTAATGCAAAGTTTTTATGCTTGTCTGTTTTAATACCTGAATAAATCCAATGTGTTTAAAGGGTTTTGCTTGTATAAGTGAGGGCAGAATCTTGCCATAGGGACCTAGCCTACGGTTGGTGAGCATGCATAACATCAGCTGAGATTATCACAATTCCTGGGAAGAGCAAAAGAATCAGCAAATGTGCTTTTTGCTTAACACTTACTCACTTTGGGTGTTTTGGAAAGTATCAGGTGCCCCTGTCCTCCCAGGGGAAGTACAAAAAGTGTTCATTTATATTTGTTTTTAATGATATGCTTTTAAATCATTTAATATTGAGAGGTTTGCTTTCTCCCTTGTTTGAAGTGAAGGTGCTCCCCTGTGGAAGGATTTTTATTCTGTCTTTTTTTTTGTGGTGATCATAACATGTGGCACTCCAGACAGCTATTCTGCTTGGAGCTGAAAAACACCAAGCATTTCCTTTAATACTACCAATAAACATTTGTGTGATTTTTTTCCATAAAGTGGTACTCTGAGCATTGTGCCAGTTCTCCAAGTGACAGATTCTTTTGGAGGCAAAAGAAAAGTATCAGTATTTAATAGTTACCATAAGTATTTTCCAACAGTTTAAGAAGCACAAAGTCCTAAAATATTTATGTATTCACATCAGTAGCAGTACTCTACTACCATTTATTAGGCAGAATGACATAATACATGTATCAGAGTTATGATTGCTGTGATAATTACTTGAGGGAATCGTTCCATAATGAAAATAAAAACCAAAACCATGGCATTGTGTACAGTGATTAAATATTTGTGTAATGATTTCCTTTACGTTCACAGAGGTGGTTCATATTTCAAAATATTTGACCCAGAAAATTAATGTCTTGCTGCAAATGGTCACCTTATTCTTACAATTACACCTTTAGAAGTTGCCAAGGACAATGGTTCTTGTGTACTTGCAGTCAATTTCCTGCCTTGTCCATCCTGTTTGTTACAAAGCACTTTCAGACAATAAACTCATGAACTGCTACAGAAATTGCCTCTTATCGCTCCTGTGAGTATTTACACTGGTTGATAATGGGGAACAGCAGAGCAAGAATCAAAGGTCGTGGTTTGGGGTTCCTGCCTCATAAGCATAGGCAGCCTCTTCCTAGTTATTCAGCAGACTAAAGATTTTCACCAGAGCTGTGCTAACCCCCTCAGCTACTGCTTCTGGGCTGGCAGTAGCAGCTGTCTCTTACCATTATGCCCCGAGGAAGCAATGGCATTTGCCAGCAACTCCCTTTGTGTCTAACTCATTTCCTACATTCTCTTCTTTCATTTGCATAGTCAACTGGTCCTTATGCCTCAAGAAAATCAGGAGAGCATCTGAGGAATAAGTTGTTAGAAATGGAGTTTTTAAACATCACACCAGGAGGTGCATGCACAGACCTCATTATATTCCCAACAGGTCTGCCAGCTCACGAGAACATAACGCACCAGAGAGACTCTTTGTACTAACAGTTGACAGTACTAAAATAAAGAAGGCAGCACCCCCACTCCCTCTGATCTCAGGAAATCATTGTGTAAATGCAATGAAATATTTCTGTGAGCCTGCTTTCCACCACGATGCCCTTCTGGTGGACAGGGCTTATTGATGTCAGGAGTGCTAGAAAGAGTAGGACTGAAGTTATAACAGGCTGCCTGCTTCCATTGTTCTTCCCTCCATCTGTCTCCCTTCTTTCACAGTAATTTAGCCTGGGGTTGTCCCAGAAGTGTCAGTTAGAAATTAGTCAAAATAACCTGAAAGCCTAGAATGGGTTAGATCGGAGACTCGTTTCACTGAACCTCTTCAGAATCAGGGCTTCAGCACTGTTAGTGCTTTGATCTCTGATGGTTTTTCCTATCTGTGGTTAGCCTGACTGCAATGGCATGCTGATGCCTTTGCTGCCCAGGAGAGATCGGGCAAAGATGTTTTCCAGGTGAGGGGCTGTGTTGACACCAACCACTCTAAACAACCAACATCTAATGATGCCTCAAAGGTGTCTCTGGTAAATAACAGTCATCAAGACACTCCCTTGCTGCTCCCTCTTCTCATTCTTTTTGACTAGACCAATGTATATGCGGTAAGCCGGACTTCCTGGTTCTGGGTGGTGTTCATGCCTTTGTTAGGTGCTTTCAGGCTCTTGATGTATTGTGGTCTCAGGATGTGAAAGCCTCTTTTTTGCCCCAGTCCCATGCCTTCTTATTCTAAGTCCGGATATGACTGGAGCTATGCATGATGTGGTTTCCCAGCTATGAGTGGAACACAGCAGAGCAGTGCTGAACCAAACCAGCTGCTGACTTGTCAAACAAGTGGCAAGGGTTCAATGGCAAGCACTGCTAATGAAGAAAAGATAATTCTCTGCCTATGATCTTGGTCTGATTTGCTGTTGACCTGATGCTGACCACCATGCTACAGCCAATGCCAGCTGCAAATTTGAAACAACAGAGAAAGCACACTGGGAATCTCCAACAGTTTTATTAACAAAGCTGGTCAGAAAACTTCCCATGAAGAAAGAGTGCTCTGAAATATCTTGCTTTGGTTATGAGAGAGAAGTCATTGTGTGGGGGTTTTGTAGGAGGGGGAAGAGGGATGGAATGAGTATTGCTGTGATCTGTGTGGGCTTGCAGCCTAGTGGCTAGAGCTGTGGCATAGGATGCCATCATTTGTGGCCTGCTCTTATTTGGAAGGGACTCAGTTTACCAGCCTTGCTCTCAGTTAAGCAACCAGTCAATCAGACTTGAATTTAGAGGCATAAATCCACTGTAATTACCCTTCAGTGGGTGCTTTTAGGCAATGATTCTGGTGTTGCTGGAGTTTTGTTGTGGTCTCAGTGCTTGCAGGAAGTAAGAAAATGACAACTTTGAACAACCACTGCTGCTTCAGACACGATAAGGTTCTGCAACAAGCCTACTGAAGATGAAATGTATGTGCAACATAAGCTGATGTGTTCAAACTAATTACAGTGTATGCACAACTCTGAGTATGTTATGCATAAACTCAGCAGTACCTCAATAATAAACTACTTATACGGTGCTGTCAAAATGTAAGCTCTTTTGCTGTTTTTAAGCTTTGTAATCAATGCTGATGTATCATCTTGTTGTGCTTTGGTCCTTTTGGCTCTAAAAGAGGTACTGGATGCTCAGTGCTTTTAAAAAAATGTGCCCTTATAGTCAGGAGGCTGAACTGGTAATAGCAGTCTGATTATGGATGTGTTCTTCATAAAGACTGGTTATAACTGTGGTTCTATGAAAGCATGTGGATATTGCTCAGTCTTACACAGGATATGATAATCCCAAATGGTGTTGGTGGGTTTGGACCTGTTTGGACTGTTGTGGGTATGTAGGAGCCATCTAGAACAACTTTTCTGCCAGTAAGCACAAGCTGACTTCCCATGCCTACAGACCTTTCTGCAAATGAGCCTCTGGAGTGACCAGGGAACCTAAAATTGAAGCCATATGGAAACTTACTGTGCATATTAAATTGCATGCAGCAGTGTTAACAGCATTTTGATTTGTGGCTGCAAGTAATAAATGAATTATATTAATTTTGTAGCTGCAAGCTAATTTCTCCAGAATTACTTTTTAATAACCAGCATCATGTTCAGTGGTAAGATTTAAATACATTTAGGAACAATTTGAGAATTCTTTTCTTTTTTTTTAAAAAATAATGCTAAATTATCATTTGAAACTGAGTTTATTTAATAATTCTCTAGATAGATATTTCAAAGTAAAATGTCACATAGCAATTGAGTGACCTGGAGAGCAGATTACCTACACACGATGCATGAGCTGGGATAAATCACAGGTGAAATGAGTAAGTAAAGACTCTATATTGTTTATTGATACCTTCCCACCTACTGGCCAGCAGGAGAGGAGGGTGAGCTATAGCACTGATCTGGGATATCTGAGCTAAGAGTTATTCCTCCCTGCATGTGGGCTTTCCTTGCCAATAACTTTTTGTTTTTGGAGGAGTTGCTTCCCAGACATCTCATTGGTGACTGTAAGAAGGCAAAGCATGATGATGAGTGTATGGTTGCAGTCTGGGATTGCTAGAAATGTGCATTGTCCCATATAGAATATCTTCTCTTATGCTTTAGTCTGTTAATCATATATTTAATATATTAATACTGATACTGTTAGTGTCATTTTTTCCCAGAACAGTGCTGAATTTGAAGGAGGGCACACACCCAACACATGGATAGGAAAAAGAGTGTAGGGAACATGACCGCAGTAGCAGTGAGATATTGTGCTCAGGCAGCTTGTACTGTTAGTCTCTCATGGAGGCCACTAGGCACAGCTTAAACGAACTACTGAAGAGCTTTTCCATAAGGCTGTGCCTGTGGTAGGGGCCATTACTCATGGCAGAGTCACCATCTTACAGAACATGCTGACAGCTGTGTGAGTACCTGAGGGTACAGGGAACCCATGATTAAGTAAGATGTGGATGTATTGTACAGCAGCATATCTCCTCTAGGGCATCTTTTGCAGGCTCAGCTGTTGTGAAGTGCCTGTTAATCCAGCATGAAGGCTGAAGTAACTGTTATGGGGTAGATGACCTGCTGTGCAAAGCAACTGCGTTGTTCAAATTGGGGATAGGCAGAGTTGTAGTTGGGACACACTTGCTGTCCAGGCAAAGCACACTGGCAGCCCAGCTCATGTTTAACATGCTGTTTCTGAGAGGAATTATCTGAAAGTGTTCTGGCCATGAAGCTGCTTCTTCCCCACAGAAGCCAGATATTCCCTTACCTACATTTCCATCGGGTGCCACAGTGCACCCTGCACTGAATTACTCTGTTCACTGGGAAAGACATGGTCATACTTCTGGTGCAATTTAACCACATGCTGTGTCACTTACTGTGTTGGGTATGTTTTTCTGTGGTTGCTATTTGTCATTCATATATCTACGTTTAGTTATCTTAAGTCTTTCCTAAAAAGAGAATGTGAGATGAGGCGTGGGGCAGGGTTATCCTTTTAGCTAAGCTTCTGTTTTATTGAATAAGTGAAAAACTGACTGTAGAAAAAGTAAGACTATATGAAGCTTAGGAGGAAACATGAAAGTTATGACTGGTTTGAATCCATGGGCTGAACACTTGGGAACAAGTGACTGGACATATTGATGGTTGTTCACTCCCTGTCTTAGCACACTCCTAAACTTTGTGCCATTTGGCATCAAAATGAATAAAGCTATACATTCAGTCAAGTGATTTCCTCAGTTTCTGATGGGGACACACAGAATCTGTGTCTCAGTGGGTATAAGAATGCCTCTATATGTACCTTGATGAGGGTGGACCAAGATGGTTAGGTTATCATACCTATTGTGGGGAATAGATTTACTTTAGGAAAGTAATGTCTGTTACCAAGACGAAGATGCCACGCACAAGAGCAGCTCTCTTTGTAAATCCAGAGGGCAAGGATTTTGCATTGTGACTGACACAGACTCTCCCTCAGAATTTGGGGATGGAATCTCAATTTCTTAATTGTTAAAATTAGCAAAAGTCACACTCCTGCTGTTCTTGGTGTCTGGACAATGCTTTTCTTTCCCACATACACTTGTCCTAGTGCAGGGCAAATATCTGCTAGTAATCATGTGGGCTTCCCCCTGGATTCTGAGGATGATCCCATCACAGTTTCTTTGTTTGCAAGCTGTCTGCCCAACAGAAATGTCATTTCAGTTGCATCTAAGCATTATGCATCTGCTCATGTGGCTGTAAATAAATAACGTAGTGGATAAGGCTACGTTTAGCTTCCCGTGTGATTTAGAATCCAATCTGGTATCTGATGAACTCCCATGGAACAAGAGCAGAACCAAGCCCTCATGTTCCTGCTTTCAGGAGTACAAAATGTACATTATAATCTCTGTTTTAGCCTGTATTTTCTATCTGTATGAGGATCTCCAGTTGATTATTGTCATTTCAAAACAGAATGTCCTAGCACTTCAGGATTTATAACCTTTTTGTGTGTGGATGTAGTTACAGAAATGCAATACACACACCAACCCCCCTGAATATTAGTACAGTGTTCACTAAGGTGGGGTGGGGACACGCTGGATATCCTAGAAAAGTGATAAATCATAAAGGTTGCTTTTCTGTTTCTTTGTTTTATTGTTTTTGTTGGGTTGAGGGGGGTTAAGCTCTGAAGTAGTCAAGAATTTCAGCTACAGCTAGATTCGGCTTGTTTCTATATGGTATGTTCTACATACGTGGTGTCCTAGAATCAGTTAGTGTAAGTAGTGCAGTTACAGGGATAAATGTGGAAGTCTAAGGAGCTAGTGACAAAGGAAAGCAGCCAAGAAAAAAACAGTGGTTTGGTGTAGAAAGGGAAGGAACCCTCTTTACAACCCTATAACAACCTTTGTGAGTGATGCCAACTCAAAGCCAGTTGTGAGCTACAGGGACTCCACGCTTCATGCATTAGGGGGGAAAGGCTCTTTTGCCTGTGAGTTTGGCTTTCCTTTCCCTGTCTTGTTCTTGCACATCCTCTGGGGTATGAGGGAAGGCTGTGCAGGAAAATAGGCCATCCTTTTGGCAGAACACACAAGGATTCTGTGAGACGACCTGCTCAGGTCTGATTGTGCAGCAGAGAGGGTTCTGCGTGGCAGCCCCGTGTGCGCCGGTTAGATTTGTATCAGTGAGACACGACAGGTCTGCCCTTGAGATTCTGCAGTGGCACAGTGCCAGCTGCTCGCCACGCTGATCTGTGTCTCTCCAGAGCAAAATCACAACCTGCTGCCATGGTTCAGCTCTGGGTCAGACCCACAGCCCAACTGCGGAAGAGGGGGGTGGGTTGGTGTGGGGGTTTTTGTTTGCTTTTTCTTGCTTTTAATTGGGAAATCGGTGAAATTTTATAAGAGGAGCTTGTTTTTTGACAATCCACCCCAAAGCAGCACCATCTCTGCTACTGTACATGAAAAGCTGTAGGTTTTCGGTACCAGATTAAACCTGCTTTGACCTTGGGTATGGGCTGTAAAATATGACCATAGGCTTGAGTTAAACTGGATTCACAATCTGAAAAACAAAACCATG
Organism: Pezoporus wallicus; assembly: GCF_028554395.1. Taxonomy (NCBI): domain Eukaryota; kingdom Metazoa; phylum Chordata; class Aves; order Psittaciformes; family Psittacidae; genus Pezoporus; species Pezoporus wallicus. The sequence goes on from NW_026642649.1 coordinate 12,215,270, forward strand.
CAGCTACTTTTTTAATTTAGGCAAGTATTATTTGCTTTTGCAAGGAAAGATTCTGCCATGTGTTTCACTGGGATTTCATTCATCTTTATTGATGGCATTTCACTTAATTTGCTGCCATTTGAGAGCCCTACAGGCAAAGGGGTGAAGAGAAGAGTAAAATAGGGGTAAAAATGGGAGAGGGAATTTCTAGTGTAGAAAAAAAAAACCTGCTGTCACGTTTGTGCCTATGCAGTCTCCATACATTTTAAGAATCTTTGTGCAGGTAACTATGAAGTGAAAGAATGCAGACAGTCCCGATGGGAGCACAGCCGTGATGTGTCCTAAAATGAGCGTCTTCCTACTGTAATGCAGAGGAGCTTTGAGATCTCCTCTAAGCTCTGGCAAAGCAGTGGCTACCCCTCCCTTTCCCTTTGTAGGACTGCAGAGCTGGGACCACTGATCCTGATAACATTTTGGGGGTTTGAGGCTGTGTTCAGAGGTACAGCCTAGAGCTACCCAGTCCACCCTACCCAGTGATTCCTGGTGAGCCCAGTGTTGCAGAGGAAAGTGTGTGAAAGCTGCAGTACGCTGTCATGCCTCCCACCTCTTTTTCCAATTCAGGCACATCCCTGTCTTCGACAGGGCTGGCTGAAATCCTGGAACATGATGTTTGGTTTCTTTTCCAGCATTTTTATTACTAAAACAAATATTTATTTTCCTCACCCTGTTCTGACATCTTTGGGCAACTTTTTTCTATGCCCTTATGTTGCGAGCAGGGCACTAGGTTAGATGGATGTTTAATCTGAACCAGTACAGATATTCTTAAATAATTAGTGTACTTCTGATACCACAAACCCATACAGTGCCTTAAAAAAAAATAATCACACTAAAATGTTACTCTGGGAAACACTAAATGGCAAAGAGTTCCACTGTGTAAGAAAATGTATGAAATAGCTTTTCTTCTGCCAGCTATGGGGTTCCCACTTCTAAAATTGACAGAAGGCTTCATTACTCTTGTGCTAGAGGACAGGGGAGAATAGAAACTTCTCACCTAATTTTTCTGGAGCAGTTGCTATTTTACATATTTCTATCCTCAAGGAAGTGAAGGCAGTTAAGAGGGGAACAAGGCAGGCAGAAATGAGCAGCTTCGTTTTGCTGTATGAATGGGGTTGAAAGGAGACAAACCTTATGTAGCAGAGATTACGGTTAAAGAAACCCACTGTTTTTTATTCCTGCGAGTTTAAAGCACCAGAACTTTCTCGGCACTTGGGTTTATTCCCGAAAATAAGGCAACTTCTGTGTCTTTTATAAATCATGTGAGAGCTCGGAGCACCTTGTGTTCTGTGACTGGCCAGGGAAGTAGCACAGAAATGTTTGTCGTGTGCGTGAAGGAGAAGGTATGCAAGAGAGCCTGCTCCCATGGGAATCCCCTACCTCCATATCTCTAAATAATCCATACCCTTCGAGACAGGGAATGTCAGGGTTTTTCATGCTGTCTCAATATTTTTCTGTGACTTGCTCCATTATTTATTCTGGACTGGCTTTCCAATTTGCAATGCCCTGAGCAAGCGTGGTGCCTGCCTTGAGCTACCAGAGGGGGAATCTGGCTGCGAATTGCCTCCCCATCTGTCGTGGAGTGAGCAAGAAAGATCCGAACTGGCAGGGATGTATTTTTCCCCTTTCCCTTTGCTTCTGCTGCCAGAAGGGGAAACTGGAACTGGCCCATGAGTTATTGAGTTAATAGAGGGCCACAGAACTGGAGATCCCCAGATTGCAGAGCCTGAAGTCTTAGCACCCTTTAGGTTCCTGCTGAACGTATTGAGGCTGGCATTTCCTTCTCTTGGTGTAGGACTTTACAGCTGCCTCTTCGCTTTGCTCTTAACTTGTGTAAACTCACCCCTCCCAGATGCAACAACGCTGCTCTGGAGTGCTCAGCTAGCTTTCAGCCTCCTGGAAGAGGCTCCTCTTACAAAACTTAGTTACAGAAGTTTGTTGCCACTGCTCTGTGGGAGGGTATTCAAAAGATACTCTGTTCCTGGATCCACTTGCCTAGAGCTTCTGCTGATATATATCTCAGTGTCTCTTTCCTGTGAATACGTGCCCAGGACTGGATGCTTGCTCCTCCTTGGCTGGCTTCTTCCTCTTTTACTCTCCTGTCACCTATTCCCTGCTTTGCTGATTATCAGCTAATTCTGAATAACAGCAAAAGCAGTCAAATTTACCCTCTTCTCTTTCCCCAAACCCCTCCTATATGGAATGCAAAACACCTGGGGATGCTTCTGAGCTGACAGGCATCAGCATCACTTTTCATCCAAGGCAGAAAAACCACTGCCTATACCTTCCACAGTTCCTGACTCTGAAAAAAGGTGGGATAATCCTGAGCCAACCCCACTGAACCATAGCTGAAAGCTCTGCTTCAAAAGTCTCTGTTTTGGGCCTGGCTCACCCCCCTCCCTCTGCAAGATTCAAGCATTTAGGCCCTGATCTAAACTTTGTAACTTGTTAGTCCTCTCCAGCTGTTGTGGTAGCCTGGTCTTATTTGGAAGAGATGACTCTTAGGCTGCTGTTGTCCTGAAGGATCTGCAATGCTTGATTTTGCAGGCTGTTCATGGCAAGTCCCGCTTGTGAAATTAGGAAAATTATCAGGAAAATTGGCCCGTCCCCTCTTTGCCAAGCTGTGTGCTCAAGTGAGAGTCTGAGATTGATGTATCATTAAGAAATTGTGACCCAGACTGTAATTCAGCCAGGGGTCTCAAACTTGAAAGTAGAATTTGCACTTTTTATGTGCTGACTTGGGGTTTTTTTTTAACTATTTTCTGCTCATTCACAGCATAGCATTTTGGTGCTGCAGATGAATGCCTGTCAGGTAGCTGCTATTTATCCCTCAAAATCAGGAGGTCTTGCTCACTCACAGGTTTAAAAGCTCTTGGCTTTTAGCTCAATTGGTCATTCCTGTTATTGCTCATGTAGCTTATTGAGAAATAGCTCTGAGTGGTTAGAGAACATCCGAGGCTCAGCTGAGCTCAGCCCTGTTAAGGTGCAAGGGGCCGTGCAGACCCCCGTAGGTGCTGAACTGATGCAGGTTGCGGATGCATCTGTAGTTTACTGGTGCTGTTTATTATCTACGACTAACTTTGAGCGGTTCAGGGAGCCCTTCCCGGTGCAGATTTTAGGCTTCCTGAGTTCTTACACCCCTCTGCAAGCCAGAGCTAGAGGGGCAGCCAGTGGCCTGAATGTCTGCTCAGGGCCCTCTCCTGTGTGAAATTTGGCTTTTTGTTGAGAGATGAAGTTACCTTCTTCCTCTAACCTGTGTTTCACTTAGCACACAGCTGTTTCTGTGATATTTTTGGGTCTGCTTATGCTGCATTGCTAATACATCCTTCTGAAAATAGCACGAGGTTCACCCTGATAATTCATGATTTCCATCCCCAGGCTCAGGCACTACAGGGGTGCAGAAAAGACAGCTTGTGTAGGAAAGACCAAAGGCAGCTGTATACTGTGAAATAACAAGTATCAGGCAAAATACAGTATCACAGCTAATAGATGTATTTTAAAAGTGGAAACATCTATGTTTAATTGCATTTAAAGTACGTAGTGAGAAACCACAGTTATACATTGTTATAACAAACCTTTACATCTGAAGTCAGAATAATACAAAAAAAAGTGCTGAATATATATATATATATATATGGTCAAAGTAACTGAGGCAAAATTTTGACAACATCTTCTAAAATATTAGCATGTGGCCCCTGCCAGCAACACTCTAAAGGTCAGGCTGAATAATGTCAGTGACAAACACTGGTTTTCCTTAGCTCACCCAAAAACAACAACCCAAAAAAAACTGTTTTGCTTTTTTGTTTGCTTTTTTTTTTTTTGCATAGCTTTCAATATTGCTGCACTCTCACCTCTGCATATTGCAAGCCCATCTCAGTTCTGAGATAATTTCTCTAAAGTTCTGAATATGTTTAACCCAGCTCTCCTCAGATACATAATATATATTTTCTACCAATTATAAATACATCATTTTAATTAATCTGATTTCAATAACATGCATTTGTATAATTACTGTACAATCAAAATAGACATTGACTTTACACAGTGTGTATTCTTTTATTTCAGCAATATTTTTTTCAGACACACTGCTCAACATATCAAGCAAAGAGGGAAATAAAAAGAAAGAAAGAATAAGGTGAAATAACCTCTGGGAGGGAACAGAATCTCACAGTGTTTACAGACAAAAAAAAAACAAACAAAAACACAAAAGGAAAAAATAATTATTGGGAAAAGGTTTTATTAGTACATAGAAAATCCCCACAATAGTTGAAACACACTTTAGGAACTAGTAAACACGTTAAATAGAGTTGTGCCAATTACGCAGTGCCCAAGCATCTGCTTGCTCTTAATTAGATGGGGAGGTGAATGACCACTGTTTATTTTCATTTTCCTCATTAATTATGAAAAACTGCATTTAATTCATCTTGCATGGTGAGAGACTGGCTGCGCAGATGTAAGTCGTAAGGGAAGTGGCTCTCTGTAGGCAACCTGAACATAGAGCTCTGCCCAAGGGGACCCCTGGGTGGCACTGCACAGTAATGCATGCCGTAATTGTAATTTTTGCCATAGTCCAAGCTTTCTTCTTGCTTCAGGGAAAATATCCCATTATAGTTAATTGGGGGAGGACTTAAGGGACCTTCAAACTGTGGGCTGGCGCACTCAGGGGAAGTGCTTTCATAGAAGGACTCGTAAGCGCTGCAGTAATTGTAAGGTTTCATGGACTTGGAGTTGTCGAGAGTCCCATGCCCCGGGGGGGTGCCAAGCTCGGGGCTGTGGTAGGGGGGGTAGAAGGTGGAGTAGGGCGAGCGGGTGTGATGGGCACCTTCGCCCGCCTGGCCCATCAGGAAACTTCTGGCATTCAGCTGCAGGCATCCCGCCACCAAGTTTGTCGTTGGCTGGGACAGACCCTTGCACAAGTTTTGGACGAAGGTGAGCAGGTCAGGTCTCTTGCCAATTCGCAGGATCTCGGAAAGAGCCCAAATGTAGTTCTTGGCTAGTCTTAAAGTTTCTATTTTGGACAGTTTTTGTGTTTTAGAATAACAAGGGACCACTTTCCTTAAATTGTCCAGGGCGTCGTTAAGGCCGTGCATCCGGTTCCTCTCTCTCGCGTTGGCTTCTTGTCGCCTGAATTTGATCCTTTCCATCCTTATCTTGCTTGTCTTTTTTTTCCGAAGGCCCCTTCGCCTAGGCAAGCCATTCTCATCCTCCTCTTCTCTCTCTTCCTCCTCCTCCTCTTTTTCTGTGTCTTCTCCAGGAGATCTTTTAATATTCTTTCCCCGGAGCACAATTTGCTTTGAAAAGCTTTCTGGGTTCTTCATTTGCTTTTGGTCATCACTTTCTCTGGGAAACTTTCTACACATCTGGGATTCTGGCATTACAACAGACTCATCAAACGGTAGTGTTAACATGGTTCTATAATCTTAAGTTACCTGAAAGAATGCCAGCACAATATTTAAATATTTCCATTTTTAAAGTTTGCCGACTTACACACACATCCTCATGCACGTTTTGTACGTCTGCATGCACGCTCAGTGTACATGAGTGTCTGTGTGTACATAGAAATGCATAATATATCAAATATAACACATTTTTTTTGCATAAACACCAGTTGAAAATGCTCATTAAAAAAAAAAAACAAAGCTGCATAGAATTTTAACATCACTTGAAGCTGTCAGGATTTTGCAACTGAAACCCCACATTTCTCACAGATAACTATAGAGTAAATCAATATTTAAAACGTACAATTAGCTCTATGGTCATTTATCTTATTTTTAAACAAGCCCTTCAAACCTTTGCCACGGTGGAATTCAAAGAAATGCAAAACATGATAAAACAATACAGAAATTTCATTAATCCAAATTCCCCTGGGTGAAAACCTGAGGCGAGCAAGAGCACTCTGACAATTGAAAAGTGCCGTATCTCTATTAACTGATGGATAAATATTTTTAAATCACTTTTGGACTTATATTTTGAAGTTTTCTCCCCCGCTCCCCATTTTTTCCCTTATGAATTGAGATACTAAACTCTAATAAGTTAGAGTGGGTGAGAAAACAAAATTAATGGAACATTCCCCTCCAAATCACTCAGTAACAGTTAAAAATGATTTTTTTCAACTAATGAGTTGTATGAAAATTGCATATTACTTTTTTCCTATTATGAAAAAATCAGAATTATCTAACCCTATCCGTATCCAGATTAGAGTTAGGAAATAAAATCCCCCTACCTTTGTTTTTCCTTTTTTCCCAGCAAAAAATTCTAACTGATATTATCTGTTTAGTTAAAATAAACTTATTTGAGGTTTTTTCCTCCTTTTCTTTCCTCTTTATTCTTTTTTTCTCCCCATCAGTTGCGGTGGGGGGGGAGGTGAAAAATTCCCTGCACGCTATAGCAGTGTTTATGTTCTGCGAGGCTCAGACGTCTCCCTCCAGCTCGTAGCTGACAGGAGCGGTCTGTGGATTCTGACTGCAGTCCTGCACGTGTGCTCAGAATCCAGCCTGGAATGGAAAAATAATTTCCTTTTCCCCCCATTATTTTGCTTTTGTTTGCAGTTTGGGAGCAGCAAAAGCTGGGATCCCATGTTCCTCAAAGAGACAAGCAAACCAAATGCAGGGACTTTTCCTAATAGAACAAAACTAAACAAAAACCCCAGTCAAAGACTAACTCTCTCAGTATTGTCTACACACTTGCAATATTACATAATACCAAGGAAAGTCTGCAATTGCATCAGAAGAATAAAAATGTTAGGAGGAGTTATTAGACAGTAAATAGCATACATAAAATACAAGACAATGATACTGTATCTTTAAACACTTGCATGCACACCCAGCACCAACTGAAATATATCTTTATTTGTATTACCTTTAGCTTTTTATTTCATTCAACAATCAGTTTTCATTTTTTGCCTTCCAAATCTTTTCAGTCTGAATGTCGCATCGTCTCCTGGAGTCTAGATCTGTGTATATCTGCACTATCTCATTGATCTCTAAAAAGTGACATTGATGCCAACTGCCAGAGCTGGTACCCATGCCATCTGCTAGTGACGTCACGGGGCAGAGAAAACCACGTGAGCCTTTCTCCTGGGACCTTCATTCTGCACTGATCATCTGGCATCCCTCTAAGTGGGTACCAGCATTCATGTATCAACACAGAAGGTTAGACTGATAGAAAAAAAAAAAAAAAAGGGGGGGGGGGGGAAGGGAAAAAAAAATCTGCACCAGCATTTCACATACAGTAGGTGCATTTCCACTGGAGCTGCTTCTTTTTAGCAGTCTAGCTGCATGGATAGACGTGCCAACATTTGGTGCTATCCCTGCCTACAGGTACGGCTGCCCTGTGGTTGTTAATACAGTATTGTTTATAGGGAAAGTGATGGCTTGTATCTCTCAGAGTCCCTCTGATGCACCTGGTACCCTGGAAAAAAACACACGGAGGGGCAAGGAAGGGAAGGCAGTAACGGGGCAGTAATGCTGGTGCTGTAACACATGACACAGTCACAAAAGTAGTTTCTGTGTGAAGCTGCTGGGAGAGATTTTTGGGGTGTGGGGTTTCTTTGAGTGTGGTGTGTTGCCCCAGAGTGCAGGGTAATGGGAGCAAACCTCCTGCCAGCTGGAAGAAACCCTCCCCTCGCATCCCTCGGTGAGGTTTAGACATTCCTGAAAGAAGGCGTTTATGAGAAACTGGACATACAAGGTGAAAGCGTAACAAACTGATGCTTTATTTGGAAGCGTGTGTCGGGGCTCGCTGGTCCCCATCCTGCCCAGTGTGATGCGTATGACCAAGGCACACCTGCGTCTGGTGGGGTGACACACTCGGGTCTAAGTTGGGGTGCTCGGAGGGTTTGTGCTGCTGCCAGATAGTCTCTGCCTGCCTGGCATTTTTGCAAGCGTTCCACTGAAACCCCTTTGAAAACTGACTTATTTCCTTTGGAAATACACTCTTCCTCCTAAAAATCTCACCCTGTTCTTCCATTTGCCTCCCTTGCTGCTTCTTTCTTCGTGCCCTTGTTTCTCCCCGTCAGCTGCCTCTCCTGTACTCCCTGCTCTTCTTCCCTTAACCCTTTTGTCTCTTTCTACAGGCAAGAAACTGTTAAATGAAGCTGACAAAGCCTCTCGGCTCAGCCTTGCCATGGAGCTTATGGCAAACTCCACCTTGGTGTGTTTGGGGTTTGTGGGTTGTTTTTATTTAAGGAGTGGTGTGTCACATATAAGCGATATCAGGAGAGTTACAGGGGGGATGGCATATCATCTTAAAAACAAATTTATTTCATTTTAAAGTTTGCTTTCATTATTATCGCGTATCACTGCTTTTTAGTGACCGAGTAATTTCTGCTTTTAAAAAGTGAGTGACCGAGTATGCTTTTAGTATTAAAATAATCCCTGGCAGAGCTGCTATTGTTATGGGTCTGTGTCAGCGTTTCCATTATAAATCCTGGTTTTGAAGGGTTTATAACTCATCTGCTTTAATTCGCATTGGGCCCAAGCTTGGCGTTAATGTTTTCAGCCCCGATCCAATTATTTTGTTGTCACAAAGTTTCATTTAAATCTGTTTGGGTGTTTTTTTTTTTTTATTAGAGAGAGGAACAAAAAATGAGGCAGCATCAGAACAACGTGTGTGTGTGGGGAGAGCATGTTGTGCAGATCTACATGTATATGCTCAATGATTTTAGAGCCTTTCATTGAAAAAAAGAAGGAAAAAAAAAGCCTTTGAACCAAACTTTGTATTTTTCTCTTCTTTACAGAAGTGAGACATATCGGGTCATTCATTCTTTATGGAGCTCAGGCCTTTTTGTTTTATTTTTTCCTTCCTTTTTTAATTTTATTTTTATTTTTCAAGGAAAATATATTTGAAGTGATAAGGATGCTAAAACTTCAGTGGCAACTATTCAAAAGGAGCAAGAGCTGTATTATTTGTAACATTAGTTTCATTTTATCCCAGATATCACAATCTCTGTAACAGAGGAGAGGGTAGAATCCCATTATTCTCAATAAGAATTTATGTATTAAGATTTATATTGTGGAAGGTCCTAAGGGTTGTCAACCTTTTCAAGGATTTTGCATATTCAGAGTATTATACAATGCACAATCATCTAAATATGCAAAGTCCTGAGGAACCAAACCCTGGTTCAATGCATACTAAAAATACTACGAGAAATTGAAGGAAAGGTTGACATTGTAGTGGCCTTGTATTAAGGGAAGGACCATCAAAATTTCCAGTTATATCCCCCCAGCCTCCAAACTACACTTTAATAAAAATATTTCCTCCATCCTTTTTTTATTGCTGAAGTAGGTGGGGTTTGTTAAAACTCTTCAAATATTACTGTAAAATGCCTTTTTGAACGGCTTTTATACTGCTACTAAAAACCAAATAAATGAATTAGTTTGTGTTGAAGGTTTCCCTCTGTAGTAGTAACATTACATTTTTGCAGATTCTTAATCCATCATTTGACCTTTTTAATATTTTCAAATAAATAGTGGAGAAACAAAATAGCTGAGATATCAAGGTTTAAAAAGCTTCTACTGTGCATGCATAATAACTTTTCATAAGGATTTTACTACGCATTTTGTATTATGGATCCATGATATGCAAATGTGTACTGCTGTTAATATGCATTCACAGCATACCCCATAACTGCTGCTTTGCTGTCTACTGTGAATGCATGTTAAGAATAATACACAAAACACAGTTAAATGCACTCTATAGAATGGCTGCGCAGCAACAAATATGTTACTGAGCACATACCACGATTTTTTTTTACTGTATAGTTTTGAATTATAAGTGACTCTATTTCCAAAGCAGTATTATCATAATACACTTAACAGAGCCAAACATTAATACATTCACTGAAATAATACCAAGTTCAAAGGACTGCAGAGCCTCCACAGTGCATCAGGGGGACTGACCCAAACTGCACTGCAATCAATGGGAGCCCTTCCAGTAACTTCAGTGCGTGCTCATCGGATACCCATGGAATGTCTCTACTGTGGTTTGTTTTTTTTTACTTTAAGTTTCTTCATCATCCTCTCCCAACTGGCTCCTATCTCCCAGTTTTGCTGAAACATTGGAATTAGAATAAGAATCATTAGAATTAAGAAACTCTAATGAAGTTTGCTCAGGACCAGTTTGGTGTGTGGTGGTCTGGGTCACCCACTGACAGCAATGGGACCTTGTGGTCAGTGGGGTACTGTTCAGAAGAGGGGGTTAGCTAAATCTTTTTCTCTTCTTTATTTCCTTATCTTTCTAACATAGACACTAAACATCCCAGCAACTTTGTTCCTTGTGTGTGTAAAGTCATGGTGACAATCCCACAATGCCAAACTCCCTCTTCTTCACTCATGAGCTGGCATGAGTTTGCCTTCCTCCCACAGCACCTACATACACAGCCTAAACACCACAGGAGGACCAGAAATGCCCTCTCCAAACCTGCTTACGTCTGGTCAGGCTGCAGTGTTTAGTGTCTAAGCCAGAGCAAATACATAGGTAACAGTATGAAAAACAATGGCTTCTGGCTCCAGGATCCTGTTGAGTTTGGAGCTCAGGGGGAGATGGGAAGACCTTTTTGGAATTCTTTTGTTTGTGTGGTTTTGGGGTTTGGTTTTAGTTTGTTTGGGTTTGGTGTTTTTTTTTCACTTTCATTTTTATTTTTCTTTTACAAAAGTAGAATGAAAGAGGATGGTGTCTTGTGCAGGGCTCTGGTCTGTCAGCCCCAGTGAGTTTAAGACTGAGCAGAACTGGGACCCTCTGGTGAAGGCAGGACTGTATCCCTACGGAAGGAGCTGCTGAGGGAGGAACCAAGACCAATGTGCCATATGCTGGGTGCCTGTCCTGTGTGCAGATAGCGCACTATGAACTGAGGTGATGTGTATCCCTGTCCAGCGATGACCCAGCCCCGTTCTGCCTCTCTGTGTCCCTAGTGTGCTGCCTGAGACTATGAACTGCTTTGTGAGGGGAACTTGATGTTCCCATCAAGTTGACTAAGCCCTCTCCCACCAGTGCTAAAATGGTGTTCAAGGATATACGTCCTTCTCCCAGGAGATATTAAAGATGACATTAATAAGGACCCCTGGCTTCAGAGGAATAACCTAGATTAGCTCAAGAGTTCAGTCTGAAAATTGTTGGGTTTTTTTTTTTAACCCATCTGCTAATGCTGCAAATTATTATAAATGTGCTCTGCTCTCAGCTCCCTGTAATGAGGATGTACTTTTTGCTCTAATCAGACATCCTTAGTTTTATGTTTTGAATAGGCTGTTAGGGACAAATACGGAAGAGCTGCAGAGGGGTTAGTTACTCTATTTTAATGGGAGTCGCTTCAGTAAAACATGAATTTAGAATCTGAAAATGGTCTCTAATACTAATTGCTGATGGTTAAGCAAAAATGAGTTTGTGACCAGAAATTCCTCTAAGATTTCTGGAAGACATGACCAGAATGGGTCTGATTTAGATATAACATACATTTGGCTTAACCGTCTTAGTTTTGAGCTACTCCTGGCTTACACTTAATATAAATGAGTTGAGAAAGGGTGGGACCAAATAATCTTAAAATTGAAAATACATATTTTTAAAGATTAATAAAATGTATTTCACCTATAAAAGTAATGGCACAGTATAGGCTGAAAGTTTTATTACCAGCTTAAGTGGTCATATGTACCATGCAGCAATATGGGATTTAAGGTACTTCTTTCCATGGGGAAAAATGCTCTAGTCAGACCAGTCATGAAGCTGTGTCACTTCTTGAAACTGCAGGGGGTTAAGATCATTCCTATTGCTTTGTGGTGTGAAGCAACCCTATGGTACATCTGAGAAACTTTCTTATTTTATTCATACTTGGTGGCTGGGGTTGTCACACTCTCTGTTACCTTACCTTAAGGATGCTCTGAGATCAGTAAGTTAGCCTTTAGAGGCTGCAGCAGGGACTCTTAGCTGTAGCACACACCCTGATGCTGCTAATCAATGTCTACTCTCTAATGGCAATCTCTGTCAAACAGCTAGTTAGTGATGCTGCTTTTTTCCTCTCTGTAGTCTGCTGGTGGCTACAGTGATTCACAGGCATGCTTCCCCCGTGTTTCCATTTTGAGAATGTCTCTGTCCCCATCAAATCATGGTTTTGGGGATGGACCTTGCAGCCAGTCCTCTCTAGAGGAGTTAGTGTGGGTGTGCATGACCCCGGAAGAGACCTATGCTGCTTCCCCTTATAAGCAGACCCCATGGCTGTGATGCATGCTTTCTCTTCTGTAAAGTGTGGCCATTCTTCCTTACAAAATCCCTAAGGTTTATGATTTGGTTTCCTCTCCCCAGTACAACTCTCCCACAGCAAGAGGCACCTGATGGAATGCTCTCCCTAGATCACCCATCTGGGTGTTCCTGATACTTTTTCTCCCTTCCTGCAGTCTTCTCCCTGTGAAATTATCTGTTGCATGGGAAGCAACAGTGTGCTGAGCCTTGTGTGGTGAGGTGGTGCTGGGGCAATGACCCTCTGGGAAGCAGTGGGACCTCTGAATGTGTGGCACTGACACCAAACCAATTAGAGGAGCAGAATGCCCTTACAGAAGGCGCATACAGAGATGAACAGTTTGCTTAAGACTTGCTCTAAGTTAAGTGCAAAGCAGAAGGAAACAGGAAAGTTAACACTAACTTGATGGAGTGATGTCAACTTCTGGTGGACAGTTACCCCCCAGGAAATTATAGGATGTTTTGTAAGGGGAGCTTCATAAAAGATTCTTGCAATCTTCATGAGAAACTGACATTTCCATTAGTTGCAGCAGACCTTTGAAACTCAGCAGGGAGAAAGCCCTCAGGCTAAGGGAATGACTTTTCTTTACCCCTATGAAATTTTATCCAGGTTTAGGTGAGCTGTAAGCTCTTAACTAAGAATCACCATTTCCTTTCTCTTTTGTGCACTCCTCAGGCAAACTTTAGCAGTATGTTGAAATAATGCCTGAACATCTTGGGGGGGGGGGGGGAAGACCTTAGAAATAACAATTCCTTTAAACTAATTTTGAAAGGAGATTATCAATGTTGAGAAGTTGAGTAGCTGAAGGTAGAGAATGCCAGAGCTACAGCTATGAAACCTCTATTTATGTGCAAATAGGCAGGTAGTTTCTGAACAGCACAGCTCGGCTGAAGGGCTTGTTTCTATGGAATAATATGAAGTATGGGGCAGGATGACTCAGGCTTGCTGTAATGGGAATATCTGCTCCTTTTGGTTTCCCTTCTATTATCTGAATTTATAACCTTCCTTGGACAGAGCTTTTCCTGAGATACTGGTCTGAGGAAGGCAAGTAAATTTTCCATTCAAAAAGCAGAAAAGCTGTGCAGCCAGGCATCCCAAGCTGTTAACAAACTATAGCTTCCCTTATCTTCCCAAATCTGTGTTACGCTTTTGACTCCTCCTAGCACCTGTGATTGCCAGCCAGCATCTGAAATGTGATGGTGTTTACTTAAAACCTTACCAGAGATCTTTTCTTATTGAAGAAAAAAGTAACTTTGGGTTAAAAACTAACTAATAAAAAAAAACAAAAACAAAAAACCAAACCCAAGATAAAAAGAAGTAAACCAAAGCCAGAATTCAATGTTTTTCTTTATACCACTCCTATGAAGTAGGAAAATGTTACTTTCCAAGAGGAAAAGGGAGGCACTTAATGCAAATGTCAGGAGTAATGAAGAGCCCAATAGCTATATGATAAGCACTACAGAAATTATTCTCTGAAGAAGATTATATGAAATGTACAGTCCCTGGATCCTCTGGTCTTTCTGCTTTTTCCTCTTACACAAAACTATATGTATCTTCACTGATTTGAAGGCAGTGGAAGATGGACAGCAATACACTTTGGAGGATCTTGACTGTCACATTTTACCTCAACACAGAGAAAGTTTTTCACTGCCGGGAGTAGGAGCTGGGTCATTTAAGGTGTTTTACCCTTAAAGATCGGTTTTCCCCTGACAGTTCGAGAGATTTGGTGGCAGAATTTGACCACAAATAGAACAGGATTTTATAAATCTGTTTTCTGGATTCGATCCCCCAGCTTCTGAGAAAGTGAAAGGCACAGCCAAATTCAGCTCAGCTGTAAAATGGTGCTGAATTCAGATTGGGCTGTAATGATCTTTTTCCAAAATCATTTTGGGAAATTGATGTTTAAAGAACATTTTTTTCAGTGATGCATGAACAACTCCATTACTTCTAGCTGCAGATCTAGTTTTTTTTCTTATCTTTATAAAAACCTGTTTCAGAACATTTGTCACCAAATTTCCAGGGCAAGCAGACACACAGATGTTGTAAACTGTAAATTCCTTAAATTCCCACTGCAATCCTCATAATTTTCCCAGGACAAGAGAAGATTAATAGAACAATAATTCCCATCTATTCAAATACACAACTGAAAGAAGTAGAGCTCAAGTGAGGGTTTTTCTTATACCTGAATAGATATTTTTGGTAAGATTTGTGGACATCCTCTCAGAATCAGCATTGTCAAACAGCAGTCAGTAAAATTTCCCCAAATCAACATGAGTTTATGGTCTGCTATAAAGAGAGGTGAGGTTATCATGTGTTCAAGTATAAGCCGGAGTAAACAGTAGTTTCAGTAATCTCTGTCTCTTTCTATTTCTTATGTCTGTGTAATCTCTAAGGAGTTGTGTAAGCTCTACAGCTTGCCAGCTTCCTCAGCCACCAGGCATCATGAAAATCAGTGCTTCATGCCACAGCCTCAAGCACACAGTGTTGTTTTTGGAGGTAACTGCTCTGCACAGCAGTTTCACCTTACAGAGTGTGCAAAGGAAAGCAAGTAGTATCTTTTGGCAGCCCAGAGTTTTCATTTCAGTCCTTGGTCTGGCTGAGGACTGGTTTGAATCCCCAAGTAGTTTAAAGCAACCATGGCCAGAATGCACCTGGAAGTTTGGCAAAAAGCCTTCTTTCCTGGCCAAATTCCCTTTCCTAAGAAGGGAGCATGGCTTCCTGAGCCCGAGTGCTGCTTGTGTTTCATTCTGTGGTGCTAGTTGCTGTATGAGTTTGACTTTTTACCTGGCTTTCATGGCCTTACTGTGGCCTTGACCCTTTAAGCTCTTGGGAAAAGGTCATACAGGGCACAGTTCACAAAATACTAAAACAGTAGCCATCAGAAACAGTACTGAATATGGATAGAGTTTTACAAGTTAGGAATCTTTCTACATTACTTTTCCCCCCCCATGGCATTGTTTATAGTGTCAGCTAAGATGTATTTGGCCTTATTTTGGATTCTTCATGATCATCTTTAATTCAATTGCTATTTTTGGGGAGATGCCTATTGTAGTTTGATTTGTTATTACTGCGGTGTGACCAGGAGAGAAAAAATAACGCACTTTACAAAGTATTCAGAGATATGCATTCTGAAGAGCATACTATAATATGGTTAAGGCCTCATTCGTGTGCTCTGGAGTTTTATGTGTGGCTTGGGTTGAAATTTGAAGCACACTTTCTGCCTAGAGAGGAGTGCTGGCTTCTGCCTTCTTCATTTGGACCTGTAAGGCATCTCACTATGTAAAAAGCCATCTAGGTAAAATTTATCTCAAAAGGGTACTTTGCTATGAATTTTGAAGACAGCCATGTGGAGAACATTTGCTGTCACCAGCAGATGGTGACTGGAATAGCTGTCTCTCCCTGTACCTCTAAGCCCTTGAACAGTGTGAATACAGGCAGTGCAATAGTGATTTGGGGAAGTGATGGAGTAAATACACCCAGTGTTACAGCATGGGAGCAAATCCTGAGAGATGCAGAGCTCCTGCACAATGCCTTGAAGGCTGGGTGTTGGAAGAGTAAAATCTACAAGGTGCAGGTTGGTGGGGTTTGGAGTAAATATTGCTTTCCATTGCTTTCCATTCAGTCTGTTGTTCATTTGCTTTTTGTGGCACTAACTGACATCAGTGAGTTTTTTGCAAAGAGTCTGTGCAAATGTTCTGACTCCTGTGGAATCAGAAATAGGGATTATGAACAAGGTGTTTGCAGTTTGACCTTGTGACATAAAGTGGCAGAAACTAGAATATGTTTTCTTTCAGGAGATTGTGTATTACTTTTCGGCGTAAAACTGTATGTATTAAGTGCAATATACTGAAATTTCACTTTGAGGATAAAACACTTGAGAAAGTAAGGTCTTTAATTCATTTCAAAGGGATTCAAAAGGATACTTCTTTTCAAAATCACATATATATATAAAATAAAATAAAAAAAAGGAACTTTTTTTTTTTTCCTAAAATGAGACATTTTGTTTGATGTGAAACAAACAGGTACTGAAAATTTGGCATTGTGGAAATTTCCCCCCCCCCCCCCCCCTTTGCTTTTGTTTCATATCTGAAGGAAAGCAAGTTTTGTAATGTGAGCTTTCTCCAGACAAAGGCATTTCTAGCTAAATCAGGATTTCTGAAAGGCAAACCTCTTTCAGCCGTGTATTCTGGATTTGCAATTTTCATTTTATTAATCTCTTTCTCTGTCATTTGTTATCTCCTATAATTCAGATAGCCTATTCCTGTTATTTAACTGCCATAGATAAATGTTTCTACTGCTCCCCAAGTCTTTTTGGTTTCTTGTTCCTTGTAATTTAATCATCAGCAATTCTCTGAAGTAGCAGTTCAGGTTCCCTTATACCCTCGATTCCATTTTGCCAAACACAACACAAAAAAGATAGCCTTTGTTAAAAAGTTTAATGTTCTTAATTAGTAGAATTGTCAGACTAATTAGAATACCAATTAGAATTGGCAGGGCTATCGTTAATTTAGAAGTGCTGTGGTCTAGTGTTAATCGCTATTAAACCTTATAGTTTGTGAAAGAGAGGGAGCAAGGAGATGAATACACACGCACACAACCTCCCTCCCCTCCCATTTGAAATGTTAAGGGTCCATAACCATAATGATCCGTGCTGTCAATGTGTACTTAGGGACTGTTTAATCCATGGAGATGTTGATGCAAAGTTAATAACTATTTGTGCACAAAAGTAGCACTACGGAATAAAAACTTGAGGGTTTTTTTTTGTGTGCTGCTATTAAAATGACAAAATCCCATTGGCGGCTGGAAAAGATACTCAAAGCACCAAAGACTTCCTATTGGAAACGTGCAAGATAAATTCACTTTACTTGCTGTTACTTTTGGTACTGTGGAAGTTACTTTGCACTTCTTACAGCGCACAGCAAATAAAGATCTCACAGTACTGTAGATAGTGAAATTAAGCTTCAGCACCTGCTGGTTCAGTGAGTTCATATCAGTGCTTCATAGACAGAGGAGCTATCTCAAGTTCCTGTGGTGAGTCAAATATACAGTGGGAAACAGTGAGAGCTCAGCAACTTTTGGTCTCTGTATCTAACCCACTCACACACAGTCCCATCCCATTGACCTAGTTCTAACTTTAAAATGGTGAGAAGTTTATGGAGCAAAACAATTTTATTTTTCAACCTCAAAGGAAAATAATGAAACTTCTATTCAAACTACGTTCTTAAAACATCTGTTCCTGAATGAAACCATAAGGGACAAGTTCCCAGAGGTGGATGCTGTGAATATTGCTGTGAATTCCATGTATGCTGATACCATGCGCACAGAGCCCAATTTATATCTGCAAGCGATTAGGAAAAAAGGGTACTCAGGTGGCTAGAGAAGTGCGCAAGAGCCTTATGTGTCCAAGTCCCAGGTACAAGCATAACTTTTCCTTGGCACAAATATATTTTCCACTTTGATGTTTTCTCCAGCTGGGCCAATTGCCTTTTGAAATCTCTTACTGGTGATAGATTGAGGCTAGAGTGCTGGTGCTGATTATTATTTATCTGCGGCAATAGTGATGTGAGCTAGAAGAGGATAGACTTAGGGCAGAGCAGGAAAGAACGGTCAGTGACACTGCTGGTCTTGTAGCACAGCATGAGCATTTTTCTGTTCCTCTCCAGCTTGATCTAGCTCAATTATTTCTCTACATACAGCACAGCTATTTCACAGTCTGATAAAATCCATCCAGATCTGACTGGGCTGCCTCTCCTCTTCCAGGGAAAGTGAATTATTCATTTTCAAGGAAGTCAGATGTTTAAATTGCTACTTGTGTGTGGTCAAGAAGTCTTTGCCTTGGTCAAATATCATCTTGTACACTAATGCTTCATTTAACTTCTGTTTATTGTAAAGCTATAGTTGAATATGACACATATGTCTCTCTGCACTCTTGCAGAAAAAACAGTGTGAATTTACATGCTTTATAGAGGAAAACGGATTTAAGAATTGGCTACAAACTTAACCTTCGTATTTCCAATCCTATTACTGCTCAAAGCTAAGATTTGATTCTGGATAAGTAGAACACTTAAAAAAACCCAAACTAATTAGGATACAGTAAAATTAACTGATGAAAAAATTGTTTAACTGAAAACCAGCCTGTAGGTTAAATCTTTAAGTTAGATAGTGAATGTCATAGAACTACATACAAAGCCATTTTGCTCTCTGCTCTTTACATTAGAGGGTAATTCAAATGATAAATAAAAATTAGTAATTGGTTAACAAAAAACAAAAAAAAAATCTTTTCTCCCAACTCAAACCTTTGTTAAACACACAAGGATTCTCCCCAAAACATAATTGATTTATTTTCTTTTAGGGATTTTTATTGACTATGGGTCTTCTTTTAAGTACTAGTACACTCATTTCAAGGCTTCAGTTTTGAGCTGCCTAAATGCTGTACGCAATGTGAGACCACTAGGACTTTTTAAATCTCATCAGATCCCACTCCAAATCCATCAGTTTCATTTTCAGTGAGAGTTTTTCTGATTAGGGAATGAAAAGAGGTTCTTAGCCTCTTAGGCTGCTGAAACATTTTCTCTCAGCCACTTATTTCATGCTATACCTGCAGGTCTTTCCCACTTAGAGTCTAAAGAATCATTTCACTTTTGTTGAGGCAGAAATATGCAATGAGGGTGACACTGAGGATGGCAGTAAAGGTGGGCTTTTTTCACTGAGCTCAGTCCCAGTCAGATTTCACTCAGCACCACATTAGATGGGGGGTGAATAACAGCCCTGCATGTACGTGTGATGCCATGCAATGACTCACGTATCCCCAGCTTGCTGCTCAGTGAAAGCCAACTGTCTAAACTTGCTTTTAGAGAATGGAAAGAGCAGCCACCATCTTCTCCTGGGATGTCTAAACTATATGCAGTGAATCAACTTCTGTTACTTTCTACCAACTCTGTGTGTGTGTTAGACACCCTGCTCAAGACAATGTTTTTTTCGTGGCTGATGTTAGATGAATTGAATTCCACTGTAAGTCTTCGCAGGGGTCAAGACTAGAGATGCTTGGAAATCCTTTGACAGAAAAAGTTTCTTGTGATAGAGCTGCCTTCACAAATCAGAATTTTCTTAGGCATGTTTCACCATTAGTGAAGTCTGTTGACTGTCTACTCAGAAAACCAAAATCATTCCTCTGTGGAGTCAATAAATCCCAACAGGAATAACATGTTCCTTGGGCTGTCCCAAAATGTGTATTTCTCTAGTCAGTTAAATGACAATGTGTCCTGTCTTAGAAGACACACTGGGTCATGGAAGCTGTGGTGTGGGCCCCAGTTCTCCTTCATGGCTTTTGTTCTGCGAGCATAATATGTTTTCCAGGGCATACTGAAACCCTGCCTCTGAACGACCATCCTTCTGTATCATGAATTGCAAACAGAGCAGGAAGAAAATGCTGTTGAGAACTATATTAAGTAAATACTGCAACATTTCTTCATGGCTGGAATATAAAATACTGACATTTTGGGATAACTCACTGGAAGAATATTCCAATTTTGGATTATCTTTAACTATTTCAAGGTGTCTTGCAGCCACAACTTCATTTTAACCTGTCATATAGCAGGCTTTATGTTTCTGCCTCAGTGTAGTACAGTGAAGTATCCCCCCAGTAAAGATGAGTGAAGGACTTTGAAATACAAGAGAATAAGCCAGACCTTTTTATCTCCAGTTCCATTTTCCTGATGGGCACCAGTGGAAGTCCCTGTCCCTGAAGCACTGACCTGCTTCACACCTTGATTGGTGTTGGAGATGCTTGTTGTCACTGCCTTCCTGGGCAGCTACAATTGCAGCATCCAAGCACAGGGCTCCCACTGTTGCTATACATTGCTGTATCCACCTGGCCTGACCTCAAATCCTGTTCCTCATGCAGCTGTCCTCTCTGAGCTATGGTGGTGGTGCTGCACCGATGTGGGAGCAGAGAGAGTGGCGTTGCTCTGCTCCTAAAAGAGATACGAACAGCAGTGTCAGTTTGCTTCTCTGGATATCTTACCACTTGGGTGAGAAGGCATCCTTGTGCTTGGAGTGCCTGGAGGCAATGAGCTGCGGTTGTGGAGCTTTGGTCTAGACAAATGGTTTTCCCGTTTTACTGCTATTTCCCCAATTGTTATTTTTATTTTTTGCTTAGGTGGTTTGCAGTTACCATACTTATTCATTCTGTTGTTTGCCTTTAGGGCTCCTCTGTGCCTTTCTCCACCATTAGTCTGTCCTCCTTTTTTATTCCCTCAGTGATTTTATATGTAATCTTCATTTTAATCTAGCCCGATAGTTGTCCTCTTGTCCGTTGTAGATGCAATTGTTTCTAAAGAGATGAGCAATATTAATTAATTTGTTTGGTGCAAAAGACCTTGTGTATTATGTCACCTCTTTTGCTCAAGTGATCAAGTTTTCCTTGTTTCTTTTTTCATCCCCTTTTTATTCTAGCCTTAGAGAAAATTAGGAAAGAAACTAAATCAACTGCCAAAAGCCAATCATTCCCATAAGAGAAAGGGCCATGTAGGAATATAGTCCACAGCTGAAAACACAGGAATTGTTCCTATTTGTTTCGATCTAAGATCGGTCTCATCTTGTATTTATTTTCTGGCAATAGCCATTGCTGAATAGAGACCCCTAAAGTGTGTACATGAAGGTTAAAAAGAGATTATCCTTGTTAAGTCTCAGCCCGTTCTCTAACAGTTGCTGAATTCTGTGAGCTCTGAAGCATGACCCAAAAACGTTATTATAATTAATTATGGTAACTCTGATATGCATATCAATTCCTTTTTGCAAACATACATTTCTGAAATCCACTTCTTTTTGCAGTGAGCTCTCTAGCCTAAGTACATATTGAGACAAGTCCATTTAGGATGCTTTATTTTGTCTTTTTTCAGTTTAAAACTCTTAATATGTACGAGCAAATCCGTAGCATCTCACATTTAGGAAAACAGCAACGTTTTCGCCGTCCTTTTGCTTTCTTTTCCACCACTGAGCCTTTTATTTCTCAATTTAGAATGAACAGGACCTTGTTCAGAACCCATCACGATCCTTGATAAATTTCTGGCAACGGCTGCTGTACTGCCATAAGGTTTCCTACTTGTGCGCCCTTCCTCCAGACATCACTGAGTCAGTGCACAACTGAGGACAAGGCTGCAAATTAGCTCGGCGTGGTACGTGTTCTGTTGCTCTGGGGCCACCCGTCTTTCCCTTAGCAAGGGAGGGGGGTCGTTAACCCTTAAAAGAAGAGATGCCCCAGCACTATGTGTGTGGAAAGCATTTACCTGGCAGCAGCAGAGTGACAATAGTTAGGTGACATCCTCCTCCAGTGCAGGGCAAAGGAAAGGGACATCGCTGCAGTTCTTGTTTGTGCTTTGCTCACATTCAGTTCTTTTTAAATAGGACACTAATAAGTAGCAAATAATATATAGCAAAAAGCTAACAGAAGTCAATAGCAAGTACGCTGGTTTACTTGCCAACAAGAAACAAAAGTGAAAATGTTAACATGTGAATGCTGCTCTCTGTATGAAGAAGTGCCATGTTCCAAGCAGAAGTGCAAACTAAAACCCCATTTGTGTGAATAGCTAATTATAAGGGTGAAAACACT
Organism: Pezoporus wallicus; assembly: GCF_028554395.1. Lineage (NCBI taxonomy): Eukaryota > Metazoa > Chordata > Aves > Psittaciformes > Psittacidae > Pezoporus > Pezoporus wallicus. The sequence goes on from NW_026642649.1 coordinate 12,237,139, forward strand.
GTCAATCTTAACACTCATCTGGGTTTCATCTTGATTGCCAAATGGGTCTTGCTGTCCTATATGTTAAGAAAAGCCTTAATTTCACAGCCCTGACAGGAGAATAAATATCAGCCAGAAGTAACTGAAAGGGAATAAACACAGACTATCATGATGGAATTTTTATTAGCATCACTCTTGTGACTCTAAGTATTCTGAATCAAGACAATATTCTTCATAAATCAGTATTTGCAAAACTTTCTTAGCTATATTATGAAGACAATCAAAAAAAGAGATTATTTTGTTTCCAGTGCCTGCCGTGAGGAAGCCTAGTGCAGTTTGCAAAATAAGCATGTGCTGTTGAAGCTGTCTAATTGAAACTAACCCATCAAAGGGCCTAGAGACTTTGTCAAATATCTTAAGTTATATCTCATGTCCCAGCGCAATTAAGATTTAAATGTAACTCTTTAATGAACACTACAGACAACCAGAACGAAGTCCCATCACCACCTCATACCTCTTCATTATTAAAGAGTTACTTGTGGAGTTTTGTCAAAATCTGCATGCATTAATCTCTGAAAACTTGTAGGGTTTTAAGAAAAAAAAAAAGCTGTTTTTTAAATATCAGGCAAAAATCACAGTAGGCGGCGGGGACTGTGCTCTATAACAAATAATTTGAATCCCTTGTGACTCTAGGATCCTGCAGACCCAGAAAGATCACAAAGGTGGTTTGCTTTTAGATTAGTATTTTAATTTGTGTGCTGTTAAATGGCATAGCCATTAGCGTATGTTAGTATTTCAGGCAAAGATGACAACTTTCTAAAAACTAATTTTATCTTTGGCTGTTAAATTCTCGTTTAATTTAAGTTGGTTTAGTTTCCTCTGTTTCCCAGAACCTAAGTCACAGGACTTCAGACTATTAGTTCAATATTATTTTATTCTAGTGTGTGGGTAGGAAAGAAAAACAAAAGAGAAAGAAGCTATCCTATCATTCCACACTGTGAGAAAAATATACAGCTCAAGTTCTGGCTAAACCTAGCATGATAAAGGCTCTCGGAATTTAATTACTTGTAAACCTCATTTATGGTTTTAGTTTAAACCCAATAATTTCAAGTATAAAGCAAAATATTTGTTAATGCTTTTTAAAATTATTCTATTAATATTGGTAGACTCTTTAGATGTGAGATGCCTGAATCTCAGAAATACAAGAAGAGCTCTATTGACTTTTATAACATCTTTATCTGTTTTTCAGACTGTCTCTCTGAGGCAGATTAACTCACTTGATCACATTCAGACTCTCCAGAAAATGCTCTGTGAATGTTTCACATTTCTTGAAATGATGGTATGTAATAGTGAAAAGTAGCAAGTGGAGGCTGAAGAAATCTTCCAAGAGCAGTGGGACGTGCTGCATTTCTTGTGGCTTAACTTGTGTAAGATAAGAGGATGGACTTTGCTTAATGTCTTTCTGAGGCTCTTAGGAAAGCCTTTGGCTCCTAGGATGCCCACGGTGCACTGTGCACCCCAGTATTTGTGTGACTTCATGTAGATCCATATGGTGAGGGGATTGAGTGGCCCTCTTTCTGCATCCAGGTGCTATTGGGTTTGTAACGCTGTGGGGATGTTCTTCTGTTCGACAAGGAGGAATATGTAGATAGAGTGACATCCGCACTTTGTCGGGCTTTGGCATCTGAGCCTCCACCAGCGTGACACCCTCCTCACTGCACCTTTCAGACTTCAGCATGGCGAAGGAAGACCACAGCTCCCCTGAGGCTGGGCAGTCCAACAGTAGGGGGTGCAGTGGAGCAACCCCCCATTCCTGGGATGTGCTGGGGAGATGAGGGGTACAAGGGAGATGAGAAGCTGGCTGTGGAGCCTCAAATTCCCTGTTAAAATGGATCAGAGCCAAAGTAAAATTAAAGGCCAGAGGAGGGCTCTACAAGCAGTTTCTTCTTCAGCTACTATTCATTTTTTCTGGCAACCCTCTCTACTGGGGTCTAGTGAGGCTTCAGGTCTGAAGCGTATATAGTTCCGATGGTTCTAGCAGACCCAGCTTCCTAGTATTTGAGCGCAAGCTTTAGCAGTCCGTTCAGGTAGAGCAAACTGAATGCTTTCCTCCAGATTATCTTTCATGTATGTATAAACAGCATTTGCTGCAAAATGTGTGAACTACGGAGCTCAGAGTCACAGCCTGCAGCACAGCAAACTGGCTTTTCCTGGAGCTCATAATGTGATAATTAAATTGCTAACAGGCACCTTAGTGATGGCATTTGCTGGAGATGTGAAAGCCTTCTTACAATCATACCTTTCTGTGGGGGACTCATCAGTAGAAGCAGAGCTATCAGAATCAGGGTTTTTTTTTATATATTTTCTTCAATGAGTACATTAAATTTTTATGTGGAGTGAAATGGGACAGGACGTGTTTCCCTTCCACTGCACAATGATTTATTACCCCAAAAAGACCGCAGAACTAATTAGCAGAGTAATTAATTAATATAAATTTGCATATTTGCATTTGCAATTAGTGCAGCCGACTGATTAGTCTGAAAATGGGAAGTTTGACTCATTAGATGTTAGTGTCTGCTGGACCGGAAAGCGGCTGCCAGATGAGGCGAAAAAGCATAGAATAAGCATGAGCGTGTGCGCGCGCGCAATCTCATCATGTCTTTTGTTACAAGAATGGAGTGCAAATATGTTGTCTAAGATATTAAGACTGCTATTTTTTATTTTTTTTATTTTATTTTTTTATAAGCACCTTTTCAGCTGTTTTCCCCATTAATTTACTTCCTGCAATGAGCCTCTGCAACCATGAAACCCACTGATGCTTCTGAACAGCCAAATCTTTAAGGGAGGGTAACTGCTGCAGATATTCTGATTTAGGTGCTGAAGGGGAGCTGTAAGGAGCCTCCTTGCCGTGTGATAGATGGGACAGGGACATTTTCCCTCTTCCTAGTTACATCGTCTAACCAATTGCTAACAGTGAGAGGTCAAACTCAGCTGAGCCCATAAAAACCTGAGATAAGTGATTAGTTTTCCAGGTTGCCGTGCTGTCGTCTTTTCCTCCTTGGGCACCCTTGTGGGTGTGCCTTTCTGCATACAGCTAAACAGTCCTTTTGCTCTGCATACCTGAACTTGGTATACATGGACATCCATTGCTGCAAGTTTTAGTGAGGCTTAAAAGAACATTGAAAAAAGACATCTCTGTCCATTGGGTAATATATCTGGATGTCAGAGTACCTGTAAGCTGATTGCTAACGCTCCTCTCAGGGTGCCAGAGCAAGGCTGGTTTTCATGGGGGTCGGTGGAGGAAGCTCTGGTACCTCTCTGGGCTACTTTGTATTGCTCTCCACTACAGCTGGAGGAAATCTGCAGTCCTCTCCCAGTGAGTTGGATCATCTTCTCTTCAAAGTTCTGTGACTGGGAAAGGGGTTGAGCAGAGGGTGGCCCTAAAACAGTCCTTTGAAAGCTCACTGGGTCCTTGTTCAAAATCTTTGATCGGATTTTAGCCCTTGATGCCGCTTTGACAGTTGTGTGGGTGTTCTGGAAGACTGAAATAGGTATTGCCTGTTACTTGCCATCTCTGTGCATTTAGAGCATGGTGGTGGTTTAGACTTAGAGTAGCTTCCTCTAGCTCCTCTGCTGTAACACAGCAAGTCACTTTGCTCCCCCTCCTTTTCTGACCTCTTTGTTTTTGCTATTGAACTTAAAGATTTAGAGCCATAGAATAGATGCAGTCGTACTTTCCATAAAGTATATTTCTATTCTGTCCAAGGAAGGAGTTAAGTTAATGTACACTTTGCAGGTATAAACTGTCTCCTCTGGTGTACCTTCATCAGTTTGTAAAATCTAAGGGTAAACTGGGCCGAAGTTAACAAGATTGTCTTATAAACTTGAATCCAGTATTTTTTGTGAGATTTACAGGTGTTGATTAGCTCCCAAGATGCCCCTGGCACACTAGATGTATGCAAGATGATTCAAAACATAGTTGTCCCAGTGAAATGAGGCAACCCCTATCTTTCCTTTATGCGCATACACCCAGGTACAATAATTCGATACAATAATTTATTACAATGTCTTTGTGGTGATTACAACCAAAATTAATTTTTTTCCTCCCATACCAATCAGTAAATTTTAATTCTGTATTTACTACAAAATATTAATAAATTTCATCGGTATTTGAAAATACATACAAGATGAGCAAATATTATTTTGCATTAATATTATTTCTTAAATGCTATTTGTTTCAATTATGAAACCCAGTACTAGTAAGAAAGAATATGTGAATAAACATTTGATGAAGAAGGAACTGATATGGGTAAACAACAGTACCTGAAAGAATCTCCAAACATGTTCAGGACCTATAGAGGCAAATTGGCTCCCACTGCTGTTTTCAGTGCTTCATTCCCACAAAGTTCTCTATCTGCACCCTTTAGCAGATAAAAATCTTTAAAAATCTAGCCCTATAGGCAGGTGAGAATGATTTTGGACACAGATACATGTATGTCTATGAGACAGCCCTGTCCTGTGATCCATGTCACTATGTTATATGGGTGTTCACCCTGATGTTGAACATGCTGGTTGTTAGAAAGGTGTATTATTGGGGCTCAGCACCACAGGCACACAGCTCATGGTGAGTTAGGATTTCTTGATGCCCTGTCAGCCTGAAGTGCAGACAGATGCACAGCTCTACATGTCTGTGAGCTCCCAAGTCACTGAGCTGCTCTTTGCTTTAATTTACAAACAGCTGTGAATTTGCTTTTGGATCGAGATGGAAATACCATCTTCCCATATTTGCAGCTTTGTGTTCTGACATTGTCTCTAATTCTGTCAAAACAGCACTAAAAGGAAATAATGCTCTGGCCATTTAGGGAGGTCCTTTCGTCCCTCACTGCCCCCAAATGCTGACTCAACAACTGAGAAGCTGTTCACCTTCCTAACCCCCCCCTTGCAAAATAGCAAAATATTCTGTTTTCATGAGGTCCAAATGTTTCATTTCAGCTTTATTGAAGAGTTGCATTTTGATAAGGCTGTTTGATTCCAACCACAAAGTAAACCGTTTTGTAGGAGCATGACGCATAAGCAAACAGAAAAGTACAGGGTGTACGGTGCTGGCAGTTGGAGAGCACCCCCAAAGAGACTCAAGCAGCAGCAGTGACACAGCACTCTTCTTGGCTACCGTACAGTACAAAGAGAAGGATCACAATGCAGCTAGCTTCCTAGGTCTCATTAGCTGCATAGGGCCAAAGGAAAACCTGTGACATTCAAAACTGATAACTGGGGAAAAACCAATCTGTATTCATGAGACAGAAGATGGGCAAAAGCCAGCTTCCATTTGGACTCTAACATTGCCTGCATCAGTAGGTCTAAAGAAATACAGAGGTCTTCCACCCCAAGTGTTGGAGGAATACAGATTGAATATAGCTGCAAAGGGAAAGGTCAGCCTGTCTCTTTCTATGTGGTTAACATGCTGGTAAATCAGTCCAGAAACAGAGAATGGTTTTCCTTGCTACCTGTGCAATCCATTTCATAGCAGAGGCAATTAAAATGGGATTTTTCTAACAGTTAAAGGTTTTTTTTGCCTGGAAACATAGGCTAAATCCTGGAAACCGCAAAAATAAGTAGTCCTCCGAGGCTCTGGTACCCACAGCTCAGGTATTTCAGCAACCAATTCCGCAAGTGAGGTGCAAAGACGTAAAGGAACCCCAATGCCTGACACAAAAGTATGATTTAAAGTATTCAGACCTCTAAAATGGGTACAATGAGAAAGAAAATGACCTTTCAGATACCTACAGATCACTTCAAAAAAGCAAATCAATTTTTCAGGGAGGGTGTAGGCTCCCTGTGTTATAGGCTATTATTTATTGGGACTCTGCAGCATATTCTGAGCTGCGTGAGGCAGGTGAGACTGAAAGAAGAGATGAGCAGCCACAACATTTGGTAGGAAACACCTGCTGGCCTGTTATCAGCACAAGAGATTTCCTGGGAAAAGGGTGCACGATGCATGAATGTTGACAGGAGGTGAAAACATACATGACAACTTAGAGGTATGCGACCGAGACAAGAGGGAATACTGCCACTCAGCCAAAATTCGGGAGCATAAACTAAACCTGGATCATAGCAGAATGTAAATCACTGCATAGCAAATGAAGGATTCAGGCACCATGAATGAAGTGAATGCCGTAAAACAACCTCAGCTAAGAAACTGGAAGCCTTGTGTTGGTTAACTACTTACCAATTAATAATGGGTACCAAGATCATCAGAAGTCACAGGCCTTCCATAACAGCTGGGATGGGGCAGCGATCTGGAACATGAAGAACGGTGTTGTCTTGGGAAAGAAACAAAATACTTTATGAAAACAAGGGAAATCCCACCACAAGGAAGTGCTTAACAAGCAGCAGTTGGAAAAGCACTAGCACAAGAAAAAACTCCAGTGAAAGGGTCAAGATTCAGACGTCAACACAGCAAAATGATGTTCAGATGGGAAAAAAATTGGATTATTGCTGTTGTCCCCTAATACCAGGAGCTTAGTCAGCACCATATAAGTGTGCTTTTATTACTGAAAGAGATCACAGGTTCCCGGAGGACATTCCTGACAAACCTTGAGCATCTGCATGACCAGGACTTCATTGCAGCACTTTTAAGCTGTGAGGGTGCTCCTTGAAAGCACAGTACAAGCCCAGAAGAATTCCTTTAGGAGATTTTTCTTGACTGCTGTTGTGTCAGGCAGCATGTTGCAAAAGGGGAGGAAGAATTAAAGGAGCGGATGTGTGTGCTGCAGCAACACTTACCAGGAGAGAAACAGAAAGTGACAATGTAATCGGTCCTTTGAAAGAAGGGATTATGTCAAGAGGGTCTGTACACCAGTAAGTTCCTTTTGCTCTGGAGAGAAAATGAAGCAAATTGTAGAAAGTATAGCAGGCTGAGTCCAAAGAAGCCATGGTCAGAGCCAGAAATAATATTCCTAGCAGACACCTTCATATAGCACTATCCAAAATACGGTTTGGAGACACATCCTCCCAGTTCATCATTTGTGTACCGACAGCCCCGTGCTAACACACAAAATCCTGGGCTTGCTCCACATGGTAGGGCTGTAGCTGCAGGGGACCTTTGGGCGTGCATGTTGGACCTAGAAAAATGAGGCAGCAGCTGGTCTCCTCTGACACAGGAAAAGCTGTCTGATGGTGAGTGAAGACAACTGAATTCTTTTCAGGCCTCTTCAAGAAAAGCCAGGCCAATAGTCACCGCGTTACCACAAAGTAATCCCAGAAAGCAGGGAAGAAATTTTGCTGGAAGACTCTTGAAGATTTTGGAGGCTGGGTGTCTCATGGTTTGCATGCCACGCTGTCCCTGGGGAGGCTACTACAGGTGACTGGAGAGGAGCCAGACCATTTCCTCAGACAGCTGAGTGGCTTCAACATACCTGATGATATTTTCCCCTGACTCCAGCTATGAAGGTGCTGCCCATTTCACGGCCCAGAGCTGGAAAGCTCAGCAAATTAATACAGCTTCCTGGCTAGAGGAAGGAGGAAATCCTTCTATGACTAAAGGCTATAAGATGGAAGAAAACCTTTATACTAGCAGAAAACCCTGTTGGATGGCATTATGCTCATGTGGTAGTCACCCAGGTGAAATGCAAAGCATTCAGTTAGAAAAAGTAGTTATCAAAGTGAAGCTGCAGGCTCCAGGGGATTGCTAATATTAGTGCAACTGTCTCTGATAATGAAAACTCAGGCCGCAGTGCAGAAATTGTGAGTGAGATTACTAGCAGCAATCACAAAAGCACAGCAAGAAGGGGAAAGGAAGAACACAATTATAACCCCTGTAATCATGGTCAGTCAATGACACCACCAGTATGTGTTCAGCTACCTGGCTTTCTGAGCTGCCAACTATAACCTCATCTTCCAAGGTATCTTCCATACTCAGTGAAGAGAAAGAGAAACTTTTCTAGAGGGATGAGTACTTGCAGTAGGGTCCTGTACTATGTTTTTCTCTGACGGTGCCTGTTTCCCATTTCTCACCATTGGAATGACCTGGGGATTTCAGCTCTGTGGTGGGTGCTCTGAGGAAGCTGCCTCATGGTAGGTGTTCCCATAACTCTTCTCGCTCTGTCTTTGCATTCAGAAAGTAATACTGGCTACAGACACTGAGGGAGTTTCCAACTCCAACTGTTCTGAAGCAACAATATCATCAAACTTCCTTGACTTCCTGATTGGGAATACTTTGTGTCTATCCCTAGTGAGATGTTTGATGTCCCTTGTAACAGAGGGATAGGATCCTTGCTTATGGGTCCCTAGAGCAGTTGCAGAGAGCAAGGGATCTGCTTGTGAAGAGATTTCCTAAATCAGCCCTTCCTGTTTTCTTCTGTTTAGTCTAAAATCTTCATGGCGGGGAATGGCCTGAACACAGGCAACTTCAGTGAGACAAAAGAGGCAAAGCTGAAACGACATTAATTGGTGGCCATTGTGCAGCATTCTGCAGAAAACCCCACTCTCCTGAAGCCAAGACAGAGTGCTCTGCAGGCCTTGCAGGTCTCTTGGACTGAGCACTTCTAAAGAGATTGATAAAAATGTCTTACTTACGCAAGCAGGTGTCTTCCTCACCCCAGGGAGAAACCTTCCAGTGACAAGCCTTGTGGAGGGGCCAAGGGAAGGCTAATTGAAGATTGAGACTACAGGGTTCAGCCCTCGACCAGAAGGCTGCACACAGTTCCGCAGCAACAGCAGCCTTAAGCAGGGGACTTCCAGCAAGGGGAAAACCCCTAGAAATTTCCTTTCAACCACAGCAACAAGCACAGCCATGGTTCACGAGAGAAGGCAGGCATTTGAATGCAAAGACAGGCTCACAGAGAAGAGCACAAGTAGTCAAAGCTCATGTGTTCCGTGCTGGTCTTACGCAACAAACTTCCGCCTCTCTTTCTCTCGTAATTAGGTCTCATTCTCTTGCATATGCAGGACAGCCTTGTGGTTTCCCTCCTGATCCACCTCTTACTGATGAGATGTGGTATATGGAGTCTCCATGGGAAGGACAGACCATGACGAAAAGGAGAGGTGGGGTGTCATTTCAACGAGCTCAGGCTGGAAGTACACTTTCTCTCAGGGCCACACCACCAAGTTTCAACATGCCTGCTGTGGCTGAGCATGCCAGAGCTGCATCTCCCATGTGTGGGTGGCATATGCAGGGGATAAAAAGCTTGAGGGGTCCAGAAATACTGGTAGTGGCAGAAAGAGACTTTCTATCACAAGGTTTGCAACTTCATCCAAATTGCATTGTGAGCTTGGCAAAAAGGGTTTCAGAGAACCATCTGGTGGCGGTTTGGCATCCTGTGGGAGCTGAGTTCCTAGTTAGTGGAGTATCTGGCCAAACAACAATATAATTATGGCTACTATTGGCTTTAAAGGTCTTCTTTTGTGGTTGCTTCAGCACAGATATTTAGATCGGAACAAGAATGGAGGTTGAACTGTCTTCCCCTTGTTGATGATGGCTGCGGGTGAGGAAAGATTTGTGGTGGTTTAGATGGGGAGTTATATGAAACATGAATCTCCACACAGCATTTCGATGGTTAAGCTTTTGACTTTCAGCCTCCAGAACCTGTCACTCTCACCTTTCTCCTGAAAGTCATGGGATGTCAGGCCAAGTATGGTTCAACACATATTTTCCTTCCTGCTTCATACATCTTGTTGCCTATAATACATGTGATTAAAGCAGCAGTGCTAGAGAGTGCAGCATTACAAATTATACTGTAGGTCTTTATACAGATATGTAATTTCAGCAATGATAGCAAGGGAGAGTTTGAAAGACATACAGTGCATCTTTTCCTCATGCCTCTTTCTCTTAATAGGGAAGTGCTGAGGAACCATTATATCCCACTGGTAAAATAAGTTACCAAGTCTTCCATTACTCCTCTTCCTATGTATTACCCCTGTAGTGGCTGCAAATATTCACAGTCAACAATTTCTGTGCTGTGGAACTAAAAGAGTTCCTTTAAAATAGCACAACTCAGAATGTAGCGCAGCCACCTTATCTGACCGTTATGTTAGAAGAATGAAGTAAGCTTCACAGACACCTCACACCATCCAAATTATGGCAGCAGTTGTATCTGCAGTTCTGTTGCTGAAGTTTTTCATATCATAATCTACAGTCAAAAATAAGGAACTCCCTTGCAAATGCTTGATTTGGCCTAAACATTGGCCTAAACAAACCAAGTCTCAGTGTGATAGAAAGAGCTAGATGGGATAAGGGTGTTTTTGTAAAGATGATGAGAAATGTCAGGTCAGAGTGACAACAGCATTTGATTCTCTAGTTCCCTTCCTCCCATGTTGAGATGTGGTAGTGGTATGAAGTCTGAAGGTGTGAGAAGCCCATGTTGCTGGTCATTGAAAACTACAAGGCCTTGAATAATTTAGTTTTAAATGTTACTTTATAAAATATATGTTTGCAAAATGATTTAGAAAATTGCCTTTCTATCCTGGCTTCAGTTCTTCACTGCAGTAGGACCATACCCTCGTGTTGTTTTTTTTTTCAAAGCAATTGAAAAAAAGGTGGTCTTGAATATAAACACACAAGTATTGTCCCAATGGAGAGCCTGTGGTTTCTGAGAGGGAAGCAGTGAGAATCAGAGTTTCTTGCCAGGATGCAAAAACCTCTTCTTGAGAGGGGTCTGATAGAGATGGATTCCCAGCATGGATGTGCAATTTCAAAATCCCGAGTCCAACTTTCAAGAGCAGCAGGAATATAGAAACCTAAGGCCCATGGACTTCTAAGAAGGGAGAGGTGAGGTTTTGTTAATAAGACACAGTGGTTTGGGTTTTTTTCTCTGTCTAGGTAGAAAATTATGCAAGAAGACCCCTCATTAGATTTAAAAAAATGTCTGATGGCTCTTTTGAGGTGAGCTATGGCCCAAATACTAGAAAGGGATAAGCTGTTTGAAGTCTCCAGATCTGAGCTCTGCATAAAATCAGTTGAGAGCAGGAGCAACCATGGCTATGCTGCCCATCCAGAGAGGATGATCAGAACGTGATTCTCTGCAATTAGCTGTGTTTCAAATTAGTAAAAGGCAAAAAGAGATTAGGTGCTTTTGGAAGTGAGCAGAAGAGGCAGGAGAACAGCACACAAATTGGGACATAGGTGACAAATAGGTGATGATTAAAAGGAAAAAGAAGATCTTCCTCAGAATTTATCCCAGTCACATGGCTGTTTCCTTGCAAATGTTTGTGGTAGAGTCAGGTCTTCCAGAGTTATCTGAACATAGTGAAAGTTTTAACTCAAGGGACAATCTAGCAGAATTCCACACAGTATATAGTATAGAAGAATTGCCAAAAATATCTGTTGGACAGTAAATAAAAACCTAGCAATTTAATATGTATATTGAAAGTGAATATCTCAGAACACACCTGGCGTCTTTTTCTTAGTTTAGTGACATTAGTAAATGACACCTTCCCTTGAATAGTGATCGTGATTACCTTGTGCAAAATCTTTGTTCTGGAAAATAGGTGGGACACACTGCACTTGTGAATATGTTCTTGCTACACCCGCTTCTGATGACAAGATATAAGAGAACTGCAAAATCATTCTAGTGAGTATTAACTCACTATCAGACATATATAACTGTATTTGCACATGCAAAATATCTTCATTGTACAGCAAAGAGTACAGAATTCTTATGGATATTAACTATTTATTCCAACACATTAGTAGAATGTGAGTCTTGATTTTATAAATACGAATATAAACTCCAGAAACCTGAATCTTATAATTAGATTTATTTAGACAGGAAGAAGAAATCTGAATATTGTCTAGAAAATCATTGTTGGTTGTTCTGGATGGTATGACAGCCTCCACTGTAATCAGCCTAGTCAAGTGTACTGTAGACATAGCTGTTTCCCCTCACACTTTCAGTCAAATCACATGTTTTGATGTAAATTCTGTTCCCATAGACATGTTTATAATACCTATCTGAAGAGTGTCTAGGAGAGCCTTCTTGTAACTACTAGAGGCTCTGCCTTTATGCAAGCCTCCACAAAGTGCAATCTGTCTTACACTACAGATGGACCAAACCTACTGCACAGGCAGTGTAGGAAGTCCAGACTTGCTCACCACTCAAGCTCTATGCACCTTTATAAATTAGACTTTTTCCTTCTTATATTTGTGTGGCTGTGAGAGGCTTTCTGCTAGGGTGTATGGACAGTTTACATGTCTGATGGTGCCTGATGACAAAAGTCACTTATATTCTACACAACACAGGGGTATGTGGTGTACTATGTAGGACATGAAAAGAGCAGAGGTGTCCAGGGTCTAAGTTGCTAACAGTGAAGTTGGCTTCAAATTTTATTTGCAGATCTTGTCCATTTTATTTGTGGTCTTGCTTCTGAGGCTAATGTAATCATTTAAATCCTGAAACTGAGCTTTCAGAGACAAACATCAAATATTGTGAAACTTGATGAAACCATGAGCTCTGGCAAAACCACCTTTAAGCTGGCTGGTTTTATGTTAATACACCTACAATGTTTCTACACAACATTATTTAGAAACCCTACCATCAAAAAGGTATATACTAACATTTTCCCTGTTTTTTATTTAAGTTCACATTTGACTTTAAAAAGGCATAGTGCAATAAGTGTTACCTGAAGGCCAGAGTCTGAATTCCTAGCTCATATTGAACAACACCTTGCTCCACCAACAATACCAGAAGAGTCAGACTTTAGGTGGAGAAAGCCACTAAATCAGTGTGAGGGAAAGAGAATTAATTGTCCATCAGGTTAATATACTTCAGAACTTGAAGACCAGTTCACTTTGCCAAAACTGAATGGTTTAATTTTTCGATTTCTTGGCAGGGATTTGGTGATTTCCTGTATGCCCAAAGCATGACTTTGAGGCCTAAAGGATTTGAGTAGATGATCCAACAACATCAATGTCAATGATGCGTGAGAGGATCCTAAATTAGCAAGGAAATAAAGGCTGCTTGTGTAGGCTTTTTCCAATGCTAACTCCTGTGGTACCAGGATAATTTTATTCAAGTATCACAGTATGAGAAAAAAAATCTGCCCTGGTAATTGAAACTTTACATCAGGCAATCATTCATTTTAATATGTCAAATGTACACATTACACGAAACTGTTGAAAAACCCAGACTGGAAAACCCCAGGCCAAACCATATACCTCAAGATTGAAACCTATTTAAATTCCAAGAATAAGTAGCTGACAAAGATAATTTTCATAGATTAACATTTTTCACCTGGGTTTTATATATCTGGAAGAAATATACACTGCATTGGTTATGCATTGATCAAACTTTTATTGTGCCAGCTGTACTTCATAGACCTGAAAAAGTGATTCAAGCAAAACAAAAGAGAACATAAAAGCACAACTATAATGGTTTTAAATCCCAAAGAGGCAATTACAAGTTTGATTCCAGTGATGCAGCTGGAACTACATTGGAAAACTAAACACTTTACACATATTAAGTAGATATGAAGGCTAGGACTAGGACTGTAAATAATAAATCCATCCTGCAGTTTTATTTGTGAAGTACAACCCTTTTAATAAGTTGGGAAAATACAGCAATAAAATTCACACTAATTCATGTGTAAAAGATAGTTTAACAGAGCCAAAATGTGTTAAAACAATTTTTACTTTTTTTTTTTTTTTAATACAAAATAGGTTGCACAATAATCATTTAAATAAAGCTGGAAAGTGGACTAAAATAATGTTGCAATAAGAATGAATTATAGTTCTTTAACCTTTGTGAGTGTGTTGGGGTATAATATAGTGGTTTATATTTAGAATTGTTCTTGGCCTGTTTTTGTAAAGACAAGACGGGTAATTGCAGTATATAGTATTTATCTTTGCTCTGGGGACTAAGGAGAAGAGTAAAAGGCAGGTCAGTGTGGCACATAACAAAGTACCCAAGCAGTGGGGTAAAGATGGTCTGAGGTTTAAAAATGTAGCGATGCAAATGGCAATTGGCTGGTGTGAGTAAAGGGGAAGGGGACACGCAGCCACTTCTGTGTGCACCTTTCCCAAAAGCAGCCTTTGCACTCAGGGTGCATGCACGGGATCTTTGCCTTCGGGTCACCCACTCCAGCTAAATGTGACATGCCAAGTATAAGCTGGTTCTGTTGACCGCTTCAGTAGGCGCTTGAGACATTTTGGAGAGCAACTCATCCCACAGAAACTGCTTCAGGCTGAGATGGGTCATCAATCTCCGCTGACCCTACAGGGATGGTTCCAACTGGATATCTCCATTTTAAATGGATAAAGTTAGGCGGAAATGAGTCCTTCCCTCAGTAGATGTTGTAAGACTGATCCATCTTTTATTTGCTGCTTCTTATGTGCTGAGCATACAGCTGGGCAGAGCAACTGAGGCAGTTCCTGGGCTGTTCTCAGAAGTTTTGCATGTGTCTGGAGTAAAGTCCTCCTTGTGGTTCTTTCTGGGCGGAGCAGGGTGTTAAGGGTCACCTCCTTTGCTGAAGGCCAGGATCAAACACCAGTGCTTGGGCAGGGGAAAATGGCTCATTATACATTTATTCTCCAACATTTTGGCTCTCAGAATTAAAGTAAAATTAAAAAAAACCCTGAAGCACAAAATGAAAAGCGACAGAAGGGTAAAAACTAGCAGATCACAAGGAAAAAAAAAAAGGACACAGTAAATCTGACATTTTCATTTTAATTCTTTGTTTTCTACATTTGTGAAAATGTAGGTTCACTGAAACAACAACAAAACCTGCTTGTAAGAAAGGATTAGCTTTGATTGTTCTGATCCAATCTGAAACATTTCTGGGGGAAAAATGTTTTAAAAGGTTCCCTTTTGATATTTTCATGAAGAGTTTACTGTTTCACAATTCAAACCACTGCTTTCATCACAGCATTTTAGTTAATTTCTAAAGTTAATTAATAATTGATAGTTGCTAATAATTATTAATTAAATAATAGTTCAATGTATAGTTTAAACATTAACAAAAATACTATTTCCATGAAATATTTTAACAATTTAATCTTGTGGATTTCTATTAATTTCTCCTCTTGTACAGCATTATTTTTCAGGTTTTTGGCTTTTTACCAAAACTCTAAAATTTCTCATGTGACAGGAAAAACGTTTGTGGCTTGGCCTAATGCTTAAAAGGTTTGTGGCTGAAATAATGGTCAATGTTGCACTGTCAAATTTTGGATGCACTTCAGTGAACTGTGGGGTGATGCTGCTTTCCATAGGAGCCTGGTGGATTTGCTGCTTCTCTTCAGGTCTGAGAGAATGAGAGAATGTTAAATATGCCCTAACATTTATAGAGCCACCTTTCCCGAGCAGTATGATTTAGACTGGAATTTACACCATTTGGCCTTAACATTTGAGGACACGCAAGAGGATATGGATGTCCGCCCAGGCGGTGGAGGTGTATAAACGGCAAGTACCAGGAGAGTTTGTTTCTTGTTTTATAAATGCATGCTTAGTTTGGCTGGAGCTGCTTCTGAGTGTATTTAAAGTTTGTGATTAACACCTCTACCGACAGCAAGGGACAAATCAGGCAAGAATCTACAGTCAAGGTCCGCAGAAATAGTGGCAAGCATGGGCTGAGAAGTTACAAACATAACTAGTGCCATCTAAAGGTAGTAGGAAAGTAACCATTAGAGCTGTGGTCTGCTTTGCTGATGAGTTGCACCACAGTAGCTTCTAGATTTGGTGGTGTCGGTGGTTGTCTGCATTATTTGCAAGGTTTGTGAACAGGTTGTATTTCTTTGTTGTTTCCAGGTTTTTCTAGTATGGACATACTATTGCTCTAGGTAGTGAGCTGAAGCTGCAGAAGTAAATGGGATAATGTAGATGATTGAAAGAGAAATATCCACAATGGTTTCCTTCAGGACGGAAAAAAAGAACAACCCATTATTTCATGTTTTTACATTTTAGCTAAAGGAAGTTACAAACAACTTGAGATGAGGAGCAGGAACTTAGGTTTAGTCCTTCACAGCAGGACCAGAACAGAGCTGAGAGAAGCTGGATTAGAGTTGACTGAGAAAGAAAACCAAGATCATCTTTAAAACCAGACTTAGGGGCACAGTAAAATTATAAGTAAAGTTTCAAGGGCTCTTCTCCATCTCTGCAGTCTGTTATGATTGTTATTACTATTTTAAAAAAATAAATAAATCAGACCATACAAAATACTAGTATAACACTCTATTACAATTAGGTAGGAATGGCTTAAGGAGCCCCACAGGTTTCACATCTAGCCCTGGGTGCTATTCCTACTTCCAAGCTTTAGCAGTTTCTATAGATCTTACATCACATTATTTTATATTTTTTCTGTGAAAGATTTAGGTGATCAAGCAGGGCAACATGAACCTCAGATCATGGTAAGAGTTGCTAGAGATGTTTCTTGCTCCTGTTTCATGGGACCTTCATTTGAGGCCAAACATGTTGGCAGTTGCAGAACAAAGCCCTGGTTTCCTGTTCAGGAGAAATACTGAAATTGCTCTGAGTGTTCCCACAGGCTACATGTAGATTTAGGTAAGCTTGGTGCCACTAAAAATGAGAACAAAAGTGATGCCAGATGTAAAATTCAATTGATTTTATGTGTGGGAAACTCATTCAATAAAGAAAACATATAGAAAAATATTAATTTCACCTTCCTTTTCAATTATATTTATTATAATAATAATGACTTAAAAATTCTGAGTGGAAATGTGAGTCTGAAGTTGACCTTGTCTTGTGTTGCTTTTTTCACAGCTTTCAGCAGAGCTTTAAAATTGGTTTTGCTGCAAGGGTTTTTTTTCTAGCATATCTAAGGTATGTTGTCATTTTTCTTTACTGTTTCCTTCTGTCTCTGTGTGAGGAATACAACATAACCCCCATGAGATTTTGTGTTGCCTTTCCTTGCTTCCTAGTGCTCATCCTTGGTATGCACCATGGCCTGATTTTTTGGTCACTGTTCTGTTGTGTTCCACTTCCCTTTGTTGATGTGTACATACCATGCTTTGTACTACGCCTTGTACTACTAGGGCTAAAGATAAGAAGATTTTACTTTTCTGAACCTCAGGACATCCTCCCATTCTGATGCTTTGTGAGTTGTAGCTTTTTATTACCATCATGAAGTGTATTATTGCCTGTCAGATAAGCCAGAGAAAAAAAGAGTGTGACAGGCTTTTTGTGAAGCTTCAAGCTTTCGGTGTCTGATCACCTTCTCTCCACTCTTATCTCCAGCTGATGAAACTTTGAACAGTTTTCCCTTTTTTTCTATGTCTTTGAAAACAAATTGGGCAACTGTTTTGTTGCTGAGGACAAGTAGATGTCTTCTAGCTTGCCAAATAAGGAGTGATCCTCCTATCTGTAGCAAGCACAAGTGATAGTTTTAGTAGAGTTGCTGTTAAATATCACTGTCTGGATTTAAGTGTTTGGACAAAGATTAGCTGCCAGTACAAAATAAATAGCATGAATGTTTAATCAAGATCTATCATTCCTCCTGGTCAGATACTGCTTTTTTTCTAGTCCTATGACTCTGTTAATAACTGCATAGTTTTAAGCGAAATCCAATTCATTCCTCGGTGCACAGTCAGGAGTGAAAGAAAAGAGACTTTAATAGGTAGGTAGATGTGTACTTTACAGTCCCTTTAAAAATTATATCTTTAAAGTTGGGGTCATGACTTTCAAAAATACAGATATTTAGTCACTAGAGGGAGACATGATCTCGTATAACAAGAATTCCCACTGGGGGGAGGCAGATGTCAACCAGGCTGGAGTGCTGCTGCCCAAGTGAAAGCCTGCTGATTTGTTAAGCCTCAGGGGGCCGTGGGGATTGGAGGGAGTGAAAGAAGCCTCTGAAGACGTGCCTGATCCTCTAGAGTAGAATCAGCAATGCCTTTATGTAAAACACATCTCACTCGGGTTCCAGTGAGAAGATCACCTGTAATTGAAACAGGCAGAGAAGGCTTTAACCACATCTTCCATCAGTGCTGGTCTGTGCTACGCTGCTCATCTTTCTCCAAAGACTTGCTGGGCAAGACACTGTTTCTCACCCCAGAGCAGTTGAGAAGTACAAGGTTGATGCAGAGAGCCCTGCTTCTCCTCAGGAGCTCTTTTATTGTCAGAAGTGGACTGGCACTTTTATCAGCTCCTGCTGCATGCTGCTCCGTAAACTGTCTATTCCCCAGCTGCTGCATTTGGGCTGAGCAAAGTTGCTGCTCGGAGGAAGCCAGTGTGGGAAGGAGGTGCAGAGAAGGCTCCTGGACCATTTGTTGGCATGGGTGGGAGAAGACCTGCCTTCTTCTTGGTGCAAGACCCTGTAGGGGACAATCTGTGCAGTCACTTGGCTGCGGAGAGCAGTCTGCAAGGCTGGATTGACAGGGTCTCACCCCAATGAGTTACTTTAAAATGAAAGCTTAGGTGCAAACATTAGAGGCAGATTTTGTGCCCACTGGAAAGTGCTTTGATCAAAGCATCAAGCCCAGCACAAAGTCTGCACAAGTATTATTATTCATCCAAAAAACAAACAGAGCATGCCAAAGGCCCTGTCCACACTGGGATCAGGATTGGGCTAGCACCAACCATGTTGCTGCTGATAAAACCACAGGGAAACATCTCTACATCTGGAGCTTCTGTTCAGTGTTAATCCATACTGGGATGCTGTTTAATAATGTATTTAACTGGAGTACTGCAAATGTGCGGTAAATGACATTTTTACCATTACATTAATAATAGGTGTTATTTATCCTTTATTGCCCAGAAACATTTTAGGGACTGCTGTTAATACTTCCTCAAAATAAATGTTTATGGAATCATTAACTCTGGTTTTATTGGCCATATTTCTCACAAAGCTTCTGAGTCATGCCTTCAAGTCTGCTAGGATTTGTGATCCTATTTTCTGTTTGCTTTGTACATTTTGTCTGTCTGTGTAATTTGAAGAGAGAATTGTAGAGGGTAAGATGGAGGCAAGTATTCTTTATTTTAATTAAAATGCTAACATAAGAAATTATCTTATTGAATGATTGTGTTGTAACATAGCCACTTGCTCTGCCATACAGTAGTTAAGTGTGATTTGATGCTTCCTCTAGAATGCTTCATATTCTCCAGGGCTTATACTGTAGCCAAAAAAAATCCCTTTAAACTGAAACTTGGCATGCAGAATCTCAGCTAAACTTCAGCGCTGCTTGAAACTGAAACCTTTGCTTTCCCATGTTCAAGTAGCTTTGGGACACTACACCTGGTGGTTTCTTGGACCATTTCTTTGTGGAGTGATTGAAGAGCTGAACATCTTTCTAATGTTAAAAATGAAATGTTGCTGGCATTAATTCATAATGGGAATTCATGGCTGCTGACTGTGGAAAAAGCCATAGGCCAGATGAGTTCTAGATGGGCATACATATATCACTGCGCACAAGGAAAAGTTAATTCTTTCTCTGTCAGGTTTTGTCCATGTTGCCCATCCTAAATGGAAGTCTCTTAACCATTTGCGGAGCTCCCACGACACAGGCTCCATAGCTGACCCTTGTCGGACACAGGGGTGTCAGCTAGCTGGACATTTGGTCTGATCCAAGCGTAAGCTGTTGTCTCTTTTCAACAGCACAGTGAACTATTGGAGAGTCTTGACAGAGTGCCAGTGGTGTGACCTAGACTCTGCTATGATTGTCCTGTCTATGATTACTTATGTGTAAATGATTTCTGAAGCAAGCCAAGTGTGTGGCTGAGCACATTGCCTGTTCCCATTCCACTGACCACAGAAAGCTGGTCTTAATCATCTGTTTAGCCCGTTAGACTTGGATAAGTATTTGATCTTTTGGTTACAGTATATGCCTTTACTCGAGAAAAGAGAGTCAAGCCTACTGTAACCTGAGGATACATAAAGATTGAGTCTAGCACAGCTTGCACACCTGAGACCAACAAGTACCTGTGCAGCAAGGTTATGAAGCTGGACAATACACATCTACCTAGGTTTTTTTTCTTCAGTAAATTGTGTACATGATTGATTTCAAGCCATTTTTGTAGAATGTTTTTCCAAGATCTTTACCATAAATTTAGTACTTTGAGATGACTGGGATGTGTTTTCTAACAACATTTTTCTCCTGTTTTTCTTTATATTCACCCTTTGAAATGTCTTTGCACATAAAAGAAATGAAAGGGACAGTGTTTATTACATGAAAATTCCCATGTCTATGAGATTCCCATGAAAAGGGCTCCTTTTGGTAGAAATAAGGAAAAATTTTAGTTTTTTCAGTATAGGAGAAAAGGAGCACTTGAAGCTTTTGCAGTTGGGGAAGTACTGATGGACACTTTAGAAGAGGAAACAAACTCTTGAGTGGAAGAATTTGTAGTCATTTAAGCCAGCCAAAAGTCATAAGGAAATTCAGAGGGAGACAACAGGACCTAACAAAATGACATGGGACACTGGAAGCTGATAAATGCTAGTCATTTATCTTAGGATAATGAAGGGAGAATTTGAAATAGCCCATTCATTTTGGAGGTGACGAGTTAACTTTAATACTCAGGAAAAACACCACTGAATACAGGTCAGTCAGAACTGGTCAGTCTGTAACAGTAGCTCAAAAATGGGCAAAATGTTAGCACCTGTAAATGCTGGACTATAAAACTATGTCAGTCAGTTACAGAACAGTATGAACCTGGTAATATCACTATTACCAGGTTTTTATTAGTATCACTGGTAATGATCAGTGATGCGTCACCTGCAGCAGAGGATGAGACAGGACTATACAGAAGACAACACTTGCATTACATTTGTAAGAGTCCAGTGCTTACACGCCAGTACAGTTCAGAAAACCTGCTTTTGACAGCAGATACTCAGAAACAGATGTGGATCTTCTGTCACACTGTCCCCATGCCTGTGGGAGTACAAAGCTGTATAAATGCAGAAGAAACGCTGACTTGCCATTTTCTATCTTTCCACGGACCACATGTCCCTTTTTGCTGTATATTTTGAGACAGTGATCGGAAGGAGGTCCATTTCCATGTCATGTCACTTATCCTAAAAGAAGTGGAGGATTTTCCTGTTCTTTCCAGCAAAGCATCTACTTACCTGCTCAGCTTTGAACACATCAGTGACTTGGGAGTTCTTGCAGGAACTCACATGCACAATAATTGTGGGCAGGAGCTGGGTAAAGAGAAACTTGTTGTACCCTGTAATGGTGGGGGAATGGCCTGTCAGAGGACAGCAGAGGGTGCGTTAGTGTGCAAGGCTGTTCACTGTGTGCACGTGGAAGAAGAGTGGCTGCTCACAAATGAAGCCACGGGTCCTGGTTCTGCTCTCAGAGATTATGGGAATCATTGGTCTGAAAGAGTTGGAGATGCATTTATGCAGAAGTGGCTTAACAGGAGTGAGACCCTGCGTCACAGCCTTTGTGGGGTTAGTCTTTTCATGTTTCTGAGAGCAGCATCAGTGAACAAGGTGAGTTAATAGTACGTAAGTAAAATTGAAGCCTTCAGCAATTAAATTAAAAGCTAAAAAGATTTAGAATGGTAAAACTGAATACATTTTAATTTAACATAATTCTATTGAAGACTATTAAATTGCCACAGTGGAATAGAAGCACAAAAAACCATGATAATGAGCTCCTGAACGAAAATTTTAAATGGATAAACTGAAAAATTGCAGGTACCCCGGTGTATGACATGCAGAGTGCTCATGATACGAGAACATGAATTATTTATATCTTCTTTAAATGTGGAATGTAAATTTGTTTTGAATTAATTTCTGTTGGGAAATCACTACACAGTAAACATAACTGTCTCTAAGGGCAATGTTTCTTCCTTCTAATTATTATTATTATTATTTTATCATATTGTTGTTTGGAGAGGGGAAGAAAAACGGCAAATTTTATGGTACTAAGTCATTTAAGTAATAGTTATATTAAAAAGAAATATAGTGCTTTACTTTGGGGTGAAATATACTTGTGAGCTAGAAGGCTGTTCAAGTAACATAGAGCACATAGACTCCACTTTGATGTTGCTATGCTGGGACAAAGAAGTTGGTATCTCCTTGTCTTTCCCACAGCAAGAAGTTCAGTAGACTGGTAGGGGACATGAAAGTATCTGGATAGTGCCTTTTGTGGTCTTTGGGTGCAGAGGCAGGTGCCAAAGCTTATGCTGGGGTGGTTATGGCTATAGTAATAATCTAAGAATGGATGAAAAGCTCTTGTGGATACAGAGAGAGTTGTTGAAGGAATGAGCCACCATTATTGTTACCTTTATTCTCTCTTCTTTGTTTTCACCTGCATAAGTGTGTTTAGCAGTAGAGGACACATTGCTTTGACAAACAGGTTTGTTAAAACACAGATATGCTTGAAGTTTGCCTGTTGGCATTATTTTAGTTGAGTAATTATTGCTTCTTCTTTGTAATAATCCTGCTGGAGCAATGTGCAGGTAGGTCTAGGATAAAGTCATTGAGGATAAGGCCTTCCCAGCTGTGTTTTGTACTCCTAAGTTTAGAAGAAATGAGGCAGAGACCTCCTTATGGCTTCAGTGGGGCCTTGTGCTTGGGTGTTCATAAAGTACCTTTGTCTAAGACAGAGTTACAAGGACTGAAGCTTTTGCTGCTTCGTCTGACCTTTGCAACGCTTGCTGCTCATTTCTTATGACACTTTATTGGTTCATCTCTCCCACCCCAGGGGATAATAATGCCTTGTGGATAACATTATAGGAAACATGAATTTTGAGTGGCAAGCGGAAAATTAAAAATATTAAATTATTTTGCTGCATATACTGTGCTATTTTTTCATTACTTATATCTTTGACTTGCAACCCACCTGGATCTGCAGCTCCTTACTAGCTGCAAACTGTCTTCTGCCCGTTTCCAGTCCTCTGACAACGGGAAGACGATGAGCTAAAAATGTAAAGATTTTTGTTCTTATTATTTTGGAACAACTGCTTTCCCATTTTCTGCTGTTTTCTTTTCATGGACCATTAGCAGCTTCCAAAGGCAATATCCTTTCACTGTCACACTATGCCATGGGGTGCCATTTCAACAACTTCAGACGAGGGCATTAAGTACAATTCTGGATGAGAGTCAGAGCATAACCAAATAAAAATAATAAAGGAAAGCTTGTAAGAGCAATTTGGAATGCTGTCCTGTGCTGAATTCATTTGCAGCTTAGCAGAGAGCTACCAATCACCGGTGATCAGTGCAATACTCTGCAGCACCTTATTTAATTGTAAAGTATTTCATACCCCAAGAAACATCGCTGTTCATTTGCTCTTCCTTTTTCGGTGATCATCTTAGCTGAATGCTGAGCGGTGAATCAGTAGGAGGGGAAGAAAATTCATGTTTCTAATTCAAGAAGAATAAAAATGGACTTCTTGTTGTTCCTTTACTTTCCCTTTTTGCAATTAATCTGGAGTTATGCATTTCTTAGGATAGTTAAAAAAGAAGTCCTGTAAGGAGGGAAAAAAACCCCTCATAATCCTTTGGTAAATCTCTCAATGCATAAAGGTCAGATTGTGGTTGATGTTGCATGCAGGTACAAGCCAAAGCATCCTCCTGGTCAGTGATAGGACTGTGGGGCAGGAGCAATTTCCTTTAGAATGCCTCACAGGGAGACAGAGGAAGGACTATTCTACAGGTTCTCACAGCATCCCACGCTTTGTAGAGGACTCAGGCTACCTACATTCGTTGAAATAGCCCCTAAATTGGCACTGACTGATCTGGCACCAGCTTTTGCATTCAGTGCTTACACAAATTATTCATTCTTTATAGTGGGGAAAATCTGTAAGTTGCACAATGAACGGGCTGCTCGGGGCTGGAGCCGAGGCAGCCGCTGACTCTGATGCTGCATTCCCTCTCTGCACCTCTTTGGTGGTGATGAATATGCTATTTAACAAGCACTGCTTGGAAGTGTGGTGCAGAGATCCGTGTAGAGCTTGTCAGCTGGAGAGCAGATCAGTCAAGAGGCTTAAGCATAGGACTGGGAGGTAGCTGGGATGGTTGCTGTCTTGGCTATGCTGATAGATCACTTTAGGCTAGGTACTTAACATCTGTGTATTCTGTTTCCTCCTTCTGTAAAAAAAAGGCTAATCTCTCCATTTATGTGTGTTGGAGTTTTCTCTGGCACTGGCCTGTGAAATGATATCGTAATGCCAACAAGGAAGGTGTTGGGAGACTCTGAGAAAGTTTGTAAAGCATTCTAAAACTTGTGTTGGGCTATGTTTTAGGTGTTACTTGCTACCAGAATGTTTACCTTTGACTTATGCCATATGTTAAATACAGTTTTATGCTACTCTCTGCTCTGCTGAACAGTTTTGGACCTCCTGTCATTTTCTCCCTAAATAGGAACTATTTCACCTGGGTGTGGTAGGCCAGACAAGGGTGTCCAGTACTGGAGTAAAAGGCACAGTGGACATAAGACTGGAGATGCCAGGGCTGTAAAGAGAGGACTAGAGCAGTGAACCCCTTGAATTAATTCCATCAAAGTAGTACAGATTGCTGATCCTAATGTGGTTGATGATTTTTAGAGTTCTCTGAATTTTTTCAGTCCCTTTTGAAATCATGCAGAATTTCAGCATCTCCAACAGCCCTGACACAGAGATCCAGAGCCTAAGCACATTATATATGAAGCAGTATTTCTTTCAGGACATTTGAGCCTGGCAGTGCTAGCTTTATTTCATATGCCCTGCTTGTTACACCAGAAGATGCAACAGATCATTTCCTATATCAGTGGCACTCTGCTTTATAGATTTCTTTGGATTCCCACACCATCATCCCATGCCAAGGTGAAAGCCTATCAGTCTATTTAGCCATTCCTCATACAAAAAAAAAGTGCAATACAAAAGCTACGTCCCACTCTTGAACATCCTTGCCCCAATTCCTTTTAACTTTTCAGTTCTACCTTATTATTTTAAAAGAGCAGGGACTAAGGTTGCAACAACATGCATGAGACCAGCACATTCTGGATATTTAAAATGCTATACCCGTGTCTTTGGCTTGTCTTCAGTGACAAGAATGTCATTCATGGGCTTACACTACAATTATTTCAGGTGTGGCAATAGCACTGTTACAGTGGCTGAGGGTATACAAGAGCCACAGTGCTAAGTGACAGGACAGACAGTGGAAGGAACTGTCCAGACCAGCAAGGTTTCCTCTCCATTCTGCCTCGTTTGCGTCTTTGCTGCTTTATGATGCCCCACATTTTATTCGTCACCTTGGATTGTTTTCCTCTTATTGTACATTTGCTAGAAAAGCAAAAAGCCTCTCTAAAACTGCTGGACTGAAAATGAAATATAGGATGGCTGCAGGCTATGTTTTTCTTTGCTGGGAAGCACTACCATGATAATTGTTTCTACAAAAAGAAACTACTACTCTGGCAAAAAGGGAAAAAAAAAAGACAAAACAAAAACCAAGAACCCAAACACCCTCTATTTGCTTGAACCTACCATAAACTACTGCTAGTAATTATGGAAGCCGAATGCACAACAGCTTAATTTGACTTAATTGGCAATTTTTTAAAGCTGCGACACAATAAAAATAGAAAAAGAACTCAGTGCACAGGTTCTGGAGATGTTAAATTTCACTTTATGAAAAAGCTGTAAACCTTCATGCAACGTGTTGCCTTGTAATTCACTTCAGTTGGTTATATAGTATTTTCTTTTTTGTTGTTTTTCTGTTGGGATATGAAAGCGTAGAATTATGCAGCAGTAGCTGAAAGACGACTAAGCTTTGCTTTCGCTCTCAGTGCTGGATTCCAGTCTGACAAACGTTTCACAGTGAAAGGTTATTGAGAGACAGAGAGATCATCTGGTAGCCTTATTATTTTGTTAATGGCCGCAAGGTTGGGGTTTTCTTTCTTTATTTTTTTTTAAAGTGACTAGTAATTGTAGATGCTAATTTCTTTTGTTCTCCTCAAACACTTAAGAAAATAGTGGTCTACTAAAGGAACAAATCCTTTTTGAGCTACAAATCTATCCGTTGTGGGCTTAACTTTAAATAGATTAGTAGTCCCCTTTAAGTCAATTGAGGTTTAGTGGGTATTACAGAAAATTAAGCCATCTGTACACACTACCAGTGAGATGATTTAATTACACAATGTTCTAATATGGTAAGAGAACAATTTATATTAAGTCAATGTTTATTTATTTGAAAGTGAGCTGAGGATTGTCTGTTATAGCATACAGATATTACACAAGTTGATGTGATGACAGAGTAGATGAGTTTATACAGTAAATACCTAAAGGTTGTGAATCTATGCACACAGCTAAAATAATCAAGTAAGAATCTGCAAAAGCCAAGAGTTCAAAATTTACATCCAATATCGTATTTTACACCTCTCCTGTCCCATACAAAGCACCTAGTCCCAACTGCCTGAAGAATGGCCCTGGCCCTGAGAGTCCCTCAGAGGTCACCTAGGCCCTTCTCTGGGGAAGGTGCTGTAGATGGAGGGGATTTGAGAAAGACCTGGGGCACATTGCAGCTAGTGGATGATTTCTACTGAACATTTTCACATGACAGAGTTTATCGCAGCTGCAGGCCAAGCAGAATAGAATCAATTCGTTCACATAATTCATCCAGTACTGTGGAGAATCTACTCTAGACTTTGACATTAGTCCTCTGTTGGCATCACAAACCAGACTCTGCACTTTGTCTAAAAGAGTTCAAGAAAGATGAGTACATGAGCTGATTTTAAGCACATTTGAACTTCCTTAGTACTAGAGTTGGTGCACAGTGAAGGCTGTTTTATGTTGCCTGGTTTCATTTGACCTAACTAGTCACAAGGATGTAAGTTTGCTTTTCTCTTTTTTCCTCTGATAGTGGGCAACAGGATCACCAGTTCCCCAGTATAGCTTTATAACAATGATGGTTTGACTTGTGGCTTAAACTGATTCCATAACTGTCAATCGGAACACATGAATCATCCCAGATAATGAGGAAAAATGAGCCCTACCTGCAATAAAGCATGTACAAGATGCACACTTCCAGTGGCAAATGTGTATACATTCAATAGCACTTAGCCACTCCTAGAAACAGACTTTACAGTTTCATACTTGGAGTGCTCTGTACTTATATGAAAGAATTATGCTGGATCATTAGCCATCAGATGTTACGGGACTCTTACTTTGCTTTTATATGAGCTCCCTACACTCTGATGCTGCTGAGTACCATGCTGGAGTGTGGTTTAGTCCTGAATCAAAGAGGTATTGCAGGTAAATTCTGACATCATGTGGTGATGCATACATACACATGCCATTACTCTGTGGTTTGCTTTTGGGATTTTTGTGGCTCTTTTTTCTTCTTTAAAGTCTCATTGTTTTATACAGAAATGAACCATTAAAATGTGGAACTAGCTCTCCCATACTGTCCAGTCAGCGTTTAAAACCTACATGCCAGATATATCTATGTCTTTATGGCTATGGACTTTTCAATGAGAGTGGCAGCACGCTGCACACTCTCCACAGTGGTTAGAAAAGAAACAGGAGGAGAATATTTGAGACTGAAGCTGCAGGAGTAGAAGATGGCAGGAGCTGTCACACAATCTAGCTTTTCACCATCAGTTTCAGCTCTGTTCCATTGAGAAGTTGCTAGCAACAGGAGCAGAACTGGACCTGTTAAATCATTAACACTCCTAACCTGCATATTTAGTACTTGCCAACTGGCAACAAAAAGTGATTTGTCTGATGTGTTTGCAGAGAACCATGCAGCCTCCACGGGGGACATGCTGTTATCTACTGAAATTTGATGAGGGAGGAAGTAGCAAAATCCTAGCTTAAGGACCGTGAATGGAGAGAGGCCCACTTTGTGGGTGCCTTTGCAGTATTCCCAAGGCAGATGTAGTATTTGCATTGTTTTGTTGAAACACATCCCAAGGCAGCAGAGAATATCATACATGATATGGCAGTTACACAATAAATCAGACCTGTTGAGGTCATGAGGATACTCTGCCAGCCACAGAAAACTCTGAACTATCCAGAATGCTTTCCCTACATGCAGTCAGGTCCTAACAACTGTGATCACAATTTAGAGGTTTAAAATGTCAAGAAAAATTTAAACACCCAGGTGAGAATTTCTTTGTCCAAACCTGGAGCATTCACCTTAATTTCATGTTAATACCATTTCAGCCAGCACAGCCAGCAACTTTATTTTTTAGGGTTTTTTTTTCTTTTTTTTTTGGGGGGGGGGGGGGAGGAGAGGGGTTTATTATTGCTTCTTCTAAACTGGAAATACCACAAAAGAGGGAAAAAATAAAGAAATCAGTAGTATTTGCACTACGAGGGAGTAGAGCAGTATGTACTCCCAGGTGCACAGAGAATTTAATGATGGCATGAACTTTTTTTAAGCCTCATGCAGACTAAATATGGATTTTGTTGAAAGTTCTTGTCAGGTTTTTTATGACCTGAGATGCTTTGATGTCCATAGCTGGGATATTTCAGTTGCCACACAAATGAAACACTGGAAGTTTCCACCCAGGCATGGCTTCATCATTAGTGAAGATTAATTTACAAGCTGATTTGCATGTGCTTATCTTTTCTTTCCCCCAATAACACCTGTCTCTGATAAAAATTATTCTCTGTGTGTTTGAGTGGTTCCCCTAACCTAAATATTCATTTCTTTTCCCTGTACATTGACATTGCCTCTGGCTAAGACAACTGCATAGAGCCAATGAGTGTTTAAGGTAGAGAGAAGAAGCTTTTGGCTTTCTATTCCCCCCCAGACATCAAGGTTTCATTTCATATTTCACCTGGGAGTTGCAGGCACATGCTAAGAGAAAAACATGACCCCAGCCATAGCAAATATTCAGCCCTATTGATTTAGTTAAAAGTTTCATTTCACCTCTTCAGAAAACTGGGCTAATTGACCCAAAACCGCAGCTGGACTGAGCCAGAGTTGGCCTGCTAGCTCAAGGGATCTGTAGCTACAGTATTGCTCTCCATGACTTATACAGCTGAGGACAGGGCCTCACTCTTTTGTGGATAAATCATTTCAAGATGCTCAGAGCTGTACTTCTGCCAGAGTCAGCACAGTGAGAAGCATCTTGGACGTGTGTTGAAACATCTCTTGTTTCTCTGAAGGGAATGACACTTAAGAGCGATCAAGCATGGTATGGATAGTATAGCTGTAACCCAAGGATGTATTGTATAGGTGGAAATGGAATGCAGATAGGGTAACTGTTTGACACATCAGCGTATGGTTTTGTTCTTGTTTCCTGGCATATTGCTCCTTTTCTAACTACTTCAGAGTTAATAGTCTTTGACTCAAGGAGCTGCTTTGATTTTAACACCAAAATTTTGGCTTTCTGCCTATACTCTAAACTGGTGGGTTTTGGGGGGAAGGGGAGGATTCAACATAATCTAGAAATATTAAATACTGATCTGAATTCCCTTGAACTGAAGAAAAATTCAATCTATTTATTATGCACATTGAGTTTTCCCTAAGCTTTTTTTGCTCCACATAAAGCTTGGCACGATGTGCTTAAACTAATACCACAGCAAGAACCATTGAAAAACTCACTTGTGAGTTGTGGATCATTATTTGTGATTACCTCACCTAGAGTCCCCTAGAAAGCGAGCTGCAATTTACCATGTGTTGTTATACTACTCAGGTGTTGTAAAGAGCTCCATTTTTTAAAAATGCAGAGAATTAGTCCACCTATAAAAGGCAGTATTTCCTATTTAGTTGAAAGAGTTACATGCCAGAGATTTGCCCACAATGATTAGAAATGCTCTGTAGTGATTTTGTATTCCTTTACATTCATTATCTTACATTTCATGACTGAATTCTCTTTATTCTCTTTTCTTTTCTCCTCTGTCCTGTCCTGTTCCACGTGTGATCAGAATAAGATACTCAAGGTCTTGTCTTAAATTTCTCAATAACCACATGGAATTTGGGGCTTATTCTTTGAATTTCTGATTTCATGCTGATTTCATCATAACCCAACATCTTCTGATCACACTCCTCCCATACACAACCCTTGTTATGAAAGATGTAGCTCCTGTGCTTGGGAATTAATTGTAAATGAACTCTTTGACCATAAATTATGGTTTGTTCTTAGAGGTACCATGTAAATTTGTTAATGGAGTCAGGTCAAGATGTCTCCAAACAATAAACCTAATAATTTAAAACTCCACACTTCAGAAACAATTTGTCTAATAAATCTTCCACTTTTCTTTCACTCATCCAAGAAACTCTTGTTTAAGCAGATTTCATGTAAAAAATTAAGACCAATGGAGGTTATATTTTTTCTGATCACTGGATTTTGAGTTTCTCTGATTTTTTTTTTTCTTTACCTCAGGATGTTTGCCTCATATGCAGCAGATACCCTTTTGTGATGTTCATTTAATAGTAGACACCTCATTGTTCTTCACCTTCAAGGATGTTCAAAGAGCTTCCGAGGACTGAAGTAGGAAAGGGTTTTCCAAAAGTCAGAAGCCACAGTGAACATGCGGGTGAGCAAGGAGTTTCTCTTTCAAGTTTTCAAGAGTTATCATAATCAGTTTCCAAGGAGAAATAGCTTACCAGTGTTTTCTATGGGAAAAAAAAATGTGATTCTTTTCCCAAACTATGAGCATTTGTAGTAAAATATTTAAGGTAGTGAATAAAACCAAACTGAGATATACATTAAATTCTGGAAGTAATACTTGGTCATGGCTTTAACGCATGCATTATATAAAGTACTGACAAAGTGATGCCTTGATGAAGTAGATAATAGTATATCATAGATTGTGTTCTATCCCAGGCAGAGGAGAACGTCCTGGAAGACCTTGGCTTGATTCTTGGCTCTGTCACAGTCTTTTTATGTGACCATGGGCAGGACTTTTCATCTGACAGTGACTCAGGGTTTTTTATTCCATTGATTTATTTTGGTTTCATTTGGTTTATGAACTCTGTAAGGAGGAAATGCCTTGCTCTGTGCTCCACTATGAAAAAGAAACTTGAAGAACAGTAATATAATGTAACTAAACTTTATCATTTGAAGAGGCTGATTCAGTTCAGTGAGTAGAGTGATGAACTCTGAAGGGTATATAGTTCATGATGCTGTGTGTGGTCTGAAATCTTATGCAGAGACAGATTGAAATACTGGTATTTTAATGAAGCTTTAGGTATGAGGAATAATACACTGTCATATAAAATGATGGTAGTGAGTTATTTTGCCAATTTGCAAGTTCCCATAACACTGTAAACAAAAATTAAAAAGCCCTACCCTTGGAAGACTTTGAAAAAGAATCAAATCACACAAACCCCTTGTATTTGAGAATAGCCTAAATAGAAGAGTTGCAATATTATCACAATAATTTCAAAGTAAAAGGATAAAGCTAGGAAGCCAAGTATTTTATAATGAATGCAACATATAGCTTTTAAACAGGGCTAACATATGGACCACTAATGTGAATGTGAATGCAAATTAGATACTTTTGATTGCTTGAAATAAAGTCAGCAGAATCCAAGCTTCAAAAAGCAAATTGTGTGGATTTAACTACCTGAGTGCCACAGAAAGAATGCTGTTCCTACAATATTTCCATATGAAACAAGGTAATGAAGCTAATTAAGATAATTCTAAGACAAGCTGCCCTAGATAACTTGAAGATGAATTGTATGGTTTCCTCTTGCCATTTTTCCCCCCCTTTTGGTTTACCTGGATTTCTCAACCCTGGTTTGTTTAACCTTTTGAGACTGTTCTCTGCTAATTTTGTCACCCAAAGCTACAGGTACATTACTGGTATCTGTCATTTTTAGAGGGGATACAGCTTGCTGCAAATATGTTGCTTTTGTGAAGAATCATGGAATCAAAAGTAACACAAGTGGTGCTGGCTGGAATAAGCAGTCACTGGGAACTCCTCAGCTCATAAAGTATGATTTAGCAGATTGTTTGATTGGGCTTCTAACATGCTCTAGTTCAGTTAAAGGGAGAAGATTAGAGGTTGCTTTAACCTTGAAAGTGCTTGCGTAACAGCACAGCAGGACATACTTTGCATCCAACCCTGCTGGGCTGTGAGCAATTGGGAAAACTGGAGAGTAATGCTCATTTTCTCCATGAGCCATTGGCCTTCATGCGAAAGCAGTAAGCTGCTCTTGGTGAGAGGGGAAATTAAGTGCCTATCAGGCTACTTCTGGCATGGCTTGTCCCTGTGCAGCAGCTATATCACACCCTCCCTGTGAGCAGTGACTTGCAGGTACTGCAGGAGCTGCTGCTAGGATCTCTTGGGTGATGGATGCCCATGGAGCTGCACAGTCTGCAGGGGAAAGACCCTGGAGTCTGGGTGCTCAGACATCTCTATTCCTGCTCCATGTCCTGATTGACTGTTTTACAGCCAAATCCACAACCTATTTCTGTCAAACCATCTTTCCCTCATCCAGGGACACCAGCTATTCTTCAAACTGCTGTTCCCTGCAGCAAAACCAGTTCTTTAGCTCCCCTCACAGCCGGTGTTGCCTGACCATGGTAAACGTGACCACACACACACCCATTTACTGCTGATACTTCTGCAGCTGTGCTGGGTACTCCCCTGATGCCTTCCTACTGCATCTGGAGATCTTAATGCATTAGCAGCCTGAGCTGTTTATTAACATCCTTATCATGCTTGACCCAGGCACATGGGTACCCTAGCCCAAACTGCTGCAACACCTGCCAGGTTTGGGGCAGTTGCATTAACTTCCTCTCATTGCCGTAACTTGGGGAAGAGTATACTGATGGCAAACTGAAGTTTAAAGGAAGGGGAAAATGACTAAATGAGCTCATTTACATGTTTGCCAATCACTTGCCAATTTGCAAATATGTGAATTAGCGCATTCTGAAATTTGCATAAATTCACACATGGAGCTGTGCAAGACTTGGCAGCTATGAAACAAAAGAGAAAAAAATGTATTAATGGCTGTGCAAAAAGGAAAGGAAACTGGTTCCAGAATATAAATGCCTTTATGACTATATGAAGAATGGAGAAATGGCTTTTGAGCCTAAGATTGCTTGTCAGATTCAGGACTGGTGAAAAAAGATGCAACTCTGTTAATATTGCTATACCCAATTATTTAAGTCCTGAAATTGGACTTTGGGATTCAGAGCATTGATTTGGGCCCTCTTCTTTCTTGGGAAACCATGAAAAACTGTTGTGAAGACTAGGAAAAAGAATTCTTATGAAAAGAAAAGTGCTGTGCACGAGGCTTTGTTTAGTGTTACTGAAGGGCTTGGGGGGATTCTCCATCTCCTGCACTTCACGTTTTGCACCAGCAGTACTCACCCCTGGCTGCGCACTTGCACTCTGAAAATGGTTTTGATTAAAGCAAATGATGTTTCTAACATATGGCTGTGTTAGAATTTAAACTGAGCCTGAAGGGCTTCTGGACGTCTGTTTTTGCACTCATGTTCACGTGTGGGACTTATCTAGTAAGACCACTGAGCTTAGGCTGCAACCTGACTTGCAGTTTTCCTACCTTCCTGAGAGCAAGCAGGTGTGTGGTGTTTGCAGCTTGATCAACCTCAGCTTGCAATCATTCTACAGGGCGCTGACTCTGACACATGCGTTCACATCCTTACCTATTTCAGGGATGGCTGCGTGCAGGTGAACAGGTAACGTATAATCCTTGTTTTCCGTGCCTTCCCAAGTGCTGCTGTCTCCAGCTAGTTACCTCTCAGCAGGCAAAACTGGCTGATAATATCAGTTAATGTCAATGACATGGGCAGCATCACTCTATACCACACACTTTTATTAGCAGAGGTGTAGCTCCCACGGATAGGTAGGGCAAGGTGCGAATTATGGCACATGTAGGTCTCACTTATGGCTATACAAGGGGTACCTGATAGTATGTTATGTTGTCGGAACTGGGCTTTTGTCAGTATATTCTGCTTTACCTGTAAAGGTTGGATTAATTGCTACCCAAAAAGCACGCTGTCACTTCCAAAAAATCATGATCCCTTTTGCTACTCCCATATCCTGTTACTGTTACACAAGCTGCTTCCATCATTGGTAGGTCTGACCTCTGCTGTCAACACCATGATCTTTTATGAGTTGAAAATTAAAGGCGCAGAGCTGTGTGCAATGCAGTGGTTAAGTTTCAGTGTAAGGGCTTAAGGAAATCTCTTCTTTAAAAATGCTTTTTCATAAGCAACTGCTTTTTTGACTAGGATAAAAAATTGTAAGTTTGTCTGGAGTTTCCCAAACCCTTAAAAGCAATATTAAAAAAAGGAAAGTCAAAATTGTTGTTATAAGTAAACTTATTTTAGACTAAAATTACCTTTTTTTTTTTTCAGAACTGTATTATTTTACAGAAAATGTTTACAGAAAATGGGATTTTTTGCATTATTAATATACAAATAATCTTTAGGAAATTTAGGAAAGCAGGAGAACTATTAGATATTGTAGGCTGACTTTTTAAAATTCAACTGGAAATGACCATCTTCATCCTGAAGTGCCTTGATACCGCAGACTTCAGGACCTTGCTAAAGTGTTTTGGATCATTAGATGCACAGCTTTCACGGGTTTGCTTTTTCCTAGCTAAAAATGGTTGAAACAACTTAGTCCTTGGTTACCCCTGTTATAGGATATATATATTCTATATCTCTATTCAATATATACAGTGAAATATAATTAAAATATTTTTAATATATTAATGGTTGGAACTAGATGATCTTAAGGTCCTTTCCAACCCTAACTATTCTATGATTCTATGATATATGAAATTTATTTAAACAAATATATGCATGAAATGTATTAGTTATAGGTGATATATTATTAATATATTATAAATAGATTTATATTTCATTGTATATCACTATATGTTACATATAATGAATTTTTATTCATTATTTATTGTTACATATTATTCATATGTTCATTGTTATTGAATATTATTATATGTTATATAATATATATTTCAAGGGCTGTTTATTAGGCAGTATGTGAAGGTATGATATACAGGGGAGAGACGGTATAAAAGTCAGGACTCTGTTTTACTTCCAAAATACCTGAAAAGATTCCCAGTCTTCAAAGTCTCATAGGTTCTTCCCTCCCTGATTTGATTGTCATCCTCCATGCTGAATATGTTTGCACATTAGGGTCACCGACTACCTTTGTAGACTACAGTAATTAATCTAATAATACTCCCTTTGGTGTGAATGACACAATTGGAAATTTGTCCAGGTAAAGACAATTATGTAGAAAAGGCGAAACATAATCCTTCTGTCCCTGAAGTGACACAGTACTTATCTGCCACTCTTCCTACATTTCTTCTTGTGACAGTCAGCAACTATTTCCATTTCCCTCACTTTATTCACTTTCAAGTCACGAATAGATTAGAAAATTCTGCGGTTGACTCCTTCCCTTAAAATTCAGGAAAGCAGAGCTGAGCTGTTTCACTTTTTAAAGATCATTTAATTGCCTTAATGAGTTTGCTTGATTTTTTCAAATCTCCCATGAAATCATAGCCAGAAGTTGAAATGGTTTTATTTGCCTTGGAGAAAATATATACACTCTGTACTAGGCAGGTGGTTTACGTGTGTAAAAACATGTGCCAAAGCAGTCTCAGCCTCATATTTCCACAGCAACGATGAGGGGACTCCCATACTGCCCTTAGCACCTCGTGATGTGCAGATGTAAAATCTAGTTTGTAGACAAGAAATGCCCCAGATTTTCACCAGTGCTAAGTATTCTCAACCTGAAGCAGAGAGGAGCTGAAGGGCTGCAATATCCTGCCAGAATAAGAGCATGTTATACAAAACTATCCATGCAAATATTCATGTTTACGGTGGTCAGATCTGGGTAATTTGTTCTTGTATAGGTTTTATTTCTGATCCTCTGCAAAGAGATTCTCTATTCTTCAGAAGAGAAGGGAAGATGGTGCCATGATGCCGATTCAGACTTTCCAGGTGGTCTGAAGCAGGTCATTTATCTTCCCTGAGACTTTATTGTCCACCTACCTAAGAAAAACATAGTGCATAAAGAGAAATTTGTTAGAGGTTGTGGGGTGCTCAGAAGCTGTTAGAATCATAGAATGGTTTGTGTTGGAAGAGATCTTAAAGCTCATCCAGTTCCAACTCCCTGCCATGGGTAGGGACACCTTCTGCTAGAGCAGCTTGCTCCAAGCCCCATCCAACCTGGCCTCGAACACTGTCAGGGATGGGGCATAATGGAGGTGATGTGTTTTAAAACTATTGCAGAAGTAAGTGAAACTAGCCAAGGGGTATGCATAATCTCCTTACCCTTCAAGTAGGTAGGTTAAATCTGGATAAAGGTTACTGGTTCAGTGTCTGAAACAAATAGATGTCAGTGGGTCTATCTATGCTTGCAAGCTTAAAGACTTCACTTGCTTCTCTGGGCTTTTTGAATTAAACCACAGGAGATTTGTTTTGCATTTAGGACTAGGAAGGATCCTATCTGCTAGTGAGGCACATAGCAGACGTGGAGCTGCTGTGCAATCACTTAAAATACTGCTCTATAATAATTTTGGAAATCCCATCTGTAATCTTATCTGTGAGACAGAATATCATTTTGCTGAGACACAGGATTTCCCTGCATGTAGATATTACCCTAGCTGAAGAGGGCATACTGGATAACCAAGCAAGAAATCAACCCAGTGGGTTTGGATAAGCATCTTCCCAGCAAACTTGTGGGGGCAGTTATCAAATACAGGTCTGTGCTCAGGGTTGCAGCTGAGGCTGTTTTGTAAAAGACCAGAAGGACACGAGTGATTAAACAGTGATTTGTTCCCATAGCAGGAACAAATGGCAGGGACTGAGCAGTGTCAGAAGAGTCTCAAAGCTATGTGGGGCCATGTGAGAGCACAGGATCCCAATGGCAAAAGCTGACCCAAGGCAGGCAACCTGAGAAAACCCTATAGCGGGCTTTTGTGGTTCCTGGCAGGTGAAACTTCTGTGAGACCAGTAACATGAGCATTGTTAGCATTTTTTAGAGAGCAAGGGAGGAAAAGCAGTGTTGAGCAATGTCTGCTTTGCCTTTATACCTGCCTCCTGGCCAGCTGTATTGCTGGGGTTTCGATAGCAGGAGCTGCAAGCTGGGGTGATGGTCACCTTATCTTCATTTGCTTTGGTGTGCTGGGTTGCTGCACATAGGGCCACCAGCAGCCAGGCCTGGCGCTTGGGTCTGTCAAAACCCCTTGCTGTAAGGCTTCTGTAGTACCAGCTGTGCAACACAGGACCCAAAGCAACTCCTCTTTCTCTCTTTCTTTATTCTGTTTCATCTTGTCTGAGAAATAAAAGACTGCATTTCAAGTGCAATAAAGCACTTAAGCGTGTATTTACAATAGCTTTACATATTTAATAAAAGCATTTCACAGTGTTTTTGATGCTTTAGACTGTCACAGTAAGAACACTTTTAATAATGTTTTCTTCTTTAGTACTTCAGTGCTGGCCCTTCCTGTCTTGATCACAATTAAAGGAAATAAGGGTAAGAAATAAAAACCAATCAAACGCAACCCTTTACACTTCCCCAAAGGTCTGTGATCTGGTTTGTTTCAAGTTCAAATAAAAGTTTGTGTCATTTCTTATTTAACAGCATTGTTTTCCCTTCTCTGAATTAATTCATCCTGGAGGCAGAATTGTCTTTGGATCTTTCTCAACTGCTTTTTAACATGCCCATAGAACATACAGTATTCTAGTGATGCGCTGCCTTTTTGAACAGCTGCCTGTAGCAGAGGTCTACTGAGTTTAACCTCTTTGGTCTCTGAAATTAATGAGTGTTCACACTTTGCTCTGTATCCAGGTTGGACTAAATGATGACAGTAGTTGTGATGAAAAAAGTACATTTACTTTGGTATTTAAATTCCATGTCTAACCATGCAGTGAAGTGCTGAACTGATATGGGGCATAGAGGACACTAATCAGACTATGATAGCTGTATTTCATAGCAAGAGTGAGCCTAGCATGTTTCCTTGACAGAAATACTGGCACATGAGCTGCCCAGTAAGTGGCCAGTATTTGGGAACATCAAATCTGTTGCACGTAGTAAACACTGCATGAATCAGATGTACCCTGGAAGTGACAGAATCAGTATACATGGACTCTGAGGTTTATCTATACTTACTCATTGCTCTTCACCATAAAAACAAGGATAAAAATGCCTGTTTCAAGCAGCAGGAGAAGACAGGTCTGAGGGACCCCAAAACCAGAGCAGCTTTATGCAAATATCAGTTGTATGGGTTTTGTTTGCAGGTTATTTAAATACTTTAGAGATTGTTAATTTGGTGGAAGTGCCTTTTTCATCTTTGAAAGGAACAAAATCACCATGTGGAGGCAAGTGAAAAATGTAAGAGGCTTTGCTTGCGCTGCTCCATGCAATGCACCTGGAATTGTATCTATGCAGTTTTACAATTTAATTTAACATCTTTTTAACTCAGATAGAACAAATGTCAAACGAAAAACGATTGGCATCCTCACCGGAAACAAAGGATGTAGCAGCCAGAAAGAGTTTCTGCAAATCTTTTGTGTAAATGATGGCACTGCTATTGTTGGCATTGTTATCTGAATTATTGAAATGCTTGATGGTTAAGTGGGAGAGACGTTTTGATTCCTCTACAGGTATTTAGCAATAAACTTTATAATGTCTATATACTGAAGATTATATAGATCTAATTTTGTATACACAATACAAACAAGTACTGTGGTTAGATGAACCCACAGACTGGGTAAATTAAGATACTAAGGAGTAATTGCTTTTCTTGTGACCTTTGAAGTGCATCCCTCAGCATTTGCAAATAGCACCTTCATGTGAAAATGTATATTCTACAGATGGGACTTCAGTTTTTAAAAGCAAGCCAATACAAAATGACTGCCACAGTATTAGGGAATCGTGATCTCAAAATCTTCTTTCATAGGTGTACCTGTCATTGCTTTCCTTACTGTCTGCTACCAGTTAAACCTATGTCCCAGTTATGCCATCTATGTGGAGAGAGCAAGTTCAGGCAGGTTGCGCACAGCTGCGGAATTTGAGTTCAGAAATTGCTGGTACTCATGTTTTCCAAACGATGTGCTTTATTTTTTAACCTAAGTTCAGTGGGATTTGATCCGCTGAGCTTGCAACCAGCCTGTTTGCGGCCCTAAAAGCATGGCATTCCACAAGGACACAGTGATGATGCTGTACCTCATTTAGCACAAGAAGGGAGCTTTCTTCATCAAAGAGTTCTCCTAAAAGAGGAGGAAGTGCCAGTCATGCTCCAGCCACAAACAAGGTTAGGCCTGGCCAGGACACCCCACTGCAGTATTGGAGGAAATGTGAAGGTGTCACAGGCTGTGCTTAGAAGAGCCTTGTAGCAGGATGGGGATAGCTATCAAAGTACCTGCTTGTAAGTTGGACCTTGCAAGGCAAGAAGAAAGAATTTTTCTTCCCCAGTGAGCTTATGTTTGGGGGCAAGAAATTTATGCCGAGGAAGAGGAAGCAGGACTGTGTTGGCTGGTGAGAGCTGAGTGCTGTAGGCAGAGTTGGAAAGGATGAGCGTTTCTAGAGTTTCCTCCCATCAATTAGAAATGCAGAGTAAAAAAATAACATTGTTCTCTCGCTAAGTATTTTTATCTCAGAAGAAAATGAAAGAACTGTACTCTCGTTGCTGAACTTAAGTCCTTCAAAACGGTTTTTGTACCAAGTACTGCAGGTGAAATTACTGGTTCCAGACAGTATCAGTCCTTTATGATTCCAGTGTGCTCTAAGGTAAATATGTTATTCGTATTTAATGCCCTGTTTTGTTACAGTATTGAGCAGCTATGGTGGTTTCCCAAACTCTAAAAACGGAGTTCTTCTATTTGTATGAGAGCGTTAGGAGTGGGATGCATCCCATTCCCTCCAGCTGTCTAGAGTACAAATTTCTGTGCCTGAGATAGTTAACCTGGATCCCCTTGCAATCAGCCATTTGGGTGAAAGAACCCTGCTCTAGATGTCTGAGATTCATGGGTGTAATATTCCTTTTAGATTTCATGTAGGCAAGTTTGGTGGGGTTTATTTTTGCTATTCCACTCCTCCTTTTTTTGAACTTTATCACTAGGTAAACCCTCTCTCCCATCAGAAACTCGATACTCCCATATGCTGTTATTCACAGGAAGTTTGTACTGATTTCAATTATAAATATACTAACAGTAGTTTATATGTGCTAGCTGAAATATATTTAGCATTTTTCTAACTCTTAAAGAGCTCAAATATTTGTTTGCATTGATGGATGAGTAAAAACTACACATCTTTTCTTCCCCTCCTAGTTCCCCACACTTTGGGAGAGAAAAGGCAAGCAGTTATGCTTCTTAACTTTTGGAAGTTTTATGCCTCTACTGTCACCACAACCTGTGGTGTAGATCTTGAGAAGTCTTTTGCAGTCTTTGTGATAATGGCAGTTTTTAATGAGACATTTGCTGGAGAAAAGTGAGGTACTTGTGTGAATGTTCTTAAGTCCAGGGAACGCACAGGAGATACTGTGATGGGATTTGTTTGCAAATGCAGCACCAGATTGGAGGAAGATGACCTCCCATTTGAGGTAACATCACTTTCTCTTTTTCTTGATCTTCTGTTCTCCCCAGGCATTCAGAAACCATGAGTCAAGCCTCGGAAGAACACCATGAAAAGGAATGGAAAATAACTGACTTGGCATGCTTTTCATTTCTCCATTCACAGTTGATTTTGCAAGCTTTTTCTTGTAATGAGGACCACAAATTCACTTCCTGTTCTTGTAGAGCAGCTTAGATTCTTAAAGATTCACAGGACTCCAGTAGCTGGAACTTCAGGAATAATATTGTGATACATTCATTATAACTGTGATATATTCACGGGAGCTAGCAGCTGTGAAATAGATTTGGAGCTGAAAGTGTAAGTGTGAGCTTCCACTTTCTGTAAGTGGAAGTACTTTGGGCTAATTGACCTGTAGGCTCCTTCCCTTGAGGTACTTTGCTGCGACAGGGATGGAGCACAGTCTCCTGCACTGCCGCTGCATCCATGTCCAGCTCTTGGTTTGAGGTTGTCCTGGAATGTTCCCCCTCATACTGGTTTCTGAGGATGTCTTTTCTTGATTGCACTATCAAAAAGTCCAGGGCTCCCTCTGTGATGGGAGCTCAGGCAGCCCAAGAAGGGCATAAGTACCTCTTCCACTTTGGAATGTACACACACGCTTAA
This sequence comes from Pezoporus wallicus, assembly GCF_028554395.1. Classification (NCBI taxonomy): domain Eukaryota; kingdom Metazoa; phylum Chordata; class Aves; order Psittaciformes; family Psittacidae; genus Pezoporus; species Pezoporus wallicus. Next base: position 12,278,115 of record NW_026642649.1, read on the forward strand.
AGGCATGATCTCTGAGCAGCAGTGGGACTTGTCATCGTAATTTCTTGTGTGCCACGGTGACCATTTACATTTTGCAAAAAGCTGTCCCTACAGAATGAATTTTCAGCGTTGGGGAAATATGGGCAGCTTTTTATAGTTTTATAATAATTTATCAGCCTCTCTCCTGCAGTCCTTGGCTGGCTGGCTGGCTGTTCTAAAAGCACACAATCAACAAGAGAGCAGTGAACAGAAATGTTTTCAAGAGCAGATGGGATGTACCTTCAAAACCCAGGATTGTCCCAGTGAAACTGGGACATCTGGCAACCCTAAAAAAACCCAAACTAGATGAAATAAAAATTATGAGATGGAGGAGCAGAAAAATATGTCTTTGCATTGATTAGTAGGCAAAGTAATTAATCTCCTTCAACTCCCCTTTCGGTCCTTGGTGTAAAACAAGGAGAAATAGGGATATTATTGCTTTGCCAAGCATTAATTCCTGTATAGTGATTGCCGAGCAGTGTTTTCAGACTTAGAAGGGCTATTTCACATAATTTCCTCCTTTTTTCCTATTACCCCCACTAACAGTCTTGATGGCATTTGTAAACAAAACCTGCCCCTTGCTGTCTTTGGGGTGGGTCTAATTCAACGTTTTTGTGTTGTCTTTCAGGCACTTTGGACCAACTCAAGCCCAGCTTTGCTGAGTTGCTGAGATTGTTATTGTGCAAGACACCAGCACGTCCACAGTCCAGTTACAATTGACTTTCCATCCTGGGACTGCTTTATAACAAGTAAACATATATGGGCCTTCTCAAAATGCTAGACAGACAAAGTAGCATCACTTCTGTAGTTTCACATGCATCATCGCATCCCACAGTAGGTTTCGGGGTAGGACGTTCACCATAATGCTGAATGTGAAAGACGGGGACAATTGATCTGTCCATTCCAGAAATTTCATGTATCTTGCTAGAAATATGTGCTAGAAGTCCATATTAACTATAAAATTTTGTTCCTTGCATTGCAACAGTTTTGAATTTATTTCTATGCCATTAGAAGTAAGTTCATGCTAATAGCATTTACACAGTGCAGTGAGATCCTCGCCCATGTTGGGGTGTGGGGAAAAAAAATCATGCGTTTTTACAGATAAGCTCTGTGGGAATGTTAAATAATACTGGGTTTGTATTGTATTTCTTCAGCAGACAGCACAAAATATCCATAGTGGAAACTTGTCATTTCAGTAAAGGGAAAAACTACATAGTAGAGAGGTATTTGGCCAGCAAGTGCAGATGTTTTAATGGCAGTGTGATGGTGTAGAGGGAAATGTTTTTCTTAGCATCTTGTCTCTCATAAGATGACAAGACAATGCAAAAAAAATCAAAGCTTCTTAATATCCAGCATAAGTGCACTTCCCAGTACAATTATATGAGGAATAGTAACTATTAACTCTTTTCTTATACATGTCTATTTATCAGAATCATTGTGTTACTCTCAATGTTCATTTGGATAATTGCACATATTTCCCATTTCTCTTTGCTTCTGTTTTTAATTTACTACAAAATTCCCATTTTCCTTTGTTCCTATTGTTAATGTGTTACAGTACAAAAGGGTAATGCTTTCTCAGGTTCATGCCATCGGTGTGCCTAAACAGGTATTCCTTGGTTTTTAAATTTTTTCCTTTTTTCTTTTCTTTTCCAAATAACAGATCTTACCTTTGCTAAAGCTAAAAACTTAAAACACACTCCCTTCCTAAAAAACACCTGCCAGCATGCATTAATTCATGGTTTGATCTTCAGGTGAATATTATGCATGTGTATGTCCTTGTGAAAACAGTGTCTTTGTCAGACGCCCCTCATCAACAGCCGTGCCACCAAGGCAGTGTATGTGAGGGTGGGATTTGGCCTTCTGGGAAGGGAGTCACAGATGATGCTGGTACACACGAGAAAGAAAAGGGAGAAAACAGATGGCTCCCATTTGCCCACTGCATTTTTTACTGAGACTTACATGAAGTTTCAGTGTTGCATAGGCAAGTTTTTCCCAGACAAATATAATTTTTCAGGAAAAATATTTCGGCCATCAGGGTTGCTTAAACTGACTGATCCTATACACACAAGTAATGTGAAAGCAGAGATTTTGTTGATTTTTGACAGCACAGACTGAATTTGTTTGATCAAATTAAGAATATTTGTTTAAGCTTTTTTAACTTTCATTATATCCAGCCCCGGACTACTTGCCTTTATGAAGAACACCCTGGGCATTGGGACTGGATTTAAGATATTCCCTTAGATAAAAAGACAGGGGTTTTTATGAGCTCCTTAACTCATTCTAGAGTGAAAATGACCTCTGCTGGTGGAAATTTGCAAGTCTGTTCAATTAACCAAGTATTATCCAGGTCTTTTCATGAACATTTTTTTCCAAATGCTGTTATGTTGTTTTCTCAGTGTATTTTATTGCAGCAATCTTCAAGGGGGAACTGGAATATTTCAGAGATAATGCATGTTACAAGATTTTCAGCTGTCTTCAGTACCAAAAAGGTATAGGCCTAAGGAATATTAAGGAGGATGTCACAAATTCTGCAGCACTAAAGAAAAGACAGAGTGACCCCAAAATATTTGTTCTTATGTAAAGCATTTTGACTGTGGACCCATTCCTGTAGCATCCTCTCCTTAAAAGTACCGAGCAGACTTCCAGCAAGGATAAAATTAGATCACATAAGTAATAGTAGTAGAATTATTTTACTCCTTTCTCCATGGAATATGGATTTGATTTGGAAGATCAGCATTCTGCACTTTCTTTCTAATCTTTCTGTAGGATCTTAGCTATTATGATCTGAATCATGTTTATAAAATATGTAATTTTCTACCTCCTTTTCTACCTCTTATAAAGCATATTTAGTGAATGATAACAACCAACAAACTGCATACACAATGGTATTAATGTATGTGCAGGTATGGAGATACAGAAGAAGATGGCCATATAGATTTTGTAGATTATGGCAGTTTTGACAATGTTAACTGAAGTCATAGTACCGATTTCTAGATACCAGTTCACCGGTTTCTATGTCAGTGTCCACACACTTTTGTTATTGTCAAAGACATGAACATAATCAAGAAGAAAACGGGGGGATTTACCCACTTTTTTAGCTTCTGAACCATGTTTGCTGGTTGTAACACAGTAGCAGGGTGGGAAAAGGGGATGTTAAAGCCCTGTAGTGTCTTTCTAAATGTGCTTCTTTGAAAGCAAGGAAACAAACTCCCAGCTTGTGAGAGCTTTATTCTCATAAGAATCTGTTTCAACATAACCCCATTTTTCACTGGGGAAAGAAAGTTCTCAGAACCTTTCCAACCAGACATCTCTAGGGAGCATGGACAGGGCAGGCCCTTTCATTTCTATGTTGTTTTCCCAAATTGTCTTTAGCACTATGACTTGGACCCTCCCACGTGATAAAAAGGATGCAGAAAAGACACAGCAAAAGCTCAGAATGTGCAAGAGAGCACATATTAGTTGTTTCCCCACCCAGATTTATTATTTGCCATGTTTCCGTCTAACTTCACAGAGAGTGCTGGAAAATGCATACTTTCAGTATTTCTAATTTTGTACTCTCCCCGTATGCACCCATAGAAAAGCAGACACATGCACACATGCAAATAGCTCCTTATTAATTGCTGTCCTGTTGAAAAATGTTCTCTTCTTTTTTTGTCTAGTATTCTAGAAATAGCTCTGAGAGGAATAGTTTCACTTCAGTGTCACAGGTCACCAACAAAACTTTTCTATTTGATTTGTACAGACAGCATCTGTGGCTTTAAATATCTGAGGAAAAAGCTGGATTATTTGGTTTAATTATTTACAGGAGGTGGGGAAGGAAAATTTTAAAGATTACTGCAGAAAAATTGACCAAAATCTCCTGCTAAAGGGCTGAACCTGCCTTGCTTAGTTTCAAGTGTAAGCCTGTCTTCATCAGCAAAACAGTGGAAGCTGAGCTTAATTCTAAGGACGCACTTTGCTACTTCCAAGCCTGAACCCTCGCCAGTTGCTTTAGATTCACTGGGGGACACCAGGACATGAGGAGGGAAATTTGCTCATTGGGGTGTTTGTGCAAATCCACTCTGTCTACAGAAAATACAACCTCATATTTGTTGGTGCCATCCCAACTTCTTTGCAATGGGTGAGACTGAATTTCCCAGTAATGAATGAGCAACCTTTTAATACCTGGTCTTTGGGATAGTCCTTTCCTGTGGTTTGTATGGAGCTGAAGTAACAGTATGTGTCTTTCATTCTCTGTCAAGGGCCACAACAAAGTACATTCACTCTGCAGATCCAGCCAAGGCTTTCCTTGTAGAAAGCCAAAGACTATGTGGAGAGAAATGAGCTGTGGTTTCCCACCAAATGCAGAACATTTGCCTGCAAACCTGAGGAGCGGGTTGGGGAAAAAAAAGGAGAAAATATTAAATAGGAAAGGTGGAAAGATCAGGAATATAAACAATCAAAGGATTTTGTTGTGATGAAAGTTCAGAGAGAAAACTGAGAATGCAGTTTGACCCAGCAGTTACATGCTGCAGAGTGAGTTGTTGACTTTGAAACCCAGTTTGTGAGTCCTGATGAAATCATCTCAAAATGATTTTCTTGTATAGTCAATAGATTGTGTTCATGGTAACAATAAGTTGCGTCATCCTGGCTGTCACAAAGACATTGAAGTACAGACTTGGTTAAAAAGCTGTGGAAAAAAGAACTAGTTTATTTCTGTTGACCTCTTTAATTTGATTCTTCTGACCTCACTTCTCTAGTACAATGGTGCACTTAATGCTCTGAAAATAAAGGGAGAACAAGTGCAGATAAATTGCTAATCTAGGCTGGGTTCTCCCGCTTAAAGAAGCTGGGATTTCACTAGAGAAAATAACATAATTTTGTGAAGGTGAGTTTGCTTTATGAGCATCATCAACACCACTTTGTGTTTAGAGACATCCCTGCAAGCTCTGCTGGGCATCTTGCTGCAATATCAAACTAGTGCTGTTAAGACTTGTTTAGTTCTGGTAAAATGCCATGTGATAGTGCAAGCTAGTTAGTGCTGTACACCAGGAGTTTGCTGGAGCTCAGTGTGATTATGTTGTGCTTATTTACTGCTTTATTACATCTATCCTCAGGCATAAGCGAGGAGGGATAACGAATGGACTGAGGTCACACGTGAAATCAGTACTCTGTGTTTTGGACATCCTCACTGACACTATGGGAAGCCAAAAAGTGCAGAATACTGGGAGGAAGAAATTACACTTACTGAAATCATGTGTTATTTATGTGTATTCATGCCTGGTACGTAGTTCCCCTCCAGGAGCACTTACAGAGCTCCAGATTAAATACCTAGATTTTGACTTGGTCATGCTTTGCCTTGTCTCGGTATTGGCTTAGTTAACCTACTTTACTACAGTTTCATGATCTGCCTATTTTATGTAGCTTTACAGGTTGTATTTGTTGTTTTTCAGGCTGCTTATTTTCCTTTCAAGTGTGATGAGAGCAGCTTTGTAAGCTTTGGCTGTGTTGTTATTTTCATTAGTTTTCAAGTGCTGAATTTGTTTTGCTTAGTAGGCCTGTGATTTTTTAAAGGATTGTTTGTTCTTGGGATTGATGTTTGAGAGCACTTTGTGCCATTTCCATGGGTCGTGAAGGTACCAGGAATTTTTAGTGTTCTGATGAACCCTGTGGTCATCACCATCCTCAGGCGCCTGACACACAACTGAGCAGGCTGGCTTCTTGCAGACATACAGACCTTCACAGCTGTAGAGGATGGCATGGATTGACCACTTTAAGGCAGTTTTGGATGCTGTTGGGACAACAGCCTGTGTCTGCCTTACCCCAACAGGATTGCCCAGAGTGTTTTCCATTTATGTACAAGACTGTCCACAGATAGGTTGGCTTGTGGCATCAACAGGGCAGTGAGAGGTATTGTTGGCCCTAAAATCTGTGCCATGTCAACTTCCCATATTGCTTTAAGGAAAAAAATCAACAATACAAAACTTCCTGAACACATTTATTCTTGAAAACATGTGACACAGAATAGATAAATTGTGTTTGAAAAACAGGTTTCTTTTTTGCATGAATGGTTGGGGATTATGAAAATATCAGCCCAGGTTAGGCAAATGTTTGTCCTCTCTCTTTTAGGAAAGGGAAAGCTGTGAGAGGTTTTCAGAGTTGTTGAGCTCAGATGGGAGAGCTGCTGGAGACTCTCACTGTCCCTCCTCTGGCTTCTGAAGGGGCATTAGAGGATGATCTGCAGTACCAGGGCTCACCCAGGTAAGCTTTGTGTCCCTTATTCTTTACTGAAGCTTCATTCTTATTGAAAGCCTACCGCAAACAACCACTGCTGGCTGAAGTGTGATGCCAAGGGAAGTACCTTTTGAGGACAAAATTCCTTTTCTACTGTTCCATTGCATGCAAACATATGCAACAGAGAGGGAAGGTGTGTCTAACACAGCATGACTGTGTCTCATACTCCGTGTTCATGGGACAATGTAATTACCAGCAGCTAAAGCTTGAAGCTTTTGTCACTGAGTAATTAAATATACAGTGTCTAATGATACCACTATCAAAGACGTTAAGCCATGTAGTTTTATTGGTCCGTATAAAGTCAGATTAAGTTAATGACTTATCAACTATACTCTCTGTTTTCTCAGACAGAGAGGTAGGATTATCAGTTGTTTAAATAAAATTCCTGTTTGACTAAGGGACATAGAATCTGGCCTACAACATGAAAGATTACATATACTTAGTGTCCATACCTGCCCTTCCCTGGTATGCAAAGAAAAGGAAAATGTTTGCCCTCAGGGTTTCCTGTGCCAGTACACAGATGGAGGAAATTAATGCTTGTGGTGGCTAGCAGAGTTCAATGTGGATGAAGGCTAAACCAAGTTCTCAGTGAGTAGATTTTGATTCACTTCTATAGTCTCAGAACTAGACCTGAAGTGATTTTCAGTTAAATCAGGAGCAATTCTGGGCAAAGCCTGCCTACTTCCATATGAAAAAAATTAGTTGAAACCTTGCACTGAAGAGAGAGAGAAAGGAGCAATTATGGTTAAACACTTGTCAGAGCAATTCTAGTGAATATGTGCTATTTCTAACCATGATAGGAGGTCAGCTTCATCTTATTTTTTCCTAATACACTGACACACACTAAGCATGCTGGCTTCTGACTGAAATCAGCCAGGCTGCTTGTGAACTAACCTAAAGCTATCTGAATCTGATCCAGACTCATGGCAAAACTGGGTATGACTAGCTGCAAGCAAGCAGAATCAGTGTTTGCTTCCCTGTGTTAGGACGTTACTGAGATATGAATGAAATACATACCCACCCCATAAATCTGGTACTGGCTTTTTGAACCGTTGTTGTCCAATACAAAGTTTGAGCTCATATATAAGGGTGAGGTAGGGTGATAAAGGTTGGTGAAAACCAGATTCCACTTGAACTGTGTGGCTATAAATAGCAAAAAAAGAAAAGTAAAAATAGTTTGCACTGATGCTATACTTTGAAATGAGCCTTGTAAGAATGACATTGCAAGGGCCAATGCACTTCACTATTTCTGTATCCTTGATGACTTAAAGATCCTAGTTTTACAGAGAAGATAAAAACTAAATGTTCCAAATTTCAGTTCTGTAAATATAGCTTTGTCCATAAGAGTTAGGGTGAGTTATTCCTAGCTCTGACAATGCCAAGAATAAAAACAGCAGGTCGCTTACCTCTTCTGGAGTATCTGTCTAACTCCCTTGAAACCAGTGGAAATAGCAAGATATCTACCATTTATAGATTCAGCATTACCATATAGAATTTGCTGTGGTGCAGATGTGGAGAGGCAGGGAATGCTGCTTTTCCCATCCCTGTTGTGGTTGTGCAGGATCAGTAGAATTAAAGCAACAAAATGGTTTTTACTAAAATAGAGGACTGAATCCACAGAGGAAATCGGCCTATTGATTGGTGGACTGAGCCCTAGCTTATTTTCAGGCATTAAAGAAAACAGTGCTTTTCATAGATTATTCACTCCAAGTCATTTTGTCACTTGAGACACTTAGCATCCTGCCTGCCTCACTACATCTCCACTGGCTTGTGTACTTATTCTTACAGAAATGCCAAGAAAACTGTTTCCTAATCAATTTTGTTGCAAAGGAAGGACAGACTCCTGCAGGGCAGGAGGATGGAACTGAAAATAAACAAAATGCTAAGTTTATATTTCAAGACCTACGTATGGTCTGCATTTACATGTGCTTTGGCCTGACAACACAGGCTGGCACCAGCATTTTCTACTCTTTCCTGTTGCTGCTGCAGGATGCACCTTGAAGTGCACTAAGAGCAGCCCATGGATGACTTCTCCCCACTCTGCATGGTTTCAAGGGGAGGCTGAGGACTTGCAGCTGTGGAGAGCTGTAGAGAGAGCATGCAGAGAGAGCAGCCTGTCCAGGTATTTGCTCCCATTTCAAGTCCCACCCTTCTCCCTCTCCCTTCTTGACCTGCTTCATGGGATGATGCAGAAAGGGAAGAGGACATAGTAGACCCAGGGCTTTATTTCATTGCTAGGTGCTCTGAAAGGATAGAAAAAGACTGAAGTGTGTGTGTATAAAGTCCAATGGTGCTTATGCGTGCACCAACGAGACTGAGGCAGCATTTCTGTGGTTATCACTTACCCCCTTCCCCAGCAGCACATTCACTGGAAGGCCAGACAAAATCTGTCCCATCAGTAGTTAACTTAGCATTATGGTTGGTGGAAATGCCTGAAATAATACTCGGGGAACATGAAGGTGTTGGTCTGGTGATGATGTTGCTGTGCACCTCTAGCACCAGTCTCAAGGGTGTATATTGCTGTGTCGCTAGGGAGTCTGGAGGTGAGAGTTCAAGGCGGGACACCAGAGCAAAGAGGCAACTTAAACCATCTGCAGGGCTCCATGTTCTCCGCTTACTGTGTTTGCTCAGGGGTACCATGGCTTGAGCTCCCTGTGATTGGTGTTAGGAAACGTATTCAGGGCTAGGCACGGTGCCAGCTGCTTGCTTTAGAAGAAAGGGAAAAAGCTTCTGGGGCTGATGCATCTCTCACTTGCAGACACCAGCAGAAAAAAAATCCACTGATGTGAGTGGGATTATATTGGAGCAAAGCTACTATTTAGTGGACCTTTTGATGAGCAAATGAATGGCGGTGGTCATCCTAATTGTCCCCCTGTACCCGTAAGGAACAGTGGTGTAAGGACAGAGGGAAATCTGGCTGCACCCTCCTTATCAAAGGAAAGCTATTTGGATGGTGTTGGTGCCCTGTCACTGGTTGTGGGCCACTCTCCTGGACTGGGAAGCCAAGAAGAGTATCCTGGAATGATATAGCTGCCCTGGCCCTATCAGAGATGTGCCTAGTCCAGTGCTAAGGGAGGAAACACTATTTTTGCCAAACGTCTGATCTACTGTCCTGGTTAATCCATGCCTAAAATCCCTTGGAAAGGAAACCCTTGATTCATGCATGTGGGCTAATCATTTGGGATCCAGTTACTTTTTCACTCAAACCAATAGTAATTTGGCTATTCTTATCCATAGAAGAAGAGTCATGCTGTAGTATCGTATGTCAGTTGAAATAAAAATGATATGTAACTATATATCTGGCAGAGCTTAAAGCAATAATTAAGAATTACTGACAATTAGCAATCTAATAGACAAACAATCATTTGCAATTTGTTATGGGGAAACAAGACAATTTCCCTCTTTGTTGTTAACTGTACTATGCTGGTTCCCACTAGGTCTGCTTAGGGGACTGTTCATGTTGCTCATTTAACTGGCTTTTGTATAAAATTAAGGTACTTTATAGAGTGCTTCTGCAGAATGAAGAGGACACTTAACTGGATAAAAACTTGCCATCAGAAGATTTGGCTGCTTCCTATTCCATTCCAGTGCTTGTGAAAATCTCTTCTTCCAGATTAGCAGCATATTGCTTCAGCTCTAGTACCCCAGGGGGGAAAGCTGTAAAGCTGAATGACCACCATACCTATCTTCTAGCTATTTCTCACAAGAAATGCCATTTCACCTGCAGATGTGCATGATTCTGTCTCTTCCTTCTTCATCTGAAACACAACTTCCCTTAGCCTTGCTCTCTTGGTACCAAGCACAGACCCAAAGTTGGTGGTTGTTTCACTTTTGATCAGTCATAAGGAAGAACCTGGAACACTCTGTGGCCAGAATATCAAGTTGGGTGTCCTTCACTGCTTCTAGTCGTTTGCAATGCAAATGGTAGGCTTTGTCTCACGTAATGCCATATCCATGGTAACCAAATGAAGACAAGTTTGCATTACTTCCTTAGCAAAGTGTAATCCTTCCCTTGGTATATGTGCCAAAGAGGCATACAGCGTTAAAGGGACAGCAATATATTTCTTGGGAATGGAAGCAACCAAAGAAACTTCTGCTTTCTTTCCCTAATTCACATTGAGTTATAGCTGCCTGTAATCCTTTACCCTCTCTTTCTCGTTTATTTCTAGAGTTCCTGTTCTTAAATCTAGACCTGTCTGTGCTTCTGCTTTGAGGCTAGCAATCGATCATCTGTCTGAACTGTCAACTTAAGCACCACTTCTTGGCAAACAGCCTTTCCTTGCCCTTCCTGGTATCTTTAAAGAAAAACGACAACAACTAATGGGAGTACAAAGCTAAGCCAAGAACAACAGTTCTTGTCCTTCAGTTTTGCAGACTTTGAGTCGGTGGCAGCGCAGAGGCGCAGATGCACCAGCCTTCAACTATTCCATTATATTAGCAGCTGGATTGAGCCATACAGGTTGGAGCTTATCAATTTTTTCATTGTAGTGGTCAAAATTTTAGAAAGCTTTTTTTTTTCTTTTTTTCTTTTCTATTCTGAGCTGTAAGATATGAGGTGGGAAATATTTATGTATTTATTTATTTATAATTTCTGGGTTGAATTCCAGTTAAAAGAGCTTTTATGTATTTCATAGCTTCTTTTGACCAGCCAGGGTATGTTTTGGGATCAGACTCAAACTGCATGTACTGCACTTATTGTTGTTGTTTCTGTTTTCACTGTTGTTCTGTTGCCTTGTGCACCAAATTTATGCATTTTTCTCTTATGTATCTTGACGGCTTAAACCACAACTCTTTCTCTCCTTCTTCAGCACAATCTTATGCAGTTTCAAATGGAATCATCTTTAGCTACTGTTATTTACTGTTATCTGTAATGTTTCTTCTCAGTTAAGAGTGAGTTAAATGCAGCACGATAACTTCACCTTCCAATGGGGTTATTCACAATGAGCAACACTGATTTTCTCAACCAGCCCCAGGACTTCTACTTTGAAAAGAGCAGAACAAGTTGATATTGTAGCTTCTGAGCAGGAATTTTACCAAAGACTTCACACAGACAGAACCCTACACAAATTTATATTTACCAACATATGAGAAGGCTTGAAGTGTTATTACAGCTTTCACTACCTGGAACACTTCCAGGAAGGCTTCACTCCCTTGTGAGTTTTCACATGGATGTTGCAGGGGTGCTTTGAATATCAAACTGAGTGTCCTTCCTTTCTTTCAATGCAAACAAATGGTAGGCATGCTGCGACAAAATAAACTAATACCTTCCTACAGTAGCTGCAATTTCAGTGTGGTTAACAACTAACACTTTGATAGGTAGGGAAAGGTGGCCTCAACTTCATTTAGCTGTCCAAAGTCAAGTCCTAATTTTAAAGACTGAAAAGGCTTTTGTCATCTTCTTTTGTTTCTGAGTAAGACAGTAAAAGCAGGAGTCCTCAGTGTTCAAGCAGTAGTTTGTTGTTGTAAATGGCAACTGAAAAGAATGAATATTACACACCAGAAATTATGATTACTCCTGCCTGAGGACACCGTGCTAGGTGTATCTTTCTTCTCATTTACTGGAGTAGAGTAGATGGGTACTGTGAGCTTTCTCACTGATGGAGCTGCCATAAAAAGCATAGCTTTTATGCAGAATGCAGAACACAGCTACATCACATAAATGACTCCACAGTAATAGTATGAAGAATCTTTGCTGTATTCCTGACATTTTTTTCTCTTTTTTAATGATTACCTAAATGTAGCGATTGATTCAGAAACTATATAAGAATTCATAGAGTTGATAATGGAAAAACTTCTCATCCTAGCTATGAGATCTGAAAAAAACAGGTTTTTTTCTCCTGTTTATTCCATGTGTCATAAGCATACTTAGTGTTCTGCTGTCATGCTAAACAGACCAGTCACCGTAAATACGCTTAGTTACTTTTCTGGATGGATATGGAATATCTTGGGAACATAAAGGCTTTCCTAACTCCAAGTATCTCAGACTTGCTGCTAGCTCCTAATTCATGTCTGTACAATTGCAAGTTTAGTTGTATAGTTCTCAATATTAAAGTTAACTGTAGGCTGTCTACTCAAGTATTGATGCACCTGGATATGGATATGGAGATGTTTGCATTCATAAATGTCTAAAGAAAGTGGATAAATATTAACCAAGTGTGACTGGGTAATCACTTGAAAAATGGAAAGGGAAGAGTAATATTAACAGCACTATCCAGCAGGTATCATACAGTGTGAGGAATATCATGTAAAGCTGATGAAGTTCAAGATCCTGTTTCAGTGAAACAAACACACTTTACTGTAGTTGGTGGCAAGGAGAATTGTTTCGTTAAATGCTGGCAACTGAAGTGAGACAAATCTATCTGGGAACCTGCCATGAACTGTTCATGTGTTGATCAGGTTTTATAAACTTATTTCTTGCATTCTGTAGTAAAGAGCTGGTACAGATTTCTTGCTGGTGCAGGGTCCTCAGTTCTACCTCAGAACCTCCTTTGAGGAGAGGGGGGAAAGGGAAAGACTTAAATAATTATTAAAAAAAAAATATTTCCAAGATGTTCTCAGTGTGTTATCAAATGAACAAAACACACAGAACATGGAAACCAGCCAGTCATTCATTCCATCGACAGATTTGCAGAGCTAAATTTGCTTCTGGAGAGCAGTTAGAAATTAAAACACACAGATGATGAGTGGTGCTGGCACCCAAACTGTGATCAAGAGGACACTCTTGCCTGAAAAGATGTACCCTATCAGATTAATCATTATGTGTTAATTAATTTGAAATCAAAAGGATGTCTTCTGCTGTCTACGCACAGGAAATTAATAGTGATAGCACTAATTAAATGTAATGGAAGTTACCTCTGTACTTCCCACATCTGGGGCCAAACTTTACTGCCCTTCATGTTCTGTCATTTACAGTTTAGTCCCATTGTAGCATCTTACCTTCATTGTGTCCTCCTGTAAATGGCTGTGCAAAGGAGAATCAGGTGGGTGGATTACTCAATGAGGAAACTAGCTCTAAACTTTGACTTCTAACCCTGAGATGGTGTGTCATTGCATCTCCTCCACTGTAAGTCATCCAAACATGATAAAATGGTCCTTCTGCCTCACTCTCTTCCTTTATTCCCCCCAAATACTACTGTTCTTTCTTTGACCTCCTTCTGTTGCACAGGCATTTCTCCTGGCAACTTCTCTGACAGGTGGGAGGCTCCGTTTCCTTGCAGTTTTTCTCTTTGACCAAATGCAGCAGCAGATATTTTCTTACCATTATAGTGTAATTGCAATGCTCCTACTGGAAGGACTTTGAGAGGCCAAAGAAAGTAGTTAAGACTGGATTCTCTCTGCCCAAGCACTTGGAAAAACAGTTCTTGCTGCATATCCCATACTCTGCACAAAGAATGTTGTTAGCCCATTCTTTCAGTCTTTACAAGCCCTCACCTTAGTAAAGGAAATTACTAGAGCCTTTTCCCAGTATTTATCATGCATTCCAGGGTCCACCAAAAAAGAAACAGCACAATAGGGTGGTTAATCGTTATGAATTTATTGGCAACACTTTACATTACATCTCTGCTTTCAGTTTTAGAAGACTCTATAGAGGAAAATATTAATCACTGGTTGAATTACTGTGTTTTGTAAGTTTGAGTCACATTATTATTTGTTGCCTGATTTCCAAATAAGAAATAGAATTTCTGTAATAATAAAATGTCCAGTAGGGAAATTGTGACCCCTGCTCTGGACGATTTCAACCAAAAGATTAGCTTTTTCTTTCGCTCTTTCACAAGTCTTCAGTCTGAAACAATATGTCTTATTTATGACCTAGTGCCTCGTGAGAAATGTATCTCAGTGCTCTGTTCATTTCCAGAGTATTCTTTGAAGGAAAGCATTTCCCATCATGTTTCTGGATAGCTTTCTGATCAAGCTATTTGCTATACCATGGGAATTTTGCAGTGCTGTGTGTCCCAGGGGAGACATACCCTGCTGCATGAATATAATTTATGGCGCAAACTGATTACACAAAGCTACCACGCCTTGAGGCAATGTGCTACTATAGGAAAATACAGTTTAACCTTGAACTTACTTAAATTTGGAGGAGTTTTGTTCACCAAAATTCTGATATTTTTAAACTTTCTGTCCTTCTTCAGGATAGAAATGAAGTCTGAAAGACTGGTATTTCCAATAAACTTTTAGGTATGACTTCATGCACTCACTGCATAAGCAAGCGCAGCTGAAGTGTATTTAAGTTAGATGCAGTGTTTTGCCAGAGAAGAAAAAAGAAAATAGAATGATGTTTGAAAGTAAGATGAGAAGCAAAACAAGTAATGGTAATTGTCTGCATCAGTCATATCAGCATTTTCCAGTAGCAGAATAAGGCCAAGTCAGCCAAACTCATGCATTGCAGGACTGGTGTCATTAATAATTACCATGTCACCATGTGCAGACACAGTATTATACAGATAAGATGCCTCTTGCGTGATGCACTGAAAAGGTTTTTGCTTCCATTTTTCTCACTCCTGCCCCAGACATGCTGATTTAATTAGATTCTTGGTAAAAATTAAGTTCAATAGTGACAGACTTACGCAGAATGCAAAAATTTCATCGGCTTTGTTTCAAGAATTAACTCAAGATTTGAATCTCTTAACAGAGGACAATGTATGTTGAGGAGAAAGTAGGTGATGTTCACAGGCAGGAAAGAAGGTTGAGCCTATAGGTCTGTTTATCTACCAGTCATCCCACCCAGCTCATCCATGCCTTAAATGCCCCATCAAACTGTCTCTCTAACCTCATCCCTTCTCAGGAAAGAGTAGCAGTTCTCTTGGGGCCATTAATTTCTTTGGTTTTTTTAATGGTTTTTGTTTTACAGTCTATCTATAGGTAAGGATAAGCTGCAAGGCCAAGAGTAGGCAGGTAGGAGAGAATGCCATTTATAATTTCCAATAAAGACTCTTAACTGTAAATGTCAAACACCACAGTTCTCAGGAGGGGGGCTATTGGGAAAATGTAGTACCCATGGATAAGCAGTGTATTTTTTCCTCCATTTGGTGTCATAGCAAGAAAATTCTCCCATGAGATCTTCAGTAGGAAAGACTTAAGCTCACCTCCACTGGCATGATTTGATTTTCTTCTGCTGAAGGAGTGAAGGTCTCTAGGATGGGTTTGCACAGTGGTCTGGAAGTTATGGTATAAGAGTTTCAAGTGACTGCAATTCTGCCTGACCTGAATGCAGAACTCTTGCTTGTTCTCATCTGCTTTTCTGATTTGGTGAATGTAGTGAATTCAACATTTTTTTCAGGAAAGGATACAGAAGACCAAATCACCTCCTGAAAATTTCCACATTTTTAGTGCTTTTGGAAGCCCGAAATATTATTTTCAGTGCTTCCATATCCAGGTTTTTTGTTTATTGGGTTCTCAAGTAGAAGGTGCAGTTCAACAATATGTGATTTAATCTCATTTCTTGTTAATCAGAGATTACTGAGGCTAAAATGCCTTATCTTCCCTCAAGTATCAGAGGCCATGTTTTGCTTATCAAAATATATTATTCATAAGCAAAGATATACTTAGATGTGCAGTAAACAGAGCACCAATTAGCACCACAGTTGGTTTACAAAGTATTTTCTGTTTGTTTGTTTGTTTTCATAAGGTTTTCTGACAGATTTCTAAAGGGCATTATTTCCCCCAAAGTATCTTCCAGTTTGGTAATGAGATTCAGTGTTTCTTGTGTCAGGAACAAAATACTTACACAGATCAGGAAATGTAAATACCGTACCCTCCCCATTACTATTTCTGTGACCTCTTAAATATGGAGAAAACAAACTCTAATATTTCAAAATGTCAAGCTCTATCCTCATTAGGAACTTCTTATGAGAGTCTTCTCATTAAAGAAAGTGGAGACTCTACCCATGACTGAAAAGGTCCATGCTACACAACCTAGAGGGGCAAAGTTTGTCCTAGTCACAAGGGCTCCTAAGCAGCTCACTACCACTTAACAGGTTAGATGGCTTAGCCTTGGTAACAGTACATTGGCATGTT
This sequence comes from Pezoporus wallicus, assembly GCF_028554395.1. Taxonomy (NCBI): domain Eukaryota; kingdom Metazoa; phylum Chordata; class Aves; order Psittaciformes; family Psittacidae; genus Pezoporus; species Pezoporus wallicus. Next base: position 12,294,426 of record NW_026642649.1, read on the forward strand.
CTTGACCCACAGCAGTACAGGACAATTCAACTTAGTTTAGCCTGCAAATCGTAGTTAAGGTTTCACACCTTGTCTTTGCCTGGTTTGAGAGTACAGCCGCACCAGCTACTGCCTCTTACTCAACTTACTGTATCCTATCAAGTACTGCATGTTTGACTTTTTGCTGACCTGCTACTTCCTAAACCTCCTGAAAAAAAACAGGTTTCTCATCATTAAATTATTTACTTAACACCCTGGCCAGTGTTTTACAGTACTAGGAGTTTTATTTGGCAACTCTTTTTTTTGTTCACTCCTGACAATATGAGGTATTGAGAAAATCACAGCAGCAGCCAGTTTGTGGTATAATGTTCCGTTACAGAGAGGAGTGCCTACGTGCTACTAGGGAAAAATTGTATTAACTCTCACTTTCAGATCTTAGTTTTTACATTCTCTTGCATTTTTATGGTGAATCTACATCTTCTGTTGGCACATGAGTAGGAAATAGTATACAAGAAGTAGCTGATTCTTATTCAAATTATGCTCAGTTTGCTGCTAGAAAGTCTCATTTATGTTACCATGGCAAATTACAGGATGTCAGTAACCTTTATGTTCTCAATTTGAATGGATATCCTTGCACTGAGTAAGCCAGAAGGAACTTATGTTAGAATTTATGAGCGGAAGAATAATCCAGCAGAGAACATGAAAGGATGTTTTCTCCTTCTTTATTGACACAATTTTGTTAAATGGAAAAGAAAATTTTAAAAGCTAGAAAATAAAAATATTAATCTTGTGGAATGCAGAATCATAGACTCATAGAATAGTTAGGGTTGGAAAGGACCTTAAGATCACCCAGTTCCAACCCCCCTGCCATGGTCAGGGACACCTCACACTAAACCGTATCACCCAAGGCTTCTTCCAACCTAGACTTGAACACTGCCAGGGATGGAGCATTCATAACCTCCCTGGGCAGCCCATTCCAGTGCCTCACCGCTCTAACAGTAAAGAACTTCCTCCTTATATCCAATCTAAACTTCCCCTGTTTAAGTTTTAACCCATTACCCCTTGTCCTGTCACTACAGTCCCTAATGAATAGTCCATCCCCAGCAACCCTATAGCCCCCTTTCAGATACTGGAAGAACGTCTACTGCTGCTTGCTAGGCTAATGTTACCCCAACTTTCAGAAGGTCAATAAGTGTGTTATTGTGGTGTTAAGAGGGAAGTGACAACTACAGGCACTGTATATTTGCATCTTATTTATGCCCATTTCATCATCGTAAATATAGCACACTTGGAGTCCATTAAACAATGTTATTAGTTCTTGGGCAAATATTTTCTCCTTCAGAAACTCTAAGCGTCCTGCAACTGTTTCACTCCTCTCAAACACATTTAGAGCGTGATGCATAGGGATGCTGGGGAGGGACTCTTCATTAGGGACTGTAGTGATAGGACAAGGGGTAATGGGTTAAAACTTAAACGGGGGAAGTTTAGGTTGGATATAAGGAGGAAATTCTTTCCTGTTACGGTGGTGAGGCACTGGAATGGGTTGCCCAGGGAGGTTATGAATGCTCCACCCCTGGCGGTGTTCAAGACCAGGTTGGACAAGGCCTTGGGTGATATGGTTTAGTGTGAGGTGTCCCTGCCCATGGGAAGGGGGTTGGAACTTGATGATCTTGAGGTCCTTTCCAACCCTAACTATTCTATGATTCTATGATTCTGTGCACAGCCTAGAGAAATCAATATTCCCGAATACTCAAAAAATTTCAGTGGATTAGACTTGAAAAACTGTTATACACAAAAGAAGTTGTACCAGTTCTGCTGGAATGAGTATTTAAAACAGTGTATTTTAATTGCTGGGAGAGGGCGGTTACTAGAAAAGCAGAAATTAATTTTTTTCACCATATCTGCTCTATGTATATCTTCAATGTCTCTGCAGCAGCTACCAAAACTCAATTGATACTACTTACTTTTAAATAGAAGGGGTTTGGAGTGTACTGCTACTGGTTTATGAAATGTAGAGACACCTATCTTCACCTTCTTATTGACATGTGTTGCATTTACCTATGACTAACGTAGACTCTGCGTTGAGCTTCCCACAACGACATTGTTCTGCAACTTGGGCACTTGGGTTAAAATGTTTCCTTATATAATGGAATCAGTCTTTTGGTCTTTTCTCTAGTTTGATGCATTGTTGTTTTGATGGGAAGAAAAGGTAAGAAAATAAATTATTTTAATTTCTTCGCATTTGCAGATTCCCTGTCGGTACCAGAAATGGTACAAATAACGGTGCAAAGCTACAGGAGGTAGGTGTCAGACACCAGATAGCTCTGTTATAAATTATTTGTGCTTCCTTTTCCTTTTGACAAAAGAATGAATTTTAGTTTCTTTATTTTTTTTTTTCCTCCCCCAAATTGATAGCTACAGTGTAGATTCAAATGTATGCATATACCTCCCGGCCTGTTTAAGAAGTGAGCTGATGGATAAGCTGCAATGGTAAAAATATCAATGCAATGCACTGTATATAAACATTTGCTGCTGACCTTGATAGGTATGTGTAGGTAAAGTTAAGCTTGGGTATAACAAAACCATGTTGTTTTACATATCAAGAAAGACTCCCATGCTGCAGGAAATTTCTTTAGCAGTGAGAAGGTTCTGAAAAGCAGTTATTTATCTGCAGATTAGTGGATACATACACAATGAGAAGCAAAGCACAGAATTGTTCTCAGGTGCCACTCCTGTTGCTGCAAATCATTGTGCCTTGTCTCTCCAAAACTTTGTTAAGAGCAATTATATCTTTTGAAGTAGGTGGCTAGAGAAACCATGCTCCCTAAAGGTTCCTCAAAGATTTACCATCTGTCAAAAGTGAGCCATTCTGCCACCTTTATAATTAGCATTTACTGGTACCTCACACCTACATTCTCACACCTACTGTAACATACTGTTCTTGAGAATAAGTGTATTGCCATGCTCTCATGCCGACTCTCCTTCTAAGGCATCGCTATTATGTATTATTATAAACCAAGAGAAAATGCAAATGTTTACTCTAGGAAAAAATCATAATGACATCCCAGAGGAACACATGAGTAAACACATTTCATTGTTGTTTTTTTCCAACCAGGTCCCTCCAAGAGTTTTCAGAAAGTCCGGTTATGTCAAGATGCAAGAGTCTCAGCTCTTCCAACTTGCTTACTGGTGCACCCCAGAGGTTAGTTATTTCCACATATTTCCAGCTAGGAATATAAGGTATTATATTATACCTTATATTATTATTATACATTATATATATAAGGTATTACACTATACCTTATATAAAAGCGTGTGTGTATATATATATATATATATATATAGGTATATATAATATAAGCCCATCTAGGGATCAACAAATGTGAGTACAATTTTGAATACAGAGTCTAGGTTATAGTTGTAAAAGGCATATCCTCATTTATTTAAAACAAGCTCAAAATAACCTTCTTAACAGGTGGCTGGTCTCAAATGCATTTGTACCAGTAAAAAACCAAAACCTACCTGAAACTGCAGTGGGCTTTATCGGTATTGTGTCTGGAGAGAAGTGACCTTGCAGAGCTGTGAACCTACACCTTTTATTAGTGTTCTCCTTGCTAAGATACCTAGATCCAGTGCCACCAAGTTCCTCTGGGGGAGGAACGTGTATTAATCTCTTAGCAATGTGACTGAGAAATGCTACTTTCACTTAAGCAGAAGCATCCACAAGAAGAGATAAGAAGGGAAGATAATCATTTAATAAAAGTGAGACCATATGATAGACTCTGCAAGAGAAAAGTGGTACCAAAACAGTGGTGTAAATAATCCCAATGTTTTCACTGCAGCATCACTGAATGGCTGACACTCTGGGAAAAGGATCCAGTGGAGATTCTGCTTGATTTGGGCTTTGGTACAGAAGAACCTGACGTCTGCACTAAAATCCCTCCTCGGTTCCTCAGTGGTGCTTCTGTAGCAAAAGGGATCAATATCCGAGTCTTCTTGGAAGCTCAGAAGCAGCGGATGGACATTGAGAGGCCAAACCTGTATGGTAAGGGAAGACATTTTGGAAAAGCAGAATTTTTAACCATAAATAGCATGGAAACTGCTAGAGTTTTCTGAAAAAAAAAAATGTGAAAAAGGAGCATGTATTCAGGAAACATTGAGGATCCTCAGGTACCCCTCTCTAGCAATGGTACTTCCTAATACAACAGAAATATTGTGTAGCTCTCCTCAGCTGTGGGCTCTGATTTATGTGCTGAAGCTACCAGCTTGTGGCATTTTAAAGCATAACTGCCTATTCCCTGTAAAACACACCCCACCACCAGAGATTGTCACTGATGTCCCAGAGGCTGAAGAATTGAACATGAGCTCATTGCCTCAGCCACTTCACTGGGAGCACGTTAGTGTGTACCCATCATCATTTGTGGTGTAAGCCAATATAGTGGATTTTGAATTCAGCCAGGCCTTTCCCCTTGCTGGGCACAGGACCCTTCTCACAGGGAAATGCACAGAGCAGATAAGACCTTAACTTCCCATGACTAGAGCTGCCAAAGCTTGTGCATCAGACCCACAAATCTCTACATGGAACCTACAGTTTTGTGGTTCAAATATGCCCTAAGATATAGATGAGGATCATATTTTAAGTCCTATAAAATTTCACCATTTAAAACACACAGTCTTTTATTCATTTAGATGGGTTTTGTTCTCTTTTTGTGTATTTGCAGTTGAAAAATGAATACAAGGTCCTCAGCTTAAAGACATATCTGCATTAAAACAGCATAGTTATTTTGCTGGTGTATCACCAATCTGAAAAGTCCAATTTTGACATCATTTCCCCTCATGTTTGTTGCACAGTATAGCCAGATGGCTCTTGAAATCTTCTGTTTACTTAAGATGCTCAGCAAAGCAGGATCTCTCACGTAGCCCATGCATTCCCATTTAGAATTACACCAAGAAAGCAATATGGATGGAATAAGAATTGAAACAGAAATGTCAGAGCATTGTGGAAAATGTGTTTTTCTCTCTTCCTCTCTTTTTTTTTATAGCAAGATCCGTGCACACATTTCAATATTTACAGCAAACTGACACATCAAACAGGTTTCTCTGCTCTCACTCTTCTTCTCTCTGCAACTCCTCTGAGACAGAGAGAGAGGGATCAGAGATAATCAGTGTGAATGGATAATGGATGGAGACCTCAGGGAAGAAGGTAGAGAACTAGAAGGGAATGAAAGCAAGAGGAAGAGCCTCTGAGGGAAGGCGTTGAAGCCAGGCAGTGGTAAGCCAAGGTGTGAATTTAATGACTCGTCCTGCAGTCATCCTCAATGGGAGCTCTCTTAGTACATGCTAATATCTTATCTGTACGGGGGAGTTGCTGTGAAGTAAGATAGGATCTGAATTTCTGTTTTGGTGGGTGTGATGTCCATCAAAACATATTATCTTGCTTTTGACAGTTTGGGAGGGGATTTTCACACCATCTGCTTAGGCCTCCAAAGTATGTGCCTGGGCTGAGAACATCAGATCCAGAGAGGTGGAACTGATCCTTCAGGAATACTTACCTCTTCTCTTTTTGCTATCTTTCCGTATATGTGGTGATTAACATAAGCCTGGTTCGTTGTACCATATTATAGCCATTTAGCTGAAGCATCATCTCAAGGGGCTTAGTCACTGTGGAGTCTATCTCTCCCCATAGCAAGTGAAGAGAGTCAGCCAACTCCTGCGGGTGATCATCCAGATACCACTTAAAACACCTCTCAGAAGAAGCCAGTCTGTCTCAGTGACCATGGAGGTAATCTTGCACAAGTACCTTCCTATAGCCGGTGTTCCAGGAGAGGACTTACAGCTAAAAAGGGATGTATCAGGAATATCCTCAAAAGGCATTTGTTTTCAGAATGTTGGGGTTTATTTCAATCTTGCCAACCTTAGTTTGTCTAATGATTTTTCAATGATGCCTAGCAAGAAGGAGTGAGTGGCAAATTCATGTTTATTAGATTTTAAAATGGATTGCATCTTAGAGTGGGACCTAATCTATCTGTCTTCAGTCCTAAAACTGCACCTGTATTTTCAGGCAGATGCCTACATTGTCTTGTAATGGCAATGAGGAGAACAGGTGCTTTTGAAGGTCTCCAGAAGATGCCCCGGAAAAAAGACCTTCAGTAGAAGGTTCAATTCTAGAGATGTCCGTTGGCATTTACCTCTCCGTGAACAAATAAGGGAACTCTAGATTCCTTACTGTTGGAGGACTTCTTCACCAGGGCATTGGAATGAAAGTGCCAAAATGAGGCAGACCATGCACCACCTGTAGAGATTCCAAGACTGCATTGAATGACTGTTCCCAGAGATGTGCTGAATGAATTCAGTTATTGTCACCCTGTTAAGTTTATTACCACTGAGCCATTTCAATGCAAATACAGTCTGAATCCCTCTCATTTGTCTCTAGCCATGGAAAACGAAGAAATTGTTTAATCTGAGTTAGTGAATACCTGAGAGGTTATCTGATTGTCTGTTTACTTTCTCCTGTTCTCTGAATCAGCAGAGAAACTTAATTGATTTGGTGCAATGTGTTATTCTGAGAAAGTGAGAAACAAGGAGAAAGATTATAGTTACAGTATGGAAGACAAGAAACCTGAAAGAAAGAAGGAGAGAGGGGTGAGAGAAACCAAGGACTTCCATAGCAGGGTGTTCCCTCTCCACTTTCATATTTAATTCATTTCCCAGTGCAGCCTTTTTCTGTTTATGTCTGGCTCTTCCCTGCAGTTGAATATAGTTTTCTAGGCCTCCTTTACTGCTGATTAGACCTTTTAAAATACATGTGGATCGTTATAGAGTTACATTGTTCCCTCACTTAGTTCTGTTTCTCCACCATTGTCAGAGAGGGTTTTTAAAAGGTTTCATTCACAAGACTAAGGTGCATTTTCAAAAACATCGATCACCCTTTCAGTTTCTCAGCCAGATCCAAAAGAAAAGTTTATCTCAATCTTTAGCCAGCTGAGAAAATGTTACTGACCTCATTAGAAGTGATATTTGACTTCTCAGCTGAGGAAGTAGCCTCTTGACAATCAGAAATGGTCTCAAGTGAAAAGTAGTTATGCTTCTGAATATATTGCTCCCCAAATTCTTTGAAAACTTCAAGTTTCTGAATGCCTTAGTTCAGAAATGTTGAAATGTTTCAATCTGACACTTAATAATATGAAACCCCACCACATTTCAGTGCCACCTGTTCTTACTGCCATATCTAAATCTATGTCGGGTTTGGTGTCTTGTTCCAGTGGATTTTTCACACTCATTTTCAAACTCATTTCTGACTCAACTGCTGCAAGCCCCTCACTGGAGCTGTAGTTCAAGTCTCACTATCCTCTGTGAGATGAGTGTACTAGGTGGACACCATTTCCCATGATACATGGTTCTGCCATGACAAGCACAGGTCACAAATATATACAGAAGCCTGTATGTCAAGAAGATACATACGTCAGCCTGTAAATACAGCCCTAGAAGAAAAATTAAATGTAAATTGCTAAATGCATTCTCTGAAGTACAGCTTCAATTCAGGCTTTGATTCAGTATTGCCAGGACTCAAGCTGAAACAGTCTAAAAAATAAAGGAAAAATATTTTAACGTATGACAAAGTAGACACTGCTGACATTTCATTTTTCCTTTTCCTGAGGAGAAAGAGCAATTCTTGATTTCCCCGCTGAAAGCTTTGGGGTTGTTTTTTTTTTCTCCAAAGTCTGCCATTTGCTGTTCAAAAAAGATCTTGATTGAAAATTTCCTGCTGGTTTTGGCAGTGTTCTACATTATTTCATTGCACTGTGGGCCTACTGAAGACTTTTCAACTCTTCCATGGATATTACTACATCAGCCTATGTAATGTTATACATTTAAGGTAGGAGGAGCAAAATGGTGAGCTTCTCTTCCTGTATTATAAAGTGGTTGATCGTAAAGTCATTAGAAGCCCTATAAAATACATAGATTCTATTGAAAATTCATTGATCATTTTTACAGCATGGCCATTTGAATTTTTGGCTGAAGTTTCTGGTGAAAATAAATCCTCATTTACGTCCTTTAGTATGTCATCTGTGCTACAGTTTTAGACTGGTCTGCAAGGATTAAAGAAATCTTACCAGCCTCTTGCCTATTTGAGAAATGATCCTTGGAGAGCACACCTAAAAACTGAAGGGACTGCTTGCCTGGAGGGAAACAGTCCACGGAGCAAGGCTGCCCCTGACATCATTTCTTTATGACCCATGTATTTATTACAGTTCACGTGAGCAATGGGATTTTTTTCTGTTGTTCATTTACTATGTCTGGTGTAGCTTGATTGGTTCTTTAGGTGTCCCAAGCTCTTTGAAATGACTCACAAAAGCTAAACAGTGTGTAAAAACTATTTCAAATTGCAGCAAGTCTGGTTCTGGTTCAAGCCCAAAGAAGGACTGGACTGCTGTGCCACCGTCAGTCAAAGGAGATTGGCATTTTGCATTTTTATGGCCTGATGTAGTGGGAACCAGATGAAATACTGAGGATAAAATGTGCTTTACACAGAAAGCATATGGTAGCAACATGAATGTACAAAACCCAAAATTGCTTAGTCTGATGCCCCAAATTTATGCAAATGGAAACTACACAGCACTGTGTGTATCTCCTTTAAGCCATATCAGGTGAGACCTTTGCCTGTATATCTTAAAAAGCAGCCATATTTTCCTTCAGTGTTACAAATCAGGCAATGTCTGGGACAGAGACAAAAAGGAATATTCCTGAGGTATAGTAGCTATCAGGAGATATATGTCACAGTATTGGTCCCCAAAGCAAAGCACCAGCTCAGATCCATGTTAAATATCCCCTTGTTGTCTAATTGTCAGTGAAGCAGCATTAGCAACAGCCTGCATGCAGACTGCATGCAGTAAATTTGGCTGTTCTCTAAGAGAAATGGCAGCCAAGAAAGTTAGCTTTTGCCATCTACTGTCCTCAATGAATCGCTCAAGGAAGGAGGAGTCCTGGTGACATGGTCATTGCCTCAGGACAGGTACAAAAACAACATGCAAGCAAATGCATTGTGTTTCTTTGTATAAATAACTTCATAATGTTGTAGTGATGGAAATCTCTGCGTCCCTTAGAGAAAAAAAGATTTTCTTCTCTTTAGATGTTATGCCACTTTAAAAAATGACCCTGAAATTACAGGAGGGTGGTACAGTGAAAAGAATCTGGGAACCTTTATTCAACATTGGCTATGAGTTTCTGGGGGATAAGGGTTTTGCTTTGTGCTGTTGTGAAATCAGGAACACAGCTTCTGTGGTCAATTTTTGTCAGTTAATGCCTATATGCATTTTGCAGTTATCCTGGACAGGTGCCAGCTGTAAACATTGGAGATCAGATTTTAATAACTTTATTCACATGAATTTTAATAAGTCCTCAAAAACCAGCATCCAAGTCTGGCCCAGCCAAGCGGAGAATTTCAGGCTGGATTCTGTAACCTTTATTCACACAAAACAGCATTCAGCTGCACTTGACCCAACAAATTCAATGTTGTGTGTTTGCCTAATAAAAAGAACTATGCAGTGACGTCTGTATGTACCCTGAATGGATCCTCTGGAAGCAAATGGAAAAATTTAGGCACTTTTGAATGAGATACTTGTTATGTTTCTTGGCAATGACAAGTTTGATAATCATTGTACCTGATTATTTCAAATTACACCTTTAAATAACCATGTTGCCTTCCATTCTGCCAAACTTAAGAACGTTTTCGACAGCTGGAAGTACTTGACCATGTAACGAGTGCACTCTCATCCCTGCTGACCGGCATCAATACCCAGCAGACCAATCTCCTGGATTCTACGAGGAGCAGACCTGTGGTGACACAAGCAAAACGGAGAAGAATAGGACAGCTCCTGAAAAGGGCTTCTCAGCAGACACTGCTGCTGAAACAGGGCTCACTGGCACCTGGAGAAGCCAACTTGCCCAGCAGGAAAGAGCAGCCCTGCTCTAGTGCAGATACTGCTGAGAGGGGAACAGTCCAGGCATACTCTTCTGCACATGTTACATTGAACTGTCTGACCAAGGGGCAAACTCCCAGAGACAAAGGTGCCTCAGCATATCCCACATCCCAGCGTTCACTGGCTCCATCAGGGAAAGCCTGGGCTCCATCACAGCAAGTTGCAAAACCGCTCCACCTTTCTCCTGTGTCTGAGGTACCTGCTAAAGACAGGCCAAGAAAAGAGCCACCTTTGCTTGTAGCCCACACACTTAAAAAAGTGGCCAACCTGAACTGCAAGCTGCCAGACTCATTTGAAATGGAAGAGGTGAGGTGTACTGTGCTAGCAATGTATCACTACCCATATTTACGGTGTAAGTTTGGATTCCCTTTTTGAGGACAGAAGCTAAGTTATTTTCAACAAGCACCATGAAGCAGCACTATGGGAAAGAGCAGTAGGATTTACTGCTCATTGGGGTTTTGATTAGTTTAAATTGTCTTTGTGTTAGGAGACTGTCAAAGAAGTTGGCGCTGAAGTTACTGAGATAGGATTCATTCAACCAGTATGATAGTGTGAAGATGCCAATGTGTTTTATGTACTGCTAGGTTGGTGTTTTTTTTTTAATAGAAAGAGGTTGCAGGAACACTAATACATATGGTAAAGGATATTTTTTATAGATCCAATCATTAACCAGGTTTGGGTTTTTTTTCCCTATCTTTTTTTCACCCCCTCAGCTCATTTTCTAGTATGCTCTTTCAGAAAGTTTCGTCACAAGATTAGCCTTGATTTTCTAGCAGTGTTTGAAATACTTTATCGCTCTGTAAGCTGAGCATCTTAGAACCAGAATAACTCAGAACAGCAGCTTGTTCACATATCCAGTCTGTGAAGTCCATGATACTCAGCTCCCTGTATGTTTTAGCAGCAGTGGGCTGTCAGTGGGTGTTCAACATGAAGTAGCAGAGACCAGGATACTTGCCAGTCTCTTTCTTACTTCCAGAGTTGTTATATGAGCAGCAGTTTTTCTGGCCATATACTGCAGAAAAAGGGCAATGACAGGATACTCTCCAATCATACAGACTCCACTGGGATGCCAACAGGGATACTAATGCTTTTCCAGCCATCCTTCAAGAGCAAGGAAAAGGAAGGAGTCCAAAAACTAGGCTCTACTGTAAGAATCAAAGAAAGGAGGAGAAATGAAATGGTTGAAGATCCCCTGAAAATATGTGGAGAATGAGAGGGAGGGAGGAAAGGAGAAAAGAGAAGGGAGGAAGGAAAGGAAAGAGAGAGCAGCAAGTGACAGGAAAAGGTGGGAGGTTTAAAAAAGTTTTCAATTCCTTAAAGCTTTGGAAAAGGTCAGGTTAAGATGGCATTCTTCCTGAGGAAAGAATATTTATCTTTCCAAGTCCTTCCAAAGGTGTCTTTTGTGTTTTTCTGTGAAAGGTTTGGTGCAGCTTTCAGACTCAAGAATCAGCATGGGCCTGATTATCAGCCTCCGTGGGGAAGAGGGTGTCTTTCAGAGATGTCCAGCACAGTAAATTTATAGTCTCAGAGCAGCCCATATGTCTCTGTATAGCACTTAACATGCTGAAGACCTTACTTGGAATATTGTGAGCAGTTCTGGTGTCCTCAACATAAAAAGGACATGGAACTGTTGGAGCAAGTCCAGAGAAGGGCCACGAGGATGATCAGGGGACTGGAGCACTTCCCATATGAAGACAGGCTGAGAAAGTTTTGGCTGTTCAGCCTGGAGAAGGGAAGGCTGCGTGGAGACCTCAGAGCAGCCTTCCAGTATCTGAAAGGGGGCCAGTAAGGATTCTGTGGAGGGACTCTCCATTAGGGACTCTAGTGTCAGGACTAGGGGTAACGGGTTAAAACTTCAACAGGGGAAGTTTAGATTGGGTATAAGGAGGAAATTCTTTACTGTAAGGGTGGTGAGGCACTGGAATGGGTTGCCCAGGGAGGTTGTGAATGCTCCATCACTGGTGGTGTTCAAGGCCAAGTTGGACAGAGCCTTGGGTGACATAGTTTGTTGTGAGGTGATCTTAAGGTCCTTTCCAACCCAACTATTCTGTGGTTCTATGACTCGCAGCTCTGTGAGTAGAGGCTCACACAAATGTGATGACATTGACTGAGCAGTAAATACTGATGAACATAAATTGCCCAGTTTGATGTCCAAGACAATTTGGTGAATGCTGTATGCTCAGATTAGACAGGGTGTATATTGTTTAACTTCTGAGTGTCCTCTACCACATAGTTAAGTTAAGGCTGTAAGAACAGTATAATGACTGAAACAATCAGGCCACCTAAACTGTTAGCCTGGCAATGGCCAGTAGGAGATGTATGGGGCAAATCCTTCTCTTGTATTGTTGTAGCTTTTGACAATGAGGGGTTTAGAGATCTCTTGAGCTACACAACATGTGTGTTCATGTGTTACTTGTATCTATAAGGTTCCCTTTTCTATTAAGCATTTTTCTGAAGGAGTTTATGCAGCACCGTGACAAGATGTTCCCTTGATACTATGAAAAAGTCAAATGGGTCTTCGTTCCTAGAGCAAAAAGAAATCCCAACCTTACATGCACTCTCTGGCAAGAATTTGCTTCCATATGGTTACATTTCCTTGGGTTCCTTCTAGTAAGTAATTTTTTTTTTCCTAGGGATATTTCTTTGAGGCTGTTCAAACAAGATTGTCAGTGTATTTACATGTTGGGAACCTTCATGTATTGATGACTTTGAGCAAGGCTTGGAAAGGTTCTGAGACTAGAGTGTGGTTTATGACAAGAACAAATACTTTAAAGAGGAAGCAACCAAAAAAGAATCATCTGAAAGATTTTACATTTTCACATGGAAATGTAGAGATTTTTTTTTCCTGTTTTTAGTCCTACCCCCCCTCATAATAAGGCATAATCATTACCATCATTAATAATTGTTCCTCCTCTCTTCCTTTTCAGATTCAGAGTTTCGAGGATGAAACGCTGTATGGAAATGCTCCTGCCATCGCTTTAGGTGAGTGTTAAGAAACAGACACTTTGGCCAGTTTTGTTTTTAAAACACTGTTCCCATGTAGCTGCTTCTAAAATTTAACCAAACAATACATTTTCCCTCTGCTCCCTTGATCTCTGGCATTTGGATGTATTACTCTAGATGTGGCAGTCTAGAATAATGATGATATGACCAGATAAATCATAGGGGTGTAAAATATACTCAGCTTGTCAGGCAGACACAATGAGTGCACATGAAAAGGTACCTCACATGCACAGCTTTGAGTGTGTGGTGTCCCTGTCTGATGCTATAAGCAGAGCTTTCTACTCTTCCAAGCAATACTAAAGCTTTGCTCCTGCTTGGTGAATTAGTTGTCAGATTCAGATGACCCTTCATCTGCCAGGTCTCAGACCCCTAGGAAATGACAGTCAACCAAGAGACTGGAGATAGTGGCTCTGCAACTGCTCTGTACCCAGCTCAACCAGGACCATGCAAACAGGTAGTTGTGGTGTCAGCATGGCCTCTATCCCGTTACCGGAGTATCCAATATTACATAGACTATCACCCCATGAGCTGACATAGCACTGAATCATGTGCTAGAAAATAAGTGATTTGAGGAGTCTATGAAAGGATTAAGAGAAAAGCTGTTAGACCAGACGTTATACTGTCATTTGGGGCAATTTGAGTTTGGATCCCGAGTAGCTTTTGCTGTCAGTGGTGGCAATATTGGGGAAATGGCTGTTCAGCCTCCAGAGCAGGGAGCGCTCGGCCCTGATCTCTAGGGACCCTTGTTAACCAGTGCTTAAAGCAGGACTGGCATGGGGGGGTGGAGAGGGTTATTATTATCTTTTTTAATGGTACAGAAACTTCATGTGAAAGAACTAATGAATAGCAAGAACAAGATAGAGAGCAACAAGGGTGAAAGTTTGATGAGCCTCACTTTCTGGGGACTACATTGTATTACTTTAGGGGAACCAGCACAGATAATTAAACAACCCAAGTTCATACACAGGTATCTAAAAAACCAACTCAGATATCCACTGACGCTGGTCATTAACAGATGCCATTGGCTGGAGTGCCATTGCAGGAGTGATATCATGAGCCTGTTGAAGGCAGTGGCATAAGTCCTACTGACTTCAGTGAGGCCAGTGTTTTCATCTAAACACTGGGGGGGGGGGGGTCTTAGTAAATCCTAGAGCCAAGTAAAGGTGATGGAGGGGGGGGGGGGTCTTAGTAAATCCTAGAGCCAAGTAAAGGTGATGGAGTAAAGGAAGAATTCCTTAGTTCCAAAGGGCTTATTTTTGTTTTCACATGACCTGTAAGCATACATTTCCTGCTCTGCTACGGGGCTTTTTAACTGTGTAATAGATTGCATACCTATGACATTCAGCTGTTCTTGCCATATCTTCTGGCAGGGCTGTATGCGTTCAGTCTGTCTATGTGTGGCTCCAGTGACTTTTGGGGCTTAATGTCAGGTCCTTGTTGTTATTCAGACTGTATGATTTGTCACCTGAGTACATGGGGTTATTTTGATTTTATTTTCTGATTGATGTCTTGATCTTCTTGAACAAAGACAAGCCCCCATATCAGTATGCTCATAGCAGTATCTATACAAAGAATAGCAATTCCCCAGGACTGGTGCACTGAAAAACACCATTTGGACAAACATTCAGTGAGAAATTAAAAAAAAGGAGAATGTGGACATAGATCAGTAGGGAAAAAAATAAAAATGTAATAACGTACCCACAAATGCTTCTTTTTTCCTTTCTTTGCCCATCTCTAAAACATGGCTTTGCTACTTAATGATGAAGGGCATAAGTTAAAGGATTTAATGGACTATATAGGTATAGCAATCACAATGTAAGGAGGAAAAAATAAGTATGTACCCTGAATACTCTTTTAAGACACAGGAATAAGCATGTATTTAGCAGTAATTTCATGACAGAAAACACTGAAAGTAATTATTTGGTTTGAATTCTGATAAGACTATAATCCACGAAAGTGGTCAGTCAAAATCATACAAGTCAACTGAACTTTTGTAAGGTTTACGCCTTTGCAGAACCATAATTCTATTTCAGAGTTTTGCTTAAGCACTGGAATATTTCTCCGTCCCCCTCTCTCTCTTTCTCTGTTGTTTTAGTGTCATTAATGCTTGGCCTAAATTTAAAGTGGATATTTCCGGCTGGTTTTTACAGGTTTTTTTTCCATATTCTGTCTCTTTTTCCCACTGCTCTTAAATGGTGCCCTCCTCCAGACCCATGGGAGCTTTGTTGCAATTTCAACTTGCTCTGCATCATGGAAACAGTCTAAAAATGGCCGTCTGTGAACGTGGTATTGTTGGTAGTGAACAATACCTCTCTCTTAAGAAGGTTCCTATCAAATTCAGCAGAATGTGTCTCAGACCCATAAGTAGGGGTCCTCAAAATAGGCATGAGTGGGAAACAGAGTCCATCAAGAGCCTGTACAAGGCAAACTTCAGCTCCCAGGAGATCATGTCTGAATTTAGGGTTTGGCCTCCACATTCCCTTGGGCACAAGCTGCCTATTTTTCAAGGCTCATGCAGTGCCTGATACCATAAGGGCCCATTCTCATTTAGTTGTGGGCTCTGTTGGAAAGGGTGTGAGTGAAGATGAAGATGTGAGAGCCTGACGTGACCCTGCTGAAATGGGAGCTCACCTGAGCAGGAAAGTGCAAGGTTCTCCCTTTGAGAAGAAATAGAGATCAAGAGGAACAGACTGCTTTGCCTAGATGGAGCATATTAGGGACGAGTGACTTATGGAAGCGCTTTTCCCAGTGGTATTGTCCCTTGGCTCTGTAGCCTGGCCTCAATTTTAGTCCAATTGCTTAATTTTCTACACTCCCCATGAAAGCCAATTCCCTGGCTGCTGTGTGTCTTCTTTATATTTCTCCATAATGTAGATTCTGGCTGTTTAACTGCAGTAGGCTTTATGATAAGGCTTTTTTTCCCCTCTCTCTTGGCAGAATGCTGAGACTTAATTTTAAAAGACGCTGAAACCCCCAAACATCTCCGAATGACTTACAGGGGAAGCAGAGTGTTTTCTAGCTCTGTTTTAAAAAATATTACAATCTTTTTTATTAGGCAATTTTATCATTGTTATAAATAAGTAATTGTACTGGGGAGAAGGGATAATCCTTATTTAATTAAATTCATCTATACTCCCAGGTTGGCAGCAACCAGACATATGTGAGACTAATACCCACAGCCTGCCTGTATGCATGTGCAATTAAAAATTCACTCTACAGTAGCACTGGCAGTTTAGTGTTGCTTTTGGCATTTACAAATTCTTTTATTTTGTGACTTTTTTTTTTACCATACACATATGCTGGAGCAGATGTTGCTTATTTGTTGTTTATTCAAATCTGTAGGCTCTGGCAGCTAACTCCATTGTTCTGTAATGAAGCTTTATTCACTGTCCTGTATTAGGACCCAGCAAATGCATGACAGGCAGAGTTAGCTCTCAGCAGGAACTACAGTTATTGTCCTTACTTATTGGCTGTTTATATTCTAAAGCTCACAGTTGAGAAAGCTGGCTGGGCAGGGTAAGGGGCTGGGGATGATGTGTGCAGAGGAAAATTACTTGACTCCACTCACTGTATCTTTGCCCTGATGAGGTGCAGGCTTGCATGTAAACTCATCTGTTGCAGGATTTCATATTCAGCTCTTGAAAAATAGAGCTGTTCTCTCCCTCCACCCCCTCTTCTGCCTTGTTCTCCCCCACCCCACCCCACCCCACCCCTGCTGCTCCTTGCTTTTTCAATTAGCCTTTGTAAAGAGCTGGGTTTAACTAAAAGATGTTTCCGTGTGGCTCACCCCTGTTAACTCAGCACGTGCCAGAAAATTCATTAGCAGCAACGCCTATTAGGGAGGCATCAGAAGTCGGTGCTATTTCAGTGTGCATTCGAGTCACCCGCTCCCCCTTGCTCCTTATTTACTTCCTTCTCCATCTGTGGGACAGCCACGTGCCCAAAAGGCAGGAATTCCTGCACGTCGCTGACCCAAGCGGACACACTGAGTGCCAACAGAAAGGCATTAGCCTGCTGGAAAAGCCCTTGGTGTAGCCCAAGAGGCAATCAATCAGGGAAGTAACCACCTCCATCTGGCTCACTGTGACATGGTAGCTCGCTACCGAAGCACTTGTGATTCATCTTGTCCCAACGAGTGATGCCAGGGATTGCATCCACCCAGTTTTTGCAGCAGCTGGGAACGTCCTGGCTTGCCCGCATGCTGAGCTAACACATTAGCTCCTGTGACTTCTCAAGTAGCAATTCCTTCAATTATCACACCTTCACTCCTCCTACTCGCCAACTCCTCTGATGGTTTGGCACCATGGGAATATTTGCAGGATGCAATTGGTATCTCTTTTAATTGACTGAGTGCCAAGAATGGGAGTCTTGTTTGTTATCTATTATCCATTGTAACTTCCGCCTGCAACTGAAAGAACAGTGCCTTTAGAAGTGCAGGAAGAAAAGGCGCATCTATTTCCTGTGCTTCAACGAGCCCAGGGGTTTCCATGTACCTCTCTCCAGTTTCAGAATGAAGAAGTGAACAGCTATTTCGTATTTTGTAGTTGCTGTAGTGCCTACACAACACTTTATGTATGACACAGTGACTTTTAGTTTTAAGTACAGATTAACAGAAAGTGAAAGGCAAAGAGATGGCCAAAAGCAAGACTTGTTAAAGCTGCAGTCAGAATCTTAACAACAAAAATCCTACAACTGGTCTTGTGTTGAGTCTGCCTGACATTTATGTGAACTTCAGCATTGGTTAATGATAACGTACATTCTCCAAATATGAGTCTTCCCTTCATAAAACATGATGAATTATAGATCTATAAAAGATAGACCCCTCTTGGCAACAGTTTAATTTTCTGCAGGTAGAAGGAGCAAAGGAGACTTCCACTTTCTTTGGCTGCTTTGGGTTGCCTCCATTTGTTTTATGATGTTGCAACCCACACTTTTCCCATCTTCTGCACATGGACCATGGAAAGGCCTTCTTATTCTTCCTTATTTCTTACATAAGGCATCTGTAAGTGAGAGGAAGCTGTGCCATCTTAATGCACTTCTTATCCTGAAGTAGTCTGAAGGGAAAATCCTGCCGTCCCAGGAATGAGCAAAGACCAGGAGAAAGAACAGATTGAAAAGCAAAGTCGTGAAATGATGAGTCATCAAACCTTCCTGCATCTTTTCGCCTTCTAGAAACATCCTGAGTTGTCTGGTTCCCTGAAAGGAGTCCTTCTAGAAATACAATTTGCTTCTTCAGCTCTTGAGAATGCCCTGGCTGCTTTGCTTTGTCACAGTCCTCCTTGGTGTATCTCACGCACTTGCATGTCGAAGTTCAGCAATGGAGGTGGTGATGCCACGTTCACCAGTACAGAAACTAGATGGGCAGCAAAGAAAGGAAGGGCACCCACCAGTGGTGCCAGGACACCCTGCCTGCAGTCCTCAGGTTTAAGAATCCATCCCAAGAGCTTTGCAGGGTTGTATAATTCTCAGTGAGTACGTTCCTGAAAGTCATTGTCCATTCATTTCATTGCATATACGTGTCATACTTTAGGTCCTACTGCAGCAGGCTGATTCATCCTAGTGAGAAAGGATATGCATACAACGTATACTTAAGGCAGATGGCCTAGTGAAGGTTATAAAACCTGCTGTTGTTTAAATCATGGGGGTAAAAAAAAAACCACCGTAGGTATTGAGGAGAACAACCAAATACTTAAGTGACATCAGTTTAGATTAAAAGCAATAGTGTCTTACACAAGGAAAGTACTGAAATGAAATCGATTGTGCTAAAGTTGTGCTGAGATTTTGAAAGGTCTTTAATAATATTTCTTCCTCTGCCTTTTCTTCCCATGCCCTCAGCATGGGAGGATCAGAGCCTTGCCAGTGCAATTGCAGATCTCCATGTTGCTATAGTAATTGTTCTAGTTGACAGCTAGACCCTTTGAACCTTCCTGCAAAATTCATAATCCCAACCCCACATCCAGCTCAGGCTTTGAGGCAGCTCTGTGAGAGCATCCATACTTTTTCTGATGGCACTTCATTGCTTTGCTGTGGCTGCTATGAGGGTTGATTCACCTATCAGTGACACCTGTGAGAAGAGGATGACTGGTGTTATCCTGGTTGTATTTTTATGTTCTGGAGAACTTCAATTTCTTTACAGGTGTGAAACATGATTCCTATTCCACACATCCTCTACATACTTGCCAGCTACTGGGTGTAGCTGTGGCTGCCCCATCCCTGGCAGTGTTCAAGGGCAGGTTGGATGGGGCTTGGAGCAACCTTCTCGAGTGGAAGGTGTCCCTCCCCATGACAGGGGGTTGGAACTGGATGAGCTTTAAGGTCCCTTCCAACACAAAACAGTCCGTTTTCTCCTTGGGAAAGTATCACTGACAAAGAGAGGAAAACTTACTAAGGCTGATGCTCTTAGACATCCTGCTCACAGTTTGAGTAGAGCTATTATAATTGACTGTTGATTTCTGCAAAGAAGCCAGATACCTTTGGGCACTACTGACCAGGCAGAAGTTGCAAGACCTACCAAAAACATAGGGATTTTCACTTATTTTTTCTCCAGGGTCTCTGTAAGCACTGCTGGAAGCCATCCTCCCTTTTGTGAGGTGTTCTCAGTTGCAGAAAGCCCTATGAGGCTCCCTGCAATCGCTTATTTTTTATTCATTATCTCTGTGCAGCTGCTACTGGGAGAAGTTGTGATGTAACGTGATCTACAGTGTAGGCTGATGACATTCAGCTCTACCTCTCATTTTCATCAGAAGCAGACACAACCATCACCCGTCTCTCCCGACATTTGGCAGCAGCACGAATCTGAATTAATGACAGTTGGCTGAAGCTCAGTTGAAATAAGATGGAAGTGATACTGATTCTCAGGGAAAAGTAGGAGGAGAACCTGGCAAAGTTTGAAGCTGTTTCATCAGCTGAGGGAAGATAAAAGACCATTGTCAAAGTGACTGCAATCTCAGGTTTTGACTAGATTCATCACTACTTCTAACCTCCCAGACTGCCGAAACATCATTTATCACAGAGAACTGCCTACAGTGTTCTCTCTTTTCCTGTCAAATTCAGCCCTTAGATTACTCATTTATACTTCTACCATTTCTAGGGCAGTGTGTTCTTTTGTAGGACAGGCAGGAGATGATGGGAAGCTCTGACTCGCGGGGAAAGCAGCTGCCTTGCTCCCGAGCATGGCAGTTTGCAGGGATGCGTCTGCCACTCTCAGCAACAGCGTGGGAGATTCACGATGTTGATCTATATTACCAAACCTAACATGACCTCCCTCCTCACCTACATTAAAGGTTTTCTGAAGCTCCAGTAAATCTATTACAGGAGGTTTACAGAGCTGTGGACCAAATTGTAGTGAAGATATTCTTGAAAGGTGGAGACTTCTGAATGGGGAACCTGTGCCACTAGTGCCCACATACATCAGTTCTTACCCCTCTAGAGATACACGGTGTGACTCATTAGTGCAGGGAATTATATCCTTTTTCATTCATGTACAAGGTAGAGAACATGCTTCTTCCTTTGCCCATATTCATCTCTGATTTGAGTAGGGAGGAGAGGAAATGAACATTAAGAAAAAAATAAATTATTTCATTTATCTTTAATGAGTAGCTTTATGGAATATTACAGCTAATTCAGTCCTTCTCTAAAGCTTCCTTCTACACACGGGCTTGGGACAGCCTGTAATGTGGAAGAGTGAGAGCGCCAACCAACCCACCCACCAGCCCCAGGCATTTCACAAAGGAGTATATTTATACCTGCTGTCACGGCACTGACTGTAGTGCACAACAGATGTACTGAAGCTAGTTTTAAATCAGTAAATATGTGCACCAGCTTTAAAGCATCCTAGCATGTAGCGCAGGTACCAGTGGCTGTCTAGCCACAGCACTGGGGAGCTGACAGTGTACCCTCTCACTCTGCTTTTCAGACAGGTTTTGCAACCTGGGCAGTGCTCCAGGCTGCTGTGCTCTGCCTGACGGCTCTGCTGTGCCACGAGCATGCTAGACATAACCACACTCTACACTGAATCTTAAGCCAAAAACTTGGCTGGAACTTTGTGTAAAACTGCTTTTTTTCCTCGGGTGTTCTGGAGGAGGGCTGAAGCTGAATGCTCTGATGATAGATGTGGATTTGCTACCTAGCTATGTCTGTCATACTCTAGGCTGGCACAGTTTGTGTCTTTAATGCTCCGTGACCTGGTTCCTACAAGTGCTAATAACTGCTATCTGGAGAGCATCTAGGCCAATGTCCTCCCAGGGGAATGTAGACACCTACAGGTCTACAGGGAGCCAGGTCCTGGGTGAGGATGTGGAGCACAGAGTGTGCATTCCAGTGCCTGTGGAGCTATGCACGTGTTTCCTGCTGTGAATGATGGCTGTGACAGCCAGACACCAGTGATAACCATGTAAAGAACCGCAGGATGAGCATGGAGATGAAGCAAGATATCAGTAGCTGTCACTTGTCATATGTGCCCACCACCTTTCATCCCTCCTGGCCCTGTCTCACCTCCTCGGGGTGCAGCATATGTGCATTCATGTCCACCTGAAGTGGTTGCAGCCGCGAGGACTGCGGGGCTTTCCCCTCCTTGTTTGCAATGAGTCTGGCTTCACACCCACAAAATGTATAACTGGAGTCCTCCATATGCCAGTGGTACCCAAAGTGATGGGGAGAACATTGCAGAGTGTGTGAGAGCTGAGGAAACTGGGTTTTGACAAGCAGAAGGAAGTAACTTCAAGAAGAGTCAGGTTTTGTTCACCTTGTCAGTAATTCTGGGCATAGACAGTTCTCCTGTCCCATCCATACAGCACCTATCAGCATGGTGTGGCACAATTAATAATAGAAATTGCTTCGTGCAGAGATTTTTAAAGATATATTTTCACCCAGTCACACTGTGTAAGATGATTGACATGAAATTCCCTTTCAATTCAAAAGGAGCAGGGGGTAAACAAATTTAATAGCTACGTTTGGTTTTGAATGCGAATAGGAGCTTTTGCTGCATCTAGTGCATTTTGGGGTGTATTATTTGCTTTACAATAATGTGACTATTCTGATAAGATGGTTTATCTCATTTCTGCTCCTTTGGAAACACGATTTGTGGTTTATGTGCTGCTGCCATCTGGTGATTGTTCTCATGAAATGCAGCACAAAACAGCGGTACAGAAAGGGGTCGGTCAGCGCTGCAGCCCTGCTCCAGTTGCAAGCATGACCGGACTGATCTCTTTTACGGACAGGTTATAGAATCGTTTATTGCGTTTGGGTAGAAAATAAATATAAAGTAGATCTTTCTCACCTCAGTTTGCTTGTTCACCATTTCTGCAATGTGGAAAGTGGATCAGGGTTACAGAAGCTGGACAGAAAAAGACTTAGATTTTCCCTTTGAGAGATCAGTGGTACAAAAGTACATAGTACAAAAGTACTATGACTACATTCATAGTCAACAGCCACTAACCAGTGCAGTTGCCTATGGGGGAACTACTTAGACTAAGTGAAGACAGTACGGTATGCTGGGAATGAACGGATTTTATGGGACACTTACATAGGATCAAGTTTTTCCGCATACATGGGAACTGATATGAATAACAACATTTCTTTCCACCAAATGCTGACAGTTGTACAAAATCATTTCTTCTAGTGCATCCGGTTGAGTGAGCTTCAGCAAGTCCACTGTTCTGGGTAACAGCACTAAAAAAAATGCTTACGCAGAATGTGTACTTTCAGTGGAGTTTTATTAGCTCTTAATAGCCATATTGTGGAGTGTGATACTTAAAAATTGGTGGTATCTATCCTTTGACTAGCAGGAGAGGGATGTAAGCTGCAGCAGCTCTCCCATCATAGGACTGGGTCATCTGTAACTGTAACTGTGCTATGTAGCTGACTTACTCCTCTAGAACATAGCCAGCTTGTCCTGCAACATCATTTTGCATGGTGCTATAGGCAAGGCAGTGTTGTTAAGGATAATTTATGGATTTACCAATTTGCAGAGCAGGCAGAGATAAGAGTGAAACCTCTAAATGAGATGGATCCAGTTAACTACTCAAATGAGCCTATTTCTGGTTTGAAAGTACTGTTTGAAAATGTATTGTTGAAAGCCCCTTTTTGGCATGTAAGATGCAAATTCTTGACTTTTTTTTGCTTTATGATGGAGAATCAGAACCTTCACATCTTCTGCTTGCTGCCACTAGAGCCATAATGCTGAGCAGCTTTGGTGGACCAAGCACTTCCAGTATGTGATGCCTGTGTTTGACAAGCGAAAACCCCAAACATCCAGGATGCAATAAAATACCTATTCAGTTCTGGCACTTCTGTGGACATAGTGTGATGTTCCTTCAGCACATCTCTTAATGCATTTGACTACTATTGAATTCAACTGTCATTGAATGGATATGTTTAAGGCAAAATCAGTGAGATATTTGTGTCTCCACTTAACTCTGGGTGTGGGAATATTGCACATTGATTTAAGCCTGAGCCTAGTTTCCCTGCTGAATTTAGCCCAAGTGTTTAAGCTGCAATGAAGTTAGTGCCTTGAGAGTTTTGTGTGAGAGACACTGCAAATTACTTTTGCTAATAGAGGAAAGCAGGAAAGACATGTTCTCAGTCCTTCAAGCTTCTTTTTCTTTGAAAAAGCATCTCACTAAATTGAGGCTTCGGTGCATTGTTTAGTCCCGTCTATGTAGCAGATTTAAAAATATCTGAAATTTGAGCAGCGTTGCTAGGTTGCAATTGGCCATTCTGCTTTTTCCTGTGACAGGATGAGCAGTCCAGATTTTCATTTGTGATTTTAAAGTTCATATTTGCACAAATGCTCTTGGCTTTGAAGTTTCTGTGCCTTTGCTTCCTCACGTACTCAAATGATGTCGAAAACAAATATTGAAGTACATTCATCAGTGTTAATGTGGTCCAAAAGACATGTAAAAAAATGTGCTATTATTTACAAGCAGTATAATAGCTCTCATGGTATCTTCTGCAGTTTGCAAGTATTCTCCAGGCTGGGAACTAGAAAAAGGTTGTGTCGTTTGCAGCCAAGTCCACAGAAAACCAGCTGTGGAGTCTTCAGAGGAATGCAGAACTGTACTCTAGCACTGATTTTATTACTGATTAGGGAATATTCTTTCATTAATGGTAAACCTAGGAGCCTGATAGTTTCAGAAAGTTTCTGTAATGAAGGCTGCTGAAAATGGGAGCCACTGTATCTGCATGCAAATAAGGGGAGAGAAAATGTCTCTTAATGAAATTGGACTGATCAAGTAAAGGGTTGGAAAGCAGTGGGAGCTTTGGGGTTTGGAAGGCATGTACTTTCTTACACGATACAAAATGAAGCAGAAACCTGATTAGTAAGTTCCTCTAGCCTGTTTTTATTTAAAATTCAGGCAGAACAGAAATGGGATGCAGGAGCTAAACTATCCCAGTTCAATTAGCACAGAAAGGCGAAGAGCCAAGGTTTTCCTCACCAAGATCTTCTGGGGCAATCCTCAGGTTTCCTCTTTCCAGCATAGCCAGATGTACTCTCCACACAGGGCCCAGAGTTGTAATTTTTAGTTCATAGTTGAATACGGTCTGCGTCTTTACTTCTTCTCCAAACATACTTTATCTTTCCTTGGTGTGATGCTCTGCATGTATTTGCAGAATCTCTACAGGTTTTGGGTGTCTCTACACACCAGGAGAACTGAGTAGAGCTACATGAATAATAGATACTTTGGTTCAGTGGCTGAACCAAATGGTTGGGGAAAAAATGCAGTTTGGGTAGACTAGAAACAGAAACATGTTTTGCTTGAAGTTCAGGTGATTTAACACATTTTTTTGCACCATTCTTCAAATTAAGAAAAAAAAAAAAGTTGCTTTCAGGAAAACAAAACAAAAACTGTTAATCTGAAAGAGAAAGGTGAAAGCATCTAAAACTGTCAAAATGAACTATGTAAATTTTGCTGACCTGACTCCCCCCCCCTCCCCCCATATATTTGGCCAACTTGTGTCCCTCCTTTAGGACAGTATTCCAGTTGCTAAAAGGCTTTAGTTCATTTAAACATAAGGAATTGTTGTTGTGAAGAAGCGGTGACCTTGGCCACTGCTGAAAGGTCTTTAGGTGCTAGTCTATTCTGGCACAAGCCGCTAGCACCAGCGTCCAGTCTAGACATTTTCAGATACCTGGTAGATAGAGGAATTTGTCCTAGGAGACATAGCAAAGACCTGCTTTGGACCCCTGCGAAGAGTCAGTCTCCTGCTAGAAACTTGGGCTATGTGTATCCTCACTGGGGAGCAGGGCCTGCCAAGAAAAACTGGACTGTTACCATTGGCAAGCTATTAACATTGCTGAAAAATTCACAAAGAGGGAGACTCGAATCCTCATCAGGCACGGTCTAATTTGAAGTGTCACTTAACTGCTGTTAGGGACACTAAGAGGAAATGAAGTGATCGATCGGCTCACTCCACACCCAAAACACAGTTTCCGCGCTATGCAAATGCTGCCTGCCATTATGCAAACATTACTTGGCTCTGGTATACAGACATTACACCAAACTATATTTACATAGGTTGAAAGCTAGCTGCCTCAAACTGAAAAGGCTATCATGCTTAATCTGGTTTGGGCACAGCCCCAGCTTGCACTGCGTCCTGCCTTCCCAGGACAGCCCATCTCTGTGTCTCTCCCAGGGCCACATTCTTCAGCATGAAGTCCTTGTGGGAGCACTTTGGCAACCTCTTCGTAGCTTTTTACCCACCTTGAGTTGGAGGCCTGTGTTCGCTTTTACTGAGTCTTCTTTAAAATTCAGGCTTCCACTGAAATCAAGGGAATTGTGACTGGCTTGAATAAAGCATTACAGAGTCAGAGAAACATCTCATCTTCCAAAAACCCCTTATCCTCACCTGCCTACCTTCAACAAAGCTTGGCATACTGGGTAGGATCTTGCAAGTCCATGTGGGATGTAATGATTAAATTAGGCATCTGAATGTATTTGGAAAAGAACTGCAGCTCAGACCCTCAGAGACATCGCTTTGCACTGACTGTATGTGGAATTTAAGCTTTTACTATGTATTAGGTCATCTTGTATCTGCTATGCAGGTAGGTGTAAATTTGAGGCCTAATGCAGTTGAAGGTTATTACTTGGTCTGAGGACAGGAAATCACAGTAACAAGCACAGGTGAACTGTGCTTAACATGGTTTGCATTCTACTATACTTTTATAAGTTTCTATTTTGCTAACATAAAAAGTTTTAGAAACTGGATTTATACTCAGAATGGTCATTAGATTCTTGCCACAGAAAATATATGGAGTCAGTCAGAGATCAATATGATCAGACAAAAGCCATTTATTATAGCATATCAATCCTTTTTATACTGTTTCTCTGCCTCAGCTTACAATAGCTTGTTGTATTATAATCGGATACATTTTCTCGTAATACACCTCAACTACAGTTACATTTACAATAGCTCGCTGTATAATATTGGATACATTTACAATAGCTCTCTGTGTTATAATTGGATATATATGCAATAGCTTGTTGTATGATGATTGAATACATATACAATAGCTCAGTATACTATGCTTTGATACATATTCCTGCAGCACACAGCAACTAGTAACAATGAGCATATGAGAACTTAACCTTTAAAATTTGCTAACAGTCCACTATTTTGTATCTTAGCACAGTCCAGTTTCTTTTCATCTTGCTTGCACTGCTACTTTTGCTGCTGCTGCTTTTGCTTCTTTACCCATGTCCTCCTTCATCCTCTGTTCATGTCGAGCTCCACATAGGCACTTGCTGACTTGGGAATGTGGCCATTCTTTGCTAAAAATCCATCCACAGGTTCTACTGTATTGCCATTTTTAAATGAATACATAGACAGCCTTTCAGAGGGCTTTAAACCTTGATTTATTTAGATGCCTTGCATGTTTTATCAATGAGAACCATGATAGCAAATCACACATCACACCTCCTTCCTGGGCAAGTCCATGGAGATACGTGGAGGTCTTTCTGTAGCCTAACTGCAGTGATATTAACTTGGTATGCAGACATTTTATCCAGTCTTTAATGTCTCACCTTTTACCTAAAGATCAGCCCTTAGTCCACTCTCCCATGTTTTGGGTAGCTGTCTAGCTAGTGCAGAAATGTAAACGTAGGTGGGAAGATTGCACTGTTGTTGACAGGTACATCACATTTAACTTAATAAATGAGTCAAATCTGGCTGCAGAAGATGAATTCTAGCTGCACTTACTCTTCCATCAAAAGCTACAGGGTTTTCACTTACATGTGGCATGCCAGCTACTTTGCCTGCACACCTAAGGAGAAAAACAGGCACCTTAAAACACTAGGCAAGCAGATTGTGGTCTTCTAACTGCAAACTTTAAAGCCTGAAATCAGCTGTTAGGTTTGTAGGATTTTCAGTATTTGAAACTCAAATAGTTTGAGTCTCGGGTTGGTTGGAACTACAGCAGCTGAAGCATTTCAGCTTTTCAAATCTTTCCCTAAGCCTTTCTTCATTTTTATGTGTGGAAAACTCTAGACCAGAACAGCACACTGGAAGCAACAGCTGGCAAAGATGCAAAGGGTAATTGAAACAGCTTTAAAAAAAGTTTCGAGAATGTGTAGATCAGCCCCCCTTGGGGAGAAGCTGGACCATGATGCTGTTTGTGGGAAACTGCAAGGAAGAGTTTTGAGACCACCCACAAAACCAGGCAATTTTCAGCAGCATCACTGCAGATTTTATAACGTGTGAAATGGTAACCACATATTTCTCATCCAAAATAAGAAAGTGACTGACTGGCTGGTGTGCTGAAGATGATACCAGGACTAACAATGCAAGTAATTAATTTCAAAACCATAAAATGATAGCTGCTTTTGATTTTACAGTTGCCGCCTACAAATAGATTGTGTGATTTTCATTAACTGATGTCCAAGATACATTTAATTAGAACATAGTCCGTTAATGTGTGAAAATATAATTTGTAGACTGCAGATTTTTGCATTTTCCAATTCACACAAATGGGAATTAATAACTCAGGTCTCAGAACTGTTTGGTGAATTGTCATTTTCCATGGATACAACCAGAAGATAAAAAGCCCTAGTGTTCAGTAGTGGTTATATATGCAAGGAACAACAAAGGAAGTGTAGCCAGATTGTCTGTCTCCATTCCTTCCATTCCCCTCAGCCTGCTCCCCCAGCTCTACCTCTGGGTTTGTGTCAGCTATCTGAGAATGAGGGCACTATCTGAGGATTAAAGTTACCTGAAAGTGTAAGTTATCCAAGGGCTGATAGGTATCAGGATGTACAGAATAACTGAGGGTTTACTTTCAAGCATTTGTACTTTTAAAAAGGGCTGCCTTTTATTCATTAAATCAGCCAGTTACTGGTGTATAATTTGTCTAATTGCAAAAGTTGGGGTAAGAATTAATTTAGCCAGATGGTGTGGGTGTTAAATTAGAAAACTGGATTAGTAAATCTGGAATACTGTCCTCTTCCCTTTTTGTCTTGCCATGCAATCCTGTATCATCTCTGTTACTGTGATTTCTTGTCCTCAGACCAAAAAATGGCAAAGATGATACTTAGTGCCTCAAAGCAGAGACAAACAGGTTTAGGGAAAGGCTGGGGTAGATTCCTTTGCCTGCAGGAGTCACCTGGTTTAAGCCACCAAAACTACACAGATATGAATGAGACTTGGTCTGAGCCAGTTCTAACAATCAGAAGTCAACATTTTTTAGCAAAACAAGCAGTTGGCTGCTTTATGCGTTATTTACACAGTATGCATTGTGTGAATATATCGAAATCTGAAATCTGTAGTTGTAGATTACACTGGTAAGTCAACGCTTAGTAATATCAGCAGTAGCTATGCTGTGGTTGTAGCAATATTGCAGAGCTCTGGCCAGGATCAAGAATACTTCTAGAAATGGACAGTTTAAAGTGGTCCTGCTTAGCTCCACATTCATTTTGGCCTGGTACTACTTTCTGTCCATCTTTCTAATTTTTCTTATCCTTTTGTTTTCCCCAGCAGATGTGATGGTGACAAGAACAAGCAGCTGCCAGTCAGATAGCAGTGGTTTCATGGAGGAGCTGCCAGAACCTTCAGGTTTGCAAGTAAGAGATGAGCAGTAGTCATCAGTAGGTCTGTAGAAATTCAGTAACCCTGGCACAAGTAACAAATAAATACATAAAAATTCATGGAGTTGTAAAAGCTTCATGAAAACAAATTGATCTTCCTGTAAAACCTCAGAAGGTGAGAAGCTTTCTCAGAACTTTGTGCACCACACTGATGCAAGACTAGTTCAAGGCTACAGCCATTAAGGAAGAAATAGTACAAGAATCTTTGATTCTTTAGTTCATGGAGTATTTAAGATGTATTTAAAGATGTCTTGGGGTGCCCAGGGCAAAATAGTGATAGGCAAACCAGTGTGATAGAACAAATGTAGTATTTCAATCCCTCTTGTTTTGGTTTTTCCCTCCCTTCAGAACGCTTCTTCATCGGGAAAGATTAATTTTATTTCTGATATCTACAATCAAGAAAGAGCTCTGTCACACAGGACTGGTTTTCCTATGCTAAATCAAGATTTTCAACAAGAGCCAGATGATTGTGTTGCTAAGGTCTTTATTGCAGCTTGTGAGAGCATTTTGGCAGTACCTGGATCAATGAAAGCATGCACCAGTCAGGGAGAAGAGACTCATCTGCTGCTGACTTCAGAAAACAGCACATATCAGGCATGTAAAGCTGCGGCACAGAGTTTTGTCCAAGAAATTGTATGTGACAAGGACAAGAAAGAGAAGACTGAAAGAAAGCAACTGGAAAAAGAGAGGTGCATAGAAGAGCAGAGGCCTTGTTTGCAGGGTGATAGCGAGGATGATCCTGGCTCCTCCAAATTTGATTGTTATTTATATTTTAGTAAAGGACACAAAAAGGCAAACGTAACCTTCACTGAATTGAGTGATCTAAACCCTGCAGTCATCAATGAGAACAATATTAGAAGTGAAGATGAACGTAAGAAGTGCTGGACTGACAAGGACATTGGAGTTGCAAGCAATGAAGATGCTCATGGAAGTAGTACAGGACATGTTAAAGGACCGAGGTGGGATATGGAAGTTGCCAGCAAAGACGATACCCTGCTTACAGCAAATGAAATGACAAACAGGCAGAAGTTGTGCAAAATGGATGGTGATTCAAAAAATACAAGATGCTCCCCCAAAATGGGGGTCCCAGAAACCCTGCAGTGGGGCTCAGCACCACAACGTGGGAGCAGTGTGTCTTCTCTGCAAGTATCACAGAGGCATCCCTCCTGCCTAGCAGAATGGCCTGAATTTAGTTTATCTGAAGAGCAAGAGACTGGTAGCACAGGGGAGATGTTAGGTGCTAACAAATCAGAACAAGGAGATGCTGTCCAAACAGGTGAAATGGCTTCTGCTCCCCTGAAATATGTTACTGTTCAGATGCCTTCAATGCTGGAGTTTACTCCAAGAGCAAAGGGCACAGGGCAGAATGCTCCTCTTGGTGAACGCCTTGCTAGGGAAGGTCCCGTGGACTTCTCCAACATGTCAGTGCACAGTTCTGAGGGTGCTCCTCTCATACAGTCAGACCCAGGGGCTTTGAAGAGTGTTGTGAAACAGACCACGGAAGCCTCCAGCCAAACTGACAACCCCGCCAGGAAACCCAGGTGGCCACCACTGCTTTGTTCACCCCATGCTCATCTGACAAAATCAGCCTCTCTTGACAGCATGGTTTGTGGCAAATACAGGTCACGCTATGGGGGTGAAGCCTCTGGCACCAGGGGTGTGCAGGGCAATCACTGCTGTCACTGCTGCTGTTGCCATGGCTGGTGCCCGTGGACCTTCCCTGTGGCTGTCTCTCCCCAGGGCCCTGTGGGCTGCTGCTCAAACCATGCCACCACTGAGCTGCACCTCTTGAAAACATTGGTGCTCCTACAGGACACTGCAACACATAATCCTGCTCCGGTGAGTAGCTTTCTCCACACACTTGGATAGCTGACACGCTAGCTAAATGTACAAGCTGCCTTTTTCCTTCCTCTCCTGCCATGCATGCTTCTTTAGTGAGACATGTCCTGAGAATGTAACTGGGAAAATGAATGGGGAAAGAAACACTCCTTTCTGGGTAAAAATGACAAACGTATCTGTGTGCCTTCAGTTGTGCCTCTTTTAGTAACTTATGTACATCAGTTCAATCTTAAAATGATTACTGTGAGCTGGGTGATAAAGTTTACAGGTCAAATGAGAAATTGGAGTTCCTCTTCAGAATTGCTGAGGGTTCCCCAAAGCTGTGAAAGACTCAGCGTATGTTGTGGAAGAAAGCAAGCAGGGAAGTCGAGAGAAGCCTTTGCATCCTCAGGGAAACGTGGTAGGAGCAGCATACCTCCTGCTAGTTTGCAGGCATTTCCATTTTTCCTCTTCTATTTGCTCTTCATAAGGACATGAAACTTGAACTGCTGTACAAGCTGGGGAAGAAAATTCTTAGCTAAAAGTTCTAGAAAATTAAATTGATGACTTTTATGCTGCTACATCATTGAATAGATCATCCTGCAATGTCTTGTCTTTGAACAGTATATTGCAAAATACACCTTCTGTCAGCTGCCTTGCTGTTGCCACAAGATGGCAGTGAGTCAGTACCTTATCCTGGACTGAGGAGCTTTTCCTCATTCACTACCATTTTAGCAGCCTTCTAGTGGGGGCTAATGGTAATTTGTCCTCTCTAGTCTGTGGACAGGGAATGTGGGAGGAACAGACTGCACTGTACTGTTATCCAGCCTAGTCTGGTGGAAGTGCAGAGAGGGGGGTGGAACTAGATGAGCTTTAAGGTCCCTTCCAATTTACATTCTTCTATGATTCTATGATATGTTCTTAGGGATATGGCTTCACATCCAAGTCACTGTGCAATATGTGAGTGAATTTAACGTTAGTCACTGCAGAGATTACATCCGTGCCTACTTTGTACTTTGCATTACAGATGGGGTAGTTTCTACATCTTTTACTGAGACAAGTTTGCTCAGGTTACATCCCCTTTACTGAAGGCATGCATGGGGAATGCAACCACCACAGAGCAATGGTTAGATAGTAGGTTTAGCCTGCTTACATGCACATTATTTTGAAAAAGGTCTTGCATGAGAATAGTTCTAGAACAGTTAATTCCCCTTCCATCCCTGCAGAGTGTGAACTCTGAATGAATCCATATGAACTTGTGCTCTGCAATATACTCAAAAAGACAGTGCCAGGGGAGCTGCCTGTACCTCATCTATAAGGGCTAGCATGACTTTGTACCATGATTAGATTATGGGCACTGCTCACTTGCACTCCACACACTTCCATCTAGGAACAAGAAAACTGTTTGAGGATCAAGATTAACATTTAGGGTGGAGGAAAATGGACAATCAGCCAATACTCAGTCTGCAGGTGCTCATTAACACACCAAGCTGCCTCCCAGGTGTGTGATTGCTGCCCTCATCCGCAGCATTAAGAGTTACAGTTGTGCTCTACATGAAGCAGATACATAGGAGAGTTCACCTCCGCTGCAGTCACACAACTGGCCATATCAAACTACTGTTAGTCTCCGAGTAGCCTCTTCTGGTGCAAACCCATGGCTGTTGGGTCAAGGCTTTTTCGTTTGCTGCTATGGGATGGTTTATTCTGGATCACTCACGGCAGGAGTGCTCGTACATAGCGTCTTCACTGAAATTGAGATGGAGAATTAGGTTTTTCAAATGCATGGGGAGCAGCTTTAGCCCTCTGGTTGAAGCTGATCCCCTAGCAGGGAGGGCTTCATCATGTCTCAGGTTTTGCTGGGACTGAGGGACATATTCAAGCACAAGCACAGATGTCATCAAAGGATATGATTGCAGGAATCCAAAGAGACTGAGCATTTCTATGCTTTGCAAACATGCCTCTTTATCAATTCCAGTAGTCAGTAATGGAGTGCAGGTCATGCACTGTCTTCCCATGGCTTACTAGAGACCAAAATTTGCTAAGATGGGAACATGCCAAACACCTTCTTGCACTTCGAGTACTTTCAGCATAATAGCGGGAGCATGTTTTCAGAAGGCAGGCAGTATTGCTTCCCAAATCACTTGGATGATGCTGTCTGCATTGCTGCCCTGGACAAGGTGTGAAAAGCCAAGCAGAAGTTTTAAAGTGGCTAGAAACTCAGACCTAGATGGCCTCTAGTTTTATTCTGGTGGGCTGCTATCATTGTACTAGTCCTGTGTTGCAATGTAGTAACTTGCAAATCTGCTTATACTTTTTCATGTGCCATTCCTGCTCATTTATCTCCCCTGCCTTGAAACATTCCTGGTGTAGATAGATACATCAGGGTAGATGTAGATGATCAATCATACAAGATACCTTTTTCTCAGTGAAGAGTAATGGTCACATTTGTGGCATAGGTCCTCTGACCTATTACAGATGTCTACTTCTGGATCAGAACAATTGCTCTGTTGCAGCACCTACCCATACACTGTTGCAGTAAATATCTGCACTTGGTTAGATAAATCCAATTTTAGGTTAGTAACTGGTAATAGATGAGAAATTACCAGTGTAATGCTTGGCAGAACCCTTCAGGAAAGACTCTTTTCCTTCTCATAGTTTGTATTTATCTTCCCTCTCTTCCCTTCTCCCTCTTTCGCTTTTTAAAAACAGCCCAGTGAACAGTAATTTAACCTATCATTACTCCATAGCAACTCATCCTGTTCAAATATAATGTCTGACAACAGGGTGATAACATCAGATTTTGGCACATTGCATCAGATCTTTGATCAAAGTCCTTTTCCCCTTCAATGGCAAAAAATGGAATCATCGGGTAGTGCCAGGACTTGATCCTACATGCTTTAGGGGAAAAGGTGGTGACTGGGATGTGAGTGATGCACACAGAGTAAACTCACTTGAAGTGCCATCTGGACTTTCATGGCAGCTGCTCACAAGGTCCCTGTTGTGCAGGTAAGAGGAGGACCCATAAGGTTTAGGCTGTCAGCTTCAAATGCACTCAACATGGAAGTGTCCAAAGAAAGGAAGTAAAGTGGGATGTCTTCTTGATTTTCTGTATAGTGTACCCTCAATGAGATAGAAGTGATGAAGAGCTCCTGCCAGCACTTCCAGGAGAAGCTGGATGAAATTGAACAGCACCTGACAGAAGAGCAGGTGCTGTTTTCCAGCGCTATGCCAGATGAAGGAAGGTAACGGCAGCCCAACACACTAAATCCAAAACTAGCATCAACAAGAGCCCATGGGTGCATGCAACATGACTGGTCATTTGTGGCACCACAGCACTTCTGGTCACTGAGGTGCAGCTGTGGGCATCTCGCAAGTGGAAATGTATTGTGATGTGGGTTTTGCTCAGAGGAAAGTGAGCTTCTCTCTGCGTCATTCAAGGATCTTAAATATAAACATCCTAAATGGGAAGATTGCACCATAGATGTAGGCTAGATTTTTAGCATGGAAATACTATGTTTTAATAACAACAGTAACACAGGAACAAATCTCATTCAGCTGGAGCTTGGTGTCCCAGGGAAGGAGGTGGTGATGATCTCTGACAAATCAGTCCCTTTAGGCCATGTATTTAGCGCACACAATCAACGCAGGGGCAACGGAGGAAAACTTGAACTAGCTCTTCATGGACTCAGCCCAAGTTCACAGTGATTACCAATAAACCTCAGATTCACAAGAAATCACAAGGGGCTTCCAGTCTCTGCTGCCTAAAAGTAGGACATTTATGCAGTGTTTGTGCGGGTGATAAATCAGAAGTGATAAACCTGCCCAGACTCAAGCTGGCTCTGCAACTACAGTGTGTTTTATCTTGCAACTGAGATAATCAAGGAAATGAGAGTCTAGCAGAGAAGGGCTGTTATTTATTGTTTTGTAAGGTATCCTGTGATCACGGGTAAAAACAAGACTGCAGTGGAAGATGATACAGGCATTATGTTGGAGCTGAAGAAGAGGAGGTTGTTCGCTGCTCGCTCAAGTGTGTTTTCACTGCTGTCCCTGCAGGGAGGAAGCCAGACACCTGCGACTCTTACGGCGAGCTGTTCGTCAGGAGGTTGCAGAGCTGGAATTTCAGCTGAGGGATCAAGCTTGCCAGGTCAGGGGGAGCATCCTTATGGTATGTTGAACAAACCACTGCTATGGGTTGTGAGGGGAGAGTTTAAAGTCTGTCCTGCTATTCATTGTTTAAAGTGCTGACCCTGAGGTACAGCTGAACAATCCTGTCACTGCCAAAAAGAGGAGGCTTTCCAATAACAGACTTCAGTTTACATCTTTGACCCTCTTTCTTCTTGGTTAAGCTGCTTGAGCTCGACTACCCAGGAGAAGTGACAACACTTATAAAAGTGTCTGCATCCTACTCTGCTCTTGGTTGCTAGAATAAGGTAACAGGCAGTCAGCCTACATAATCATTGAGAAACAGTTACCGGTCTGGTTCTTTTCTGGTCTAGCTCTCTGGTCAATAAGGAAAGGTAAAGAAATTATGGTCAGGGGACTTGTCTTTAATTCTTCCCTGACAAGGTTAGGTTAGAGGGCCAAGATTGCAATGGCCACAGGCTGAAGTCCATTTGCAGATTTTCCATTAGGCAATTAGGTCTATAGGTTTGGATTAAATGTCCTTTAGGCTTTTCTCTTTCTCTTTATGGCTACATCACATTAGCCAGATATTACATGTCTTCTCTGGACCAAGCAGAAGAATCAGGCATGCTTCATAGACTCTTGTGTATCCTGCTTGATTCCTTTTATTATATTTTTATTACTGCAATATGCTTTTCCTTCTATTTTCTCTGCAGCAGCTGGACCAATTACTAGCAGAACAATCCCATCTGTTTTTTGAGCTTGGACTCTCTGATTGGAAGGGAGAAAGAAAAGCCCAGAATAAACAAATGTTTCCAGATGCTGCTGACACTGAGCATCCTCAAAGTGGGTGCTCAAAAATGGTGATCCCAAGAGCTCCTAGCAAAACCACAACAGCAACATGTTCACTCTCTGCCCCACAGCTGGAGGCACCCTCAATGCAGTTTCCCACCAGGAAAATGCCTGAGTCAAACACAGTCAAGTCTGCCCCACAGGAGCTCTCTACCAGTGCAAAGGAAATAAAAGGAACTCCCCAAGCAAAAATGGACTTCAAGGCATTTATACACAATGTAAGGAGGTGTTTCAGGCTCACCCTCAAGGTTTTAAGTGGAAGGGATTGCTGATCTGCAATGCAATTTTACTATTCTGTATCTCATTGCCACAGCCTAGAGCAGGACACTTTCCAGCTCTGAAGGGGTGGAGCCCGTGTTTCAGGGCACTTTCAGTCCTCATAGGCAACACGGGCAGAACTGGAACTGGACCTGCCTTGATATTTCTCATTAAACTCTGTCAATGATCTAGATTCTTCAGAGAAGAACATATAAATATGTGGATGGTATTTGGCTTGCTTGGATTTTGACTGCAACTGTTTGACTAATTAGTACATCCAACCCTCTCCTACCGTGTGAAATCAGTAATTTATGGCTTCAGATTGCAGAGACAATTACCCAGTTTTACAAGGGCAGTAAAGGCAGTGAACTGGAAGGTCTGTTGTTTTTCTGGAGAAGCTCAAAGTCAGCATTTCTGACTGCTCTGATCTCACTATGTAACCATAAAATATTGTTTGCCTGCCTTTTGTAATATAAAATATGCCTCAAAATTCTCTTAGATGGCTGCCTTATCGTTTAATGGTCTCTTCCACATACACATTCCTTAAAGGATTTTTGAGGGATTAATCAATTCTCTTAAATTAACAATAAGGGTTCAATTCTGCAGAAACTTCATGTAAACACCATGGGAGGGGATGCTCTTTATTATAGTCTTATAATACTTTATTGATTTATATTAATATTACCACTGATATTATCAAGCAGAATCAAGTTCTTTAGCACACAGTTCAAAGAGTGAGAGCCCTAGACAGTGAGGAACAAAGAACTGAAATGTTTGAGATCATCTTTTGTCATCTTTTGCACCCATTTCCTTTTAAGATTAGCCTTACTAACACTTATTTCCTTTTTTTTTTCCAGTTGAAGAAATCTTTCCAAAACTCTTTAGGTAATGATTCAGCAGAAGGAAAAGACTGATGGAGGACAGACTTATGGATTTTGTTTCTAGTAAACGCGATGGTTTTCCTGAAATGCATGGTGTATCTCAGAAAAAAAGGGACCAAACATCACATTATAGAATGTCCTGATCACAGCAGGTTCATTTGCAATGAGATGACTGGCCAGAAAACAGGCATTTTTAAAGGAATTTTAGAAGAGAGGCGCTATGTATTTTGCTATTCTGTGTCTGTGAAACCTACTATGTGCCCAATTGCAGTAACATGGGATAGGGCTGTTCTCTGAAAAGCCATTTAGCAGGAAGAGAAGAAGGTTTGTTTTAAGGATAAACTTCAGAGCTTGCAGACATCTCAGGAGATACCAGCAGAAACGTATTCTCCTTATAGCCAATTACTTTAACACAGTCCTTCAACCAATATTAATCCTTAAGCCCACACTACCTTATATAGTCCTAGTCACATTCTAACTTTTAAGTTGTTACTAATTTCCTCTCACTAATTTTGTAAAGTTATAAAGTTGTATCTACTGTTAGTATCAAATCAGAAGCTCAGTGACAAAACACGTTAAACACCTGCTCTGTCAAAATATTACTGTGACTAGTCTCCTGGCTGTCTTCCTCATATTTTATTTGTTTAAATCCAATTTAAACCAAAATGAGATGAGAAACACAGGATTTTCTATATTAGAAGCCTTGAATCAGAATCCTGGTTCCATTTGCTGGGAGTGCATAGAGCCTGGATTCACACAGAAAAAGCCATAAGAAAAGGCCTCTCAGGTTTGGATCACAGCAAAGAAATTCAACCGGTTCATTTTCAGAGCAGTGTAGTTTGTACTACTGCTTTCAATATAGCACTTCCCAGACTGTGAGATGTCCTACTAGCTTGTTTGTTTAATGCTCTGGAGGGATCTTGGGTGTCATTTAGGCTTTGGTGTTGCAAATCACAGCTCTGCAAAGGTGCAAATAGAAGTAGCATTTGCACATGTTTAAGGAGAAAATGGAGTCAAGCATGCTGAGCAGCCTCGAGGCTCCCTGCACCTCCACGTTTCCGCAGATGTTCAGGGTAATAAAATGATTGGGGGAGAGAGGTACATAACATAGCAACTGACAGGATCCTCCACAGTCTGCTGGGCCATGAATTTTGCTGGTTGAAATTTGCCCCTTCCTTGAGACCCCGCATGGGATTTGTACACCACTTCCTTGTACCAAGTGTTTCAGAGTTTGTATGTCAAGACTTGTGATTGTGACAGTACCTTCTGGCAGCATGCAAACTGGACCAAAACATCCTTCACCTATGTTTTGGAGGAGCAAGCAATAAATAAAGCTTAATATTTACTTTCTTCACTGGCTTATGAACTGCGCTTACAGATGTTGTACCTCAGTTTGTGGAGGAAGGCAAGCAAAGAGTATGGTTGAATGACACACAATGATGCCAGCGCTGAAGGTCTCCTGGAATAAAGGATGACAAAGAAGCTTCCTTGCCTCAACCACACCATGGCTATGATTATTCCCATGAAACAAGATGGTTTTTTACAAGTGCAGCATGATGCGTAAAAGCTCTGTAGGTATGTGATGCTGCAATCACTGTCTGCCTGTCTTATGTCCATGTGTCCTGAAGATGGCATTGGCAGGCAGCGACTGTTCTTGATTAGAAAGGTCACGCAGGACCTCTGGTGCCATTTGAATTCTACCATTTGCATTCTTGACCAGGACTGAATCTGACTCCTGCTAAGAACTTTGTATGGTTTCTAGACTGGTATGTGCAGTCCAATTCCTCATTTCAATTTAACTATGAAATCAGTTCATGCAAGCCACGGATGGGATAGGGTTGTGCCCTATGCAAACACTTAGACACCCACAAATACTGTTAACTGTGAACTTGTTTGCATTTATAGCTAGATGACATTTCAGGCCCCCAATGTTATTCTAACAGTTAAGTTGTAACCTTGTGCAATAAAAAACATCCTAAGCAATGTGAAAGGGAAAAATCTTCTTACTTACCCTAGAGCACAATGAGTGATATTTCACTTCGTAACTCCTCCGAGCGTGTTACAAAGATGGCTGGGCAAAGTCTCATAATGCTGCTGTTGAAGATGGGAGAGAAAAGAAAACAGGCAGTAATTTTGTGATCAGGAAATTCCAGAGGTAGCACTGGTGACAGCCAGCTGTGTACCCACTTAACCTCACAGTGCTGTGAACCCTTTAAATGCTATCACTTCTTTCCCTTTAGGGCAGTCATAAGCAAATATGGTGGGAATCTTAATGATAACTTCACAGAATTAATGAAATACTAACATATCTGATTGAGTCTCATAATTGCTCTAGCTAGCTAGAACCATAAAAATTAGCTTGCAGGCTCACAAAGCAGCGGGTCATATCTTGGGGGGGGGGGGGGGGGGAACACACACGACTACATTGCTTGCAGAAAGCACTGGCACAAGGCAGTTTGCAAGTTTGAAATGGGAAGAAAACTGACCCTGTGACACTGAAGGACTTCAGACAGAAAAAGAAGAAGAAGAAAAAGGAAAAGAAAAAAAAAGGAAAAGAAAAAGAAATGCAAGTATTTGAGCAAAAGGCTGTTTTCCTCCCTATTCCAGCTCTTTGACCTATGTAGAAACTTTGGCTCTGTTTCACAGAGCTGTTGGGGCCCCACAGAGGTCCATACAATATAGATCAGAGTTGTTATGGAAAGGGGTAAGATACCCAGGGTGTAGGTATGCTACCGCAGTTGTTCTCCTCCCTGCTCTCTGGTGCTTTTTCAGCATCTCTTACCTGCAGAAAGCTAAAACTGCCACCTGAAATCCTTTTAACTCCCTGTTAAATGCTCAGCATTTCCTATGTCCCGGTCACGCCTTCTGGAGTGCAAAGGCAACATGCAACCTCACTGGAGTAGAAGGGAGGTGGGCAGGGGAGGGTCAATGGAAAAATGGTTCCTTAGTGAAGATAGAAAATTCAAAAACTAATGATTGCTTTTGCCTACCCTTTTGTATCACTTGGATTTTACTTCTTTTGTCATTGTCTTTTGCCTTCATTGGTTTTCCCTGATGCCCCATAAATCTTTAAACCCTGAAGCTAAAAGAGGCTGCATTGCGCACCAGCTTGAATATTGATTTTGCTAGAGAGTATAAAATCTAGAGAGATAATAAGGAAATCCATCTAAGGTACCCTGCCAAGGGCTCCCATTAGTTGCTTTACCAGGCATCAATTCAATAAACCCTCGAGAGCAGCACATGAATAAACATCAGAGCCTCTCTGGCATGTTAATGCATCAGTTGCCTAATTGTCAATGCTGCCAACAGACTACAAGAAAAGTACTGTCTTGGGAGTTCAGACCCTTCCAACTTCAAGTCCAAAGAAGATTTGACACAAGTTTAGGAGGCAGGGCTCAGGAGAGGGGCCGTGACAGCCTAATAAAATGGGCACAGCTGCTTGAAATGTATTGCTGATCTGCTGGATGCAGAGCCCAGCTCTAGGTGTGCTGCCTCTGTAATGCTCTGTAATGCATCCCAGTGCATGGTGATGAGGTGCCCCAGGTCAGGCCCAGGGTTTTCCCTGTGCAGGAGTGGAAATTGTGTTTGGGGAGAAAAAAATTCTCAAATCTTGGCCTCAAGCAAAAGAAATAAATGGGTCCTGACACGAACAACTTCCTCCTTTAGGGCTACCAGTGATGCCCAGTGGCAGGAACTCAGCATCTTCATCCTAGCTCTGCCATGTGTGTTTTCCCTGTGACCAGGACCCTTTTCTTTACCCCGTGGGGACCCTTATTCCTGGCACAGCTTCTTTCTGTCTTATGTAATGAGGTTTTAAATTCCTTGCAGAGAAGTTATTCTCTCCTAATGTGTTCATACAGTGCCTGGCACAACAGGGGCCTAATATCAGTTGGGACCTCTACTTGCTGCTGTGATAATAATTTTACAAGCAGCCTTTCATTAAGATCCATTGCTACTTAAGAAACAGCTGCAGTGTCAGTTTATAAGGCTGGTGACTGTTTTAACTGCCTCTGCTCCAGAAACAAGGTTTTGATCTTCCCTGTAAAAACGGATATGTGTAAAAGAGGCTTGAACAAAAAGGCAATTTTGTTATCAAATGGGAAAATTCAGGATCAAAACATCTCAGACTTCCAGGAATTAAACAAATGTGAAACAACATTGTTCTCACCTTGCTAGAGAAGTGCTTTTGAATTCATCCATCTTAATTTCTTTCTTTTCCATTGTCTTTCAATGGGCACATCACTCACTCAATTAGTACAGATCACAGCTAGTAAGAGGGACACAGGTGTGTCCCACTGAGGCTATTCAACCTTAATATGGGAAACATTTATTACCATGACAAATAATGCAGAACACAGGCAGCCTTTTCCTGATTTCCTCCCCCAGCCTCCTTTAAAATACTAAAGAAACCTGTTAGGACATTGGGGTTTATAGTTAATGATAGGCACAGAAGTAGTGAGGAGGCTAGAGGCAGGAGAGATTAAAGGATCTAAGAAGATTTTCCCCAAGTCACCCCTTATCCTAAGGGAGTGCGAGGGCTCCCTAGGGTTTCACCTGAAGCTGTTAACAAGTGTATTCCTTGCATGTCATGGCAAAGTCTAGCCCTGTCACCTGCAAAAGGCTTCTGCAAATACATAGGTAAGATATTCCTGCTCCTCTGTGCTCTCTGCTTGGCCAGCTGCCACCAGGAATGGCTACAGTAAGCATTTATTAGAGGGACTTCAGGTAGGGCAAGCACCGGCCAAGGGTAGCAGGTTACCAGGGGTCCTGAAAAGGACCAGGATTCAAATACTGGGTGCTGAAGAAAGCTGTGGTACTCACCTCAACATTCTCATGCTCCATCACATTTCATTTTCATTGTATGAATTTTGGGCAAATTGTTTTAAGATGGCTCCCAGTCTCTGAGGGTACAATAAGGTATACCTTTCACAAGCAGAGCTTCCTTTCCAACAAACAAGTCAAGCTATTGTAAGCCTACTGTGAAACAAGGAGTGTGGGGGGAGAAAAGCCTGTAGTTAAGTATTACCTTGCTAATGAATTAGCTTTTTAAAGGTTGACTGGACTTTCCAAAGGTTTTTAGGAGCTACTGGCAGAGAAAAAATATAGTGAGTAAGAAACAGTTATGGTCACTTAGGGGAAATAAAATAAAAAGCTAATTACTTGAAAACTAGGGTCTAAGTGTCTCAGTCCTGCTTCTGCAACGTCCTGCATAAGGGTTCCACTGCCCTTAATTTTTGATCTACAAGGAATAGCAATAATGAGAAAATGTTACTCTCTTTACATCAAGAGAGCTGTTCCAGATCTAGGGCTGCTCTAACCAGAGCAGAGCACTATGGAAGCAGGGTAGCCTGGACTCCTCACATCCTTGTCCCATTTAACAAGGTGAGAAGTGGAAGCAAGGGCACCCAAGTCATCCCAAACCAGGACAGGCAAATATGAGAGGTACCTTTCTCAGGCTTGGGTTTTCTGCTGAGTACGAGTGCGTGTGTGGGGTGGGGGTTGCAGGAGTGAGATGTCCAGGGAAATCCAGAGCAGCTGATGCCAAAGAAATCTCATTCTGGGAGTCAATGCTATAGCCTGGTGGTGTCGGCAGGTTGTATCCAGCTGTTGCCTAGCAAGCCCATCCTCAGAGACAGGCAGCAGGAAGCAATGATGCCAACGCATGCAGCAGCTGGGCTGACTACCACCCAGGCAGGAGATGAGAAAAGGGGCTCCTCAGCAGCATGGGAGAAATGTTGTAGCTATGGATGGGACAGGGGAGACTGGAAATAAGGGGCAGACATAGAGAGAAATTAAGAAAGAACAACAGTAAAGCAGGTATAATGACGTGGACTGATAGACCTGAAACTAGACAAAGGAGAGCTGAAGTGGAAGTTCACCTATGAGTAGATTCACCTGCCTAAATGTACCCTAAAGCTGTTAGTCCAATACATAGAGTTCTTTCAGAAATAAGTAAGCTTAGCTCCCACTCAGAAACCCGAGGAAATAAATTCACTTAACTGCTTTTTCCAAGAACACTTACAAGCACTTCAGGGTCACAGACTAGCAAAGGGGTTAAAGACCACAGTCAGATTAAGAGAAAGCACAGAAGAACAGTCAAT
The DNA here is from genome assembly GCF_028554395.1 of Pezoporus wallicus. Lineage (NCBI taxonomy): Eukaryota > Metazoa > Chordata > Aves > Psittaciformes > Psittacidae > Pezoporus > Pezoporus wallicus. Next base: position 12,337,496 of record NW_026642649.1, read on the forward strand.
TTAAGGCTATCTAAGTCCTCAATAAAGCACACAGCTGTTGAGAACATGAGAATTTACAGGGCCAGACCGCCTCTGACAAGATTATATCTTTGACAGAGAAACTAGGAAACATCTTTTTCAGAAAGCGCCTGGCCACTTTTTTGCAAGCTGCTCTCCTCACATGTCCTCTGCAGCCACAAAAGCTGGAGAAGGGACACTTGACCAACTGATGAAGCTCCTGATTAGGAGGCACCTATCCATGGTAAAGAAAAGGGATGGACATCAGCAAAGCATCCAGTTAGAATCAGTTTGCAGATGCTGGCTAGAACTGGAAGATGGATGAATGTGCTGTATGACTGCGCAGATGCTTTTCTGTTACTATTTTCCCCTTGGTTCATAGTTTTACTCCTTCTTTACTGTTTTTATTCTTCACTTCTGCTATGGGAGATCCACTGACTTTTTTATATCATATCCTCTCAGATTCAGTCTTGTTTTTTGTGCTCTGTATTGCAGCCAACCTGTCAGGTAAAGCTTTAGAGCCCACAAAGACAACCTCAGAGAGTCTCCATGGGAATATTTAAACCAGAGGATGTGTTGGTCTTCTGCTAGGCAGCTAGCAGTGTGAGTGCTTTCCCTCAATACAAGAGGGATAATGTTAACACAGTTAAGCATGAATTTAGACGTGTCACTGCTAATCCCTAGATTAACAAGAGGGAAGGAAATGTGTCAAAATAATAAAGTACCTATTAAAAAGGCTGTAGAGACAGACACTGATCCACAGTTAGCACCGATAGATGACAGAACATTGCCAGTGAAGCGTGAGCTGTCATCTGGCAACACTTTGTTCTGTAGAAACCAGATGAGTTAGGGACTTATGTCAGATTCACTGGGGATTTCCAGACATTGAAAGAAAGGAGTAAGGAAAGCAAATTTGGAAAATCTTATTTATTTATTTATGTTAAATCCTCACTTTAATTTGGGGTCTTTAGGACTTTATCCTTTCTTTCTCTAGAAGTACAGTGGGAAGTGGTGATCCAGCAGGGTACTCTGAAGCCCTTTGGAGGAATAAATCAGTTACTTTCTTTAGCTCATACTAGGAAAGAGAATAAAAGTCTCAGAGGAAGTCAGGTAGGAGCCCCAAGAGTCTAAGACATCTGGAGACACTTGGGGGCTATATGAAGCATAGAGCTTCTCAGGCGCTAATGCCATGTTGCTGATTTAGTTTATCAGGTAACAGCATGTATGTGGAACTGGCTGATGTTGGTTTTAATGTTTGTTAGTAGTTATGCTTTCCAGAGGAGGAAGGACAGTCTATAAGCTGCTTTTTAAAGCCCACCATCCTGTCTGTGGAAGCTGTGAGAGAGCCGGGCAGCAGAAGGTGGATGGTGGTTGGGGCTAGTGCCTTGGCTCTGCCTGACTTCTGGACAGTGTGCTTGGCACCAGCAAGAACTCCCACCTCATTAAATGGAGATTAAAAAAGGAAAAGAAAGGTGTGTGTGGTGTCTTTTAATTGCCTTATGGTTTTGAGCCTCATTCAAGATTTTCCTATAAGCAGGTGGGAGGTCTAGGAACTTAGCTGGATGTGTCATTCTGTGTCTCATTTGGAGAATGAGTGGCGTACAATATTATAAGTGCTTGGAAATATGGCCCATGGCAAAATCAAAGGGGAATCTTTCCATCTCTCTTTGCTATAGCTTAAGAAATACCTGCTTGCTGTCCTCTTTAGCTGTCTCTTCCCAGCATTCATTAATAGAGTACCAGCTTTCAACGAAATAAAAGGTGGGTTTGCAATCTCCTTTTCTTGCTTCTCCTTTCTGTGCTTCTATGTTCAAATCTGCCTGTACTGTCTGAAAGGTTATGTGTCTATGGGTGGTTTAAGGTATCAACTTGATACCTGTTTTTATAGCAAGGGTACTTAATTATACAACTCCAAGAGAAGCATTTCAAGGATAAAGATTAATTGCTTTTAACATTGCTTCATATTTGTTATGCTGTGGATAATGCTTGTTTTAAGTAAATGGAAACAGGTGTGTAACAATTGATTAAATTAAATTAAACAAGCAAGTAGGGAACGAAATGCACATGGCTATTTTCAAGGAGAGATATTGTAAACACTAATTAAGCAGCTGGAAATCAATAACTGCATAAAACTATTCCCTCTTCCCAATTTTGTGAGATGGAAGACACTCTCATATTTTCAATCATGACATGTCTGTTTATACTTTGCTGTGGTATGAATAAGAAGTGCCTATAACCAGGCCAGCCATGATATGTAGCCAACTGAATTTTCTTTTCTGGACCTTTCTGAGTCCTGTAGAGGCCCAAGCAGCATGATGTGGAACCACTTCCAGACTGCCTGTTGATTCCCAAGAGAGAAAATACTTGTCAGAAGTGAACCAGTTTCAGAGCTAATTAGCAAAAATAATCCTCCATTCCCCTTCTGGCTAAAATTAAGTCCTTTTATATGAAATAAGGAATATCTAGTACCTTTCCAGTGCTGAATTACCATGCAAGGCTACTGTCAATTTTGTGTGTATATGAATAAAAAAGGGGACAAATGGATTTGCTAAATTCTCCAAAGGCCTCCATATTAATTTCTGCTCTTAGAGAGTCCCCATTAGCATTGACCTTCTTAGTCAATAGTTGTGTTCCCTGCAGAAGCACAGACAGGCTCCTGGCTTTTGTAACTAATATCAGTTTGATGGCTTTTTTCTACTACTGCTAGCAGAATTCAACACAGCTAAGTAAGAGCAAGAAGCTACTTTCCAGTCTGCTTTGTGCAATTCTATGCACAGTGTTTTACAAAGCTCCTAGCAGCTACCTGTTGCTGGCTCACACAAGGCAACAAAAGGCTGACACTGGATGCACAGAAGATCCATGGCAGACAACTTGCCTCATGGGGTTGATTTCACAGGTCTCCCCATGTTGGTTAAGGAGGGCATTTCCCTTTACCCAGTGGAGCAAGGCTTGTGCTGGCTGAGGAGGAGGAACAGGTCCTGCTGCAGGTGGCCAGCCCTGCCTGCTTAGCATTTGTGTTCACAACTGGCTCTGAGGTCTAAGGTACACCTCAGAGTCTACCTTAAAAAAATTGGTATTATTATTAAAAATAATAATTGGAAAAGAAAAACATGTGTGGAGAGGACAGAGCTGTAGTCTTCTCTTTTTGTCCCTAGGAGCCACAGGAAATGTGAGTGAAACTGGTTCTATCTCCATGCGTGAACACCGTCTCCAGCTAATACTGAATCAAGTCCAGGTATATTTTGCAGGCAGAGAGTGGTGTGTCACAGGGTCTGGATGGATGCAAGTTATCTGGATGGATGGAGCTGTTCACTTGGCATATATAATTAGAAATGAAGTGGAACACAGACTGGACTATGCTCATCCTTGCCCTCTCTCTGTTGCTATAAGGGATGGGAAGCCATAAAAATACTATTCCTGATAAGGGAGACTTGGAGGGGGAGCAAGGAGGAGAGGAGGCTCTTCTCCTCTCTCCCGGCTTTACAGGTATGCATCTGAAGCTTTTATTTTGGGTTGTAAGGGCATCCAGAGGTTTAAGTGGAAGGCTGGATTTATGTTCACCTGAGCACCTTCAGCAGGGACCCACACTGCTGCTTTCACCTGGTCTCTGTTTGGTCCTCCCTCCACATGTATAGGAGCATTTGTGACAGTGGCTGTAGAAAGTAGGCAATTTGCTGTTATTCATAGAATGGTTCGGGTTGGAAGGGACCATAAAGCTCATCCAGTTCCAGCCCCCTGCCATGGGCAGGGACACCTTCCACTAGACCAGGTTGCTCCAAGCCCCATCCAACCTGGCCTTGAGCACTGCCAGGGATGGGGCAGCCACAGCTTCTCTGGGCACCCTGTGCCAGTGCCTCAGCACCCTCACAGTAAAGAACTTCTTCCTTATATTTAACCTGAACTTCTCCTGTTTCAGTTTGAACCGATTACCCCTTGTCCTACCACTACAGTCCCTGATGAAGTGGTTTGCTTGTGGCTGGAAACTCATGGTGTTTTGTTTAAACATGTCACACCTTCACTGGATGAGAGTTTATGTAAAGAAAAGAGGGTTCAGTTCAGCTTGTTTTCAAAGCCTACTTGCTGGAAGATCTGTCCACCTCTTCTACCATGCTTTATGTTAATAATTTCCTGGCCCTGATGAACAAAACTTAGACCTCTGTGGTCTCACTGAACAATTACAAAAGAGAAGCAGCTCTCACCTGCCTCTGCAAAATTTTCTGATATTAGCAATTATTGTTCTGATGTTTTATCACTGGTAAGCAGGAAATCCACCAAAGAATGAGCATTTAATTAAACTACAGGCAAAGAGGCACTTGATGGTTACACACTGCTTGAATTGAAGCAGTCTTTATTATCATAACTGAAATAGGTACTGACCATTGCATATCAGCTTCATGGATGTTCCTCTCTGACATTACCTTGGCACTGTTCAATTCACACTACTCAAGTGGTCTCTTTTCACTAGGATATTACTTCAGAATACATTTCCCCAATGCCTTGTGGGGAAAAATAGCAGTACTGAGAGTGGATACGTGCATGGTTGCCCTCCTCAGAAGAAACGTTGCCCAGTTCATTCTGGTGACGTCAAAACTCTATACGCACAACAGAAATTGTATTGCATCAGCTGATTAATCGTGCACATTTTCTGTGTGTCGTGGTAATGCTCCTTATTCTAATGGCTGCCTCAATAGAAATATGTTTCTGATAAGGTACCAAATCTGCCTTGCTAAGACAACAGAGAGTTTAATCTCCTGAGGTCTGGACTCCACTGAACTCACTCTTCTGGGAGAGTTTCCAGTTTTCACGTTGTTTTGGGAAATTAACTTTGTGCCATCTTGGCCCCATTAAACCAGTGGGAGTTTTGCCTTGGACTGCAGTAGAATTAGGACGTTGTGCGCTCTATAATAATTGAACTGGAAATTATAGGAGCACAATCTTCCTTCTGCCCTGTTAATGAGCTTAACAACTTGCTAGGAGCAAGCTTCTGCAGATAAGGAATTTGTGCAAGTATTTACACAAATCCCACATGAAGTAAAGCTTATGTGTTTCTAATGAATGAAATGTAATGTGCTCATGCTGGGCTCAGTGTTCAGCAGCTTGTTGCCAAGCCTTCAGCTGGGCTTGGGTCTATTGATGTTATAGGAAGAATGGATAAAATGCTAATTTGTGACATACCTTTTTGGTATTAGAATTGCAAACTTGAAATGCAGGCACTGAAACCGAGGGGAATTTTAGACTTAGTTTCAATGGAAGCAGAGCTCCTTCTACAAATTCCATCCAGCATGGGGAGGGAGGTTTCTGTTTCTCTTTTCTCCGGGAAATATTTTGTGTTATCTCCTTTGTACCATGTCACGTAGAGGAAGATATTGTCCCAGACAGAGGACACCATCCTACTCTGAATAGTAGGCACCAATCTGCTTAGCAATAGGAACCAAACAAGGACCATTAGCCCATTTCCTTCCCCCTTGCCTTCGTGGGATTGGCAATCTGAAAGTTGAGGGGTGTGAGTGAAGACAATGGGGAAAGCCCTGCACCACTGTTGCCACTGGTCATGCACCACTACTATCCTCTGGGCAACTTCGGATTTCTCAGGATCCACCACAGGATCCACCATCCTTTTGTTTCCCTTCAGCCCTTAGCACAGCCGCACTCTTCAGGAGGCAGGGCTACGAACCAGGTAGCTGTCAGTGAACTGCACAAAACCCTGCAGGAAGCCAGAGGGCTCTCACTCTGAAACCTTCTCTCAGCAACACAGCACAGAAAGGTACTGTAGGGATCTTTTGAGCAAGCCGTTAAGGACAGAGGAATACAAATAAGATGCCCAGAAGTGGACTGGGAGATGTTTTGATTTGCTTCATTGGTCAACACTCGGGGGATCTTTAGCATTTCTATTAAAGCTCCTTCATTATGCAAGTAGAAGTTTTCTCAAATTCTCAAGAATTACAAGTGATAGTATTCACAAAATGCATATATATTCTCTCTCTCTCTGTATATACAGATATTTATATGTAGATACCACAAAAACAACTGCTTTTTTCAAAAGCATATCTTGATGAGAAAACTGCATTCCTCAGCTGGCCATCAGCACATGATGGTCATCAGGGCTCTGAAGGGGCCAGCCAGTTGATCAGGTAAGGACTTACTTACATTAGGTATTAGTCAATGATGACACTCAGAATGAAGAAGGAAAGCCATGGCATGTAGACGACTGCTTCCTTGAACTCCCATCCTCTGTGTTCTCTAACCAACAATGGATCTATTATGGTTTCTCATCTACTTAATTTTTCAGGACTGTAAATACTGAAAAATAAGTTTATTTTCCTTTGTAAATTTAAAAGAAAAAAACTTAGGGTATGGACAGATATGTTCTTACCTCTTCTGGCTGAGTGATGCTGGACAAGTCAGCATCTCTGCACAGGTTCCCCCTTGAGACCTGAGCCAGCTGCAAACCAAAGTTCATCAGCACAGAGATGTGATCTCATTGCACAGTAGGACATTGACTAGCAACGAGCATGTGATGCTGCCATAAGGTGAAGAATAACAGGTGGGTAAGATGCTTGCAGAACACTGGAGATTCCCAGGGAAGGTGAGAGGAGGCAGTATTCACCTTTCCTGAATCTCTCTGAAAATACTTCCATGTGGATCACTCTGCTCCTTGCTTATTTTGTTTCATGCCCTGGATTGAAAGACTTTTAGTCTGGTTTCAATCAAGCCCAGCTTATTCCCCGTTTAATAAAGTGTTTACTGGATAACACATGCTGAAATATCCTTTGTCGGGAAAGTTCACAGACATCCTCTCAGATGTCTACATCTCTTTGCCATCTCGCTGTGAGGCACAGACAGGTGAGGGACAGCCCAACTTTGCTAACGATTCTCTGTCTCTAGTCTAAGCACACACTGCAGGCACTGGTATTTCTCACACCCGTGCATGTAATTTCTATTCAGGGAAGTTGTTTTCTTCCCAGGTTGGCAGTCTAGTAAAACAAAGCAGCCAGCATGGAGGGTGTCAGAATGGAGAGCAAACACAGCGGTGTTTTAGAAGCTGTTTAATATTTTAAGCTATAAATGCAGGAGGACTGTGATGATGTTTGAAAAGATAATGCTCAGATGCATAGTTAAAAATGCTGTAATCTTTTCAAGTGTTTCAGCAGAAAGACCCTGTGTGTCAACGCATGGGAAGACATGGGTTCAGCACTGAATTAACTGAAGCAAGAAGTTAGAGGGTAGGGTGAGGAATTACAGCAGGTGATCCAGGAAAAGGAGCATGACAGATCTAATGCTGGAAAGAGAAGGAGAGAGACTTCTCTCAGGGCAGCATTCACCCCATCCCAGCTCCCACCTTGCTCTGTGCTGCATAAGAGGGATGCATTTATGAAGAATCACAAGTTACATGGGCCAGAGGTCATCTGCTACTGCTTTGTCCCACGTCTCCCTGGAATACAGTTTTCCACTACCATCTGTCGTTTGCTGGATTTTTACATCTGTCTTTCCCTAAAAGTTACTCTCTCAAAGCACCCTGACATAAGGATCAATGAAAGCTGTGGACTGGGGTCTTTAGGAGCTTGAAAACTATTTTCCCCTCATTTAAAGCTACATCTTTTCCTTTCCTTGTTTTCTGCTGGCTTACTCCTCCTGAAGTAAGCATGAAGGCTTAGTTAATTAACTATCTAAATGTGAAAGCACTGGTTAATCTACAATCATTTTCATTGTCAACTTAGTGTGATGATTTTCTTTTCTCTTGGCTTTGTACAAGGAGCCTTGGCACAACACTGACTCTTAACATTGAAACTCCCTTTGCCACTCTAAATGGGGTTACTCTCTTGCAGCCTTTTAGTTCTCCTTCATAAGCCTCCTAACCTTTGATGGGGCAGAAGAAAGGACGTTTGCATGAGAGCCATCTGTCAGGGTCGATAGAAACCCCAGACTCATATGGGCCTTAGAGACTGCTCCAGCCTTGAAGGCTTCACTCAGCAGTACAACAAACACAGATGGTTTCCCTCTTGGACCTGGGACAAACGTGCTGCCTTACAGGACATGGCAATGATTTTCCTCAAGTAAGCCTTCTGTTTAAAATCATGAGCTATCTGTATGTTTAGGTTTGCGATAAATGCAACTTATGCCCCTTTATGTGTATTCTTTTATATATAAGGGAAAATGTAAATATTTATGACAAGTTTTCTGAAAAGCTAGGTGTGCTGAGTGCAGTTTTCAATCTACTGCACTTTTAACCTCCACAGCTTAAAAGGAAACCAGCAAAGACAAGTGTTGACTGTACCTCAACCAATCTGTTTGATAAAAAACAACACTGAACATTGATCTATCAATTGGACTGATCTGGCTGCAAAGTAACTTATTTAATCAACCATAGTCTGTTTTATACCTGTGACTAAATGAATAAATTGGTCCTTACAAGATACAATTCCTTAATTCTCCATGTATAAATCCTCCGTGTACAAATTTACTTAATATGGTTAATACTACCCCACGTATAAATTTCCTTATTTTATAAATTTATTTAATTCTCCACGTATAAATTTACTTTGGGCATGCACATGCTTGCAGTGGCTTAGGAGTTAGCACAAACCTGCACCAAACTTTATGTACCGTGCATTACACTTTCACACAGAAATAAGCAGCACAGGCTCAAACTGGGTTTAAGCACAATAGGATAGTGTGAGCCCTGAGTTAGCTCCTCTGCAGAGAGTGTTATCTCGGATGTAACCACATGTTACTGCATAGAGAAGTCACTTGAGGCTGGATCATTAACAGTTTTCAGATGCCTAAGACCTGTTAAAACGAGATCACCCTTCACCTGTACCTTCTCAGGGATTCTTATTTCATCTGAAAATAGTGCCAGGGGTGGAAAGTCAAATCTGAACTTAACCATAATGTAAGCAGTTGAATACAAAACCCCAAAGAATCACAGTGGAACATCTCCTTTGAATTGAGAGAATGGAGAGATCTTCTTTTGAATGGAGATCAAACAAATACCTTTGATTGTATGCTAGTTTTTTCACAGCCTTCTGCAGTAGATATGGAATATGCAGAGGTGACAACTACGTCATTTTTAGGACAATGGACCTCCTGGTGCTGATGACACACTCACCCTCATTTTCCTTTGGCATGGGAACATGCTGTGATATGACTTACCTGATGGTACCTTGTTCTTCTCCCTTGCAGCACAGTTTCACCTCCTTCCCAGAAGACATCCTTGCATTTGCAGGCAGCTTCAGCAGCTCTGCTCCACACCCGTGCCTGGTAGACAGCCTTCTTTGTGTATTAGGCATCTTTTCCAGACCATAATGATTATGAAAAAGACACTGTTATTAACAAGGACCAGCATAGAAATACATCATGTAGAACTATTTTATTCATGGTGGAGAGGAGACCCGAAAGCCAGAAAGCTCAGGCATTTTAAATTCCCCATGGCATCTGATATTTACCAGCCTCAGTGCTCTACTTGGAGTAATTCCCCTCACATCCTGAAAGTGGGATTTTTATTTAATGTAAGACTTCTAAGCAGGCAAACAACCCGCCACGTGTTATGAATCAAGACTAATAATAGTTTTGTTCTAGCAGAAAGTCCTCAAAACCAACCCTACAAACCCATCATACTAGCCATTTGTCAAACTTGTTTATGCTGGTATGAGCACAGCACCAGTAATCTGTAAGGAACAGTCTTTCATCTGGCCACCCCTTCTATAAATCCAGTATTTTAACTGGTTTATAATGGACTGCTATTGTCATGAATGAGATCTGGTTTTGGTCTTCAATTTGTACAGATTCAAAGCGAGTTCACTGTGAGCAAAATTACAGCTGGAAAAGGATCTTTACTAACCACTGCAGTGATGAAAAGCCAGCTGTGTTTGCTCTGCAAAACCCAGTGCAGACCTACTATTGACCAGCAAGCATAACATCAAGGGGCATCATGCATCTTTCAAGAAACCACTCTTATGCTGTGTGCTGGAAAGCTTCAGTAAGCCAAATATTCAGTATAGAAAAGGAAAGAAAGTATAGAAACAGGAAGAAAATATCAAAGGCAGGCCAAATTCTCACTGGCCTTTGGACATTTGAAAATTTGACCCTTGAATTGAAAACCAAGCCAGAAACAAACACAAAAATAACAAATGCACAGGTCAGTAATGGCTACACATACATAGATATATGCACATATGTACGTATGTGTCTGTGTATACATGTGTTTGTGTATTTGGTTTCTATTAGATTGTCTCATCCTTTGCCATCTGTCAAAGCTGCATCTTCTGTCTTCTAAAGCACTAGCCTGGAAACTTTTAGACACGTGCTTATCTTTAATTACATGAGTAGTTCCCCAAGTGCTGATGGGAATACTCGCATATGAGGGAAGAGGGTTAAAGTGCAGATTTATTACAGACTCAGACTGTTTTCCAGGCTGTGTTTGTGAAACAACTGAACAGGAAGGATTAAAAAGCTGGCAGGAGTCCCAGCCCTCTTACAAGCAGGACAACAACTGTAAACACTTAAAAGATCAGATATGGGAGTAAATCCTCCATCATACTAGTGATGCGGCAGCCGCTATGAAAAGACTGGGATAAATCTAAAGTGTTTCATGGCATCGTGTGGTGCCACTCAAGAGGTGACTAAGGTTGGATGTGTGATCCTGCTGTGAGTGATAGGCCACTTTCCTCATGGGTAAAGCTATCCTGTAATATTCCCAAAGCATCCTTGGGATCCAGTGACTAGAGCAGGAAATGATTTTCTTATCCTCAGGGAATTTTTCCAGTGCTATAAATGACTGACTGACTTCTTCAGTCAGGACAATGAAAACATAAAAAGGCAATCTTGAGCTGAGTTTCAAGTTATAATTTCTGATTTGAGCATTTTGCTTCATGAGCTTATTTTTCAGTGATCTCATTCTGACTTTTCTGCGTTCATAGGAAAATCAGACGTAACTTGTGCTTCTAAGTAAAAAACATCCCAGTGTAAAAATAGAGGGTGTTTTACCTAAACTTCACTGCAACAGAGAGGTCTTGACAATGTTGAAAGTAAAATCAGTCACATGGAAACAATTTTTTCCATGAGCGGTTTGGGGATTGTGTGGTTTTGAGGTTTTGGGTTTTTTTTTTGTCAGTCAGAAATCTTAATCTTGCCCAGAAGTTCTTCACGTACTTTGCTCAGGAGCCTATGCTCCATTTTTTCAGGAGCCATACAAGCATTTATGAGCTTGCTTTTAAAACTGGGTCTCTGAGACACCTAAACACACACAACTTACCCTCAGCGAGGTGAGGAATGCACTTGTCTCTCCCAGGCATGGATGGGGAAAGCTCACGGTCCTTCCTTTAGAGCATTTAAAAGCATGCTTGGTGCTTTGTGGAACCACACGTGAAACACACGGGATCTGAGAGCGCTGCACGTTCTGCAGGGCTGGCCATTAGCAGCATCTCCCTTTGGGCTTTCTGTACAATGTATTATTTATGAAAGAAACCTTGACTAATTTAAAGCACGCTGGTGCTGTTGAACTGCAGTTGCTGATGGGGGAAGAGAAGGAGGAGGTAACTACAGATGTGAGCTCCCACAGGTTTTAATGGTGTTTTAATAAAAGGGCACCGACAAAGGCACCTTTGTTGCAGATGAATACTGAGAGAGGGGCAGCTCACAGCCCCGCCACTGAGTAAAGCATTTCTCCCGGAGCTTTTCCAACGTCAGGCGTGTTTGCATATGTTTTCCCTCATTTGAAATAACAGCTCCATCCAAAGGCACGGGCTAAAATAGGAGAGACTGGTCTCTGCTGGCAAACAAGCGGCAGCCACAGCAGGCTCCGTAAACACCGCGCCTGTGTAACTGGTTGTGGCCAGGTGTATACACAGACACGGCAGTCATCGCTGAACCCCGGCGCTGGAGACGGTGTCCATCACTTTTAGTGCTTGTGGTGCTGCTCCCAGACACATGTCCTGCCTCCTTGCTCCACTTTTATCCTCGCCTCTCCCCTGGGTCCCAGACAGCACCAGCCTCTCTCCCTCCCCTTGCCATTTTCTTCGCGCCTCCTGCCACGGCTGCCGCAGCTTGCCTTTTGCCTCTGTGCGCCAGAGCTCCGGCAGCCTCCCCTGCCTCTCTGGAGCAGAAGAGATGCCCTCCTCGCCTTGAGGGGCTGCCGGTGTCCCCGCTCCATCGGCCTCAGCACTGGCGGCAGGGGCGGTGATGCGGCCGCCCCGCGGAGGAGGCCTGAGCGCGGCGTTGCCATAGCGACTCCGCACCACGCTCCCTAGATAAGAAGGCGGGCGGCAGCGGCCGCGGCGGCCCCAGCCCGGAGAGGTCCCGCTGCAACCAGCCCCGACGGCTCACCGCGCCGTAAGTACCGCACCCGCACCCTGCCCTCCCTGGGCCCTCCTCTTGTCTCTTCCTTTGTTTCCAGCACCAGCGAGGAAAAGTCGCCCCACAGCGGGCTGGGGATGGTCCCATGTGGAGAAAGTTGGGGTGCGGCCGAGCTGAGAGTGGAAAGCATGGGTGGTGGGGTTACAAAGGACAGTGCTTTAGAGAGAAGTGCTTTAACTAACTTTAACTGCTCAGACAGCTTGCAAGCAGCAGAGTGGGAACTGGCATCAGGGCTTCTTACCCCACTAGAGACGGTTGGAATAGGTGAGTTTGTAAGGAAATAATTACTGCCGGTTTGACTATATTCAAACACTAAAACTTTGTGACTAGAACCTCCGCAGATATATCTTACTGTTTTGTTTGTTTGTTTGTTTCTGTATCAATCAAAGTTTAACTGTTGGGATTTTCATTTTTGCGAGTTGATGGGAAGCAGTGTGAGATGGTCCCAACCAGGGTTTTGAACTAGCCCATAGAAGCTGTGAGAGGAAACTACTCCCAGACAATTCTGCTATCAGCAGCAAAAAGTTTTGGGTGGAGGGAGGTGCCTGGATTAGGCTTTCAAATACCAAAGTGTTTCCGAAGTGCATTTAAATACTTTTAAATAAATAGAACTCAGACTAATCCGACAAGAATACTTTGAGAGAGCAGCCTAGTGCCCAAATAACTGAAGAAACTCTGTGCAGCAGCATGAGGCTGTCTTCTGTGCCCAGGGAAGAAGTCACTCCAATAGAGTAATGTTAATCATATAGTAAAAGTGAGAAGTTTGGAATGCTGAGCAGGAACGCCCAGACTTTCTACTTTTAGGGCATCTATTTTCTACTCTGGGTATAGTTTTCTACTCTGAGATGGGTTGTCTTGCTTTATTCACAAGATTTGCACAGGAACCAGTGGTAATGGGGTTAGGATAGGACCAATGTATAGGCAAAGGTGTGCATTTGCCAGTAAAGGAGCCAAGGCTGCCTGCTGAGTGCAGATGGAAGGAGCTAAATCCAGATGATAGTCTCTTATTCCTTCTTTGTAAATGACTTCATGCAAATAAGGGCCTACTCACACTATGGGACCCCGCAGAGGACATGCAACAGAAGGAAGGACAGGTCTTGTCTTTCCCTGCCATGTAGGGAGGGAAGAGAAGAACGGGTAAGGATGCTGGAAGCCTGCCTGTCCCTCCTTGCTCATGTACTCATTGTAACCAGACAGAGAGGGGCAAAGCAGTTAAGAGCTGTTTAATAATTAAAACATGTCAGGAGACCATAAGTGTGCATGTGGTTGGAGGAGAGGCACCAGGCTTAAAGGGCAAATCTGATGCCTGAGCAGCATTTTGGGCAGGGTAGTGAAGTGCTGCCCTTGGTGCAGGCTGGACTAACTTTTACAGTCCAACCTCTGCCTCATGTCTGCATGAGGCAGCACGCTGTAAGATATTCCCACTTGTTCCGTTTCCAACTGTCAAGTGCATCAGCGGCACCAAGGCCAGGTGCCGCCTATGGGAATATGGACAAGCATGTGCGTGTGCTGTCCCACCCTAGGGCACCAGTTGTCTCCATTTCGGTTCTTGAACTTTCCTTCTCTCATCTCATGGCAAAGAAGTGTTCATATGCAGTGCTCTGTGTCCATGAGAAGACAGGCGCACAGGCTTCTGTGGCAACTTCATTATCAACCTACCAAAACCAAATACCTATTAGATTCAGATTGCCTGCTGTCACCCAACAAGGACACTCTCAAGAGTACTTTTACTCCTGTAGCACCCTTATCAACACGCCAATGGTTTCTTTAATGGTTATGCATGTCCTGCAAACTAGTGCATGTTTTTTTTTACTGGGGATTTGCTCAACTGTGGGAACAAAACATTCCCCTGGGGGGAAGGGATGGGGAGAGAAAAATCAAAATCCACATACTTGCAGACAACAGTTTGTGGAGACCTTGCAAAGGGTTAGTGCAGCAATTCTAAGAATTAAACACACAAGAAAATGACATGCAGGTATAAAAACTCATGCCCTTAATATACAATGTGAGGACTATTGATGCTGATGCTCAGGTAGCCCGTGTCAACTTTGATATGAATTGCAGATCAGGAATTCTTTTCTGCATCTTCTAGGTAAGAATGATTGCCTGCTGATGTCTCATTTGAGTTCTGCATTGTCTCTTAAGACTGGATACAAATTGCCATAGGTACCTAATTTCCCTCTAGCTGCATAGCACCTACAGCCACTCAAACCCTATGAGAAGTCAAGAAATGGAGAGTTAACTTTCCCATACCCAAAGCCATTTCCATGCCTAGCTCAAGATCAAATGAAAAAAAGTCCAGCTCTTTAGTTTGATACTCAAAGCTTTAGTTTTCTGTTCGATCTCATGAGATTTCATTTCACATTGGTTTAAATGTCATAGGATCAGATGGCTTCAAAAAAATGCATCATTTTGGTAGAAGCATGTGATAGTAGCTTTGCTGAGTATTCCCTAAGCTCCAGCCTAATTACTGGTGACAAATATCTACATTAACACAGCCGCATATACTAATCTGAAATAATAAACCAAAATTGGTTTCCTGGAACCAGTTACATTGGTGACTTTTTGATGGAGACTCACAATTTAAGCAAAAAAGGATACCCTATTATTGGCATTTATAGTGTTTTAAGACAGTGTTCGTGAGTGGTAGGAGCTGTACATCTGTCTCTGGATAACTTTATTTGGGCACTTTAATCAAGCATATACAGCAACTGAGAACTCTGAAAAAAAATCTTGAATGTGCTTTAAGCTACATAGGAATCCAAAGCAGACATCTAAAAAGTGAAAAGGTCAGATATTTGTCATCTAAATCACCATCTCTTACAAGTGTATATGCCCAAAGGAGTCCTGTTGCTACACACCAGGGCTTCAGCCTGAGATCTTATCCACATGAGGATGAAGAGGCTTTTACCCATACCTGCATTTTTCAGGCTGCCTTATCATTCCTTGCTCTTCTCCGTCCCTAAGTAGAGAAAATCTTATTGAATGCCAAATGTTTTTACAAGGAGCAAATGTAAAACTGTGTAGGCAAATCTAGAACTTGTCTCAAACAACAAATTGCTCAAAGAAGTGGTAAATGCCCTATCCCTGGCAGTGTTCAAGGCCAGGTTGGACAGAGCCTTGGGCAACATGGTCCAGTGTGATGCCCATGGCTGGGGGTTGGAACTGAATGATCTTAAGGTACTTTCCAACCCTAACTATTGTATGATTCAACCTTTAGGGAAGCATTTCAGGTGTTTATCAGCTCTGCCTTTTCCCAGAAGTAGGCACACATGTCTGCAGGGGGTGGTATAGCCTAGCTGCCTTGCTCCAAAGTCCAGGCTAAATGAGTGATGAGTCCTAACTCATACAGAAAAATCTATATGCATTTCAGGAAGTGTCTCCCACTGACTGTGATTTAGAGCTCCATTGTAACCATTACAATTGAACAGCGGACGAATGTGGATCATTATGTCAAGAGATATAAGAATGCAAGAAAAATCCCACCTTAGTCCATGCTGTGAATAGTAAACACTACCCACCAAAGCGACTGATGGCAGCAGAGAGCACAAACCATGTGTGAAGGCTGCTAGGATAAGAGTTTCATTTAACACACAGAAACCTAAGAAAGTGCTTCCATTTGTAAAGGTGTATGAATGACTTCATACAGTCCCCCCTCATCTTCCTTCCCATGTGAAAGATTACTGGGGAATCTGTTTCTTTAGTGGTGGGAATTGATTTCAGTGGTTTGGGAAAGCACCATTACAGCGCTCACATACATCACCTCTCCCCCGAACGAGCACTTTGTGCGTAATGTGCAGTGACAGGATGCAACAGCACTCACAGGTTCACACGTCATATGCAGTGGGTAGACACCCAAGATACAAAAAATCATGACACATCTTGGTAATCTTTCTCTTTTTATTCTTTTGTCACACAGACTGTCACTATGTGCAGTGGGAAAACACTTGTAAGCGAAGCAAAGTTGGTTGCAGGCAAACTTTAAATAACAAAAAGGGTGCATGTGTCAGGAGTTAAGCTATAGAGACATATTTTAAAGCACTGAAGGTGCCAAGGGCTTGGCATCTGTGGCTATGGAAATGTGAGGACATCTAAGAGATTTATTTAGAGTATAGTTTTTTCAAAGGAGTATAGTAAGAAAAAATAACTAAGGAAGTCTCACAGCTGGCATATACCAATCCTAAATTAAGACTCTTTACAAAGCTTTATTTTTATTAGGTGAACTAACTCAGGGAACCACTTCAGTGAAATCAAACCAAAATTAATCGTATTTTATAAGGCATTTCCAGTCAGTATAATTTACCACCAATCTTACATTTAAATTTTACAATCTAGTCTCAGCCTTTTTTTGCCTCAAGACCTGTTCAAAACAAGTCCATGGTGTCTGAAATGGTATCCCTGATTTTACTGAAAACTGTCTAAAATGAGTACCCTTCAGGAAAGAACGATTTTTCCTACTATGATAATATTTAGCCAGTGTGGCCTAATCAAATCCTATAAAATCAAATGGTATTGAGGAAGAAAACCTCCCTCATCACAAAATGCAGTGTGAGCCTTCATATGGCCAGCTCATAAGTTTGTTTTTTTGCTTTAAATAAAACTGACTGCTTCATTTTAAGCATTTCATTTCATTAGCTATAGCTAATTTATACAGTGGATAAACAGAGCAGACATGCCATGCTAAGGTGCATTCAAAGGTTTCTTTGTACAGGGTCTTCCCAAGTGGAAGATGATTAATTTTTTTTTTCCCATAAATGCAGATGGAGTCTCCAGGCAGCGTAATCCTTTAGTACAGATGTGAGGCTGGACAGGGGCAGTTCTACAGTGAACAGGCAGAGGTCAAACCCCTTATCCAGGCCTGATTCCACAAGGTATTCCAGAATTCATAGAATATTACAGTTTTTGGATACTGAAGGGTATGGGAGTTAGTCCCATACATGCATTATGAGTCAGTGTTCCTGACCTTTATTGCTGTCAGCCAGTGTCGCTCCACTTATTTTGAAGCCACTGGAATTTAGGACACGTTTTTTCATCCCCTGAAGAATTACCTCAGTGAGTGATTATGAGTGCGACCTTTCATAGTTTGTTTGGAAAACATTTAAGTGACTGGAATTTGCTTGAGGATTAATTGTTCTTTATATAGATGTAAGTTTAGTCATAGAAATGAGGTTGACTCCCCTACTGTTCTGTTTCTTGTTGACAAACAACCACTGCAATTTACAGAGAAGTAATATAGGTGTTTTGTTTACCTCCAGCAGGATAAAAGCAAACTCTCTATCATGGTTTAAGCCCAGTTGACAACTCAGCCACGCAGTCCACTCACTCACTCCCCCCCCTCCTTCCTTCCCCCACCCTGCTCCCAGAGGGATGGAGAGGAGAATCAAAAGAATGTAACTGCCACAGGTTGACATCAGAACAGTCCAGTAACTAAGGTATAACACAAATCACTGCTGCTACCACCAATAATAATAATGATAAGGGAAATAACAAGGGAAGAGAATACAGCTGCTCACCGCCTGCCGACCAACACCCAGCCTGACCAGAGCAGTGATCTCGCCTTTCCAGGTAACTGCCCCCAGTTTACATACTGGGCATGATGTGCTGTGGTATGGAATACCTCTTTGGTCAGTTTGGGTCAGGTGTCCTGTCTCTGCTTCCTCCTGGCTTCCCCTCCCAGCAGAGCACGAGACTCAGAAAGTCCTTGGTCAAACTAAACATTACTGAGCAGCAGCTGAAAACATCAGGGTTATCATCACCGTTCCCAGACTGAAAGTCAAAACCACAGCACTGCACCAGCTACTGAGAAAGAGAAAAATGACTGCTACTGCTGAACCCAGGACAGTACTCCTGTTTTTTCTCTTCCTCATTGCCTTCCTCCTCCCTACACGTTAGCCATGGTCTGCCATTATTCCCTGAAAATGGAGAACAGAGATTGTAAGTAAGAAGCTGCCCGAGCTGTTGCTGGCAGAAGGGACATACCAGGATCACTCAGGCTGCACCTTCAGGTTGAAGGTTCCTTTTCTTTTAACATTGCTGTAATGTGTTTCTGTTAAGCAACCATAGAAATGGTCAACAGTAAAAAATGGTCTCATTTCCTTCTTCCTGTGAAGACATCTAGGGTGGCCTCAGAGTGAGCAAGTCTGGGGTCAAGTCTTAGCTTGGGAAATGCTGGAGGAGCTCAGGTAGGAGGCTGGGCTCCAGGATCCTCTGCAATTGTGAGAAAAGGGGAATAAAACAGCCAAAACAGCAATTCAGTGGGACTTACAGAGAACAGGCTCTTAAACAGCTTTATGAAACAGGCTCCTGCGATCTTACCAAGGTGATTAGTAAGTGTACTTCATGCTGGCTTTGGGGTCCATATGTACTGGCCATCTTTCAGAGGGAGCATTCACATATGGGTATTTAGGGGTATCAAAGCTCTGTTAGAGGAGCTGGGCTTGTAAGAGTAACTCAACAGTATTCATTATTAAGGCAAGATTGTATGATAAACACCAAATATGATCCTTAGTATAGAGTTGGGAAAAAATGGGAAAAAAACAGAACAAAACACCCTATTTCCTAGCATATACTTTGTGTATGAGATAGATAGATAGATAGATAGATAGATAGATAGATAGATAGATAGATAGATAGATAGATAGATATAGATAGATAGATAGATAGATAGATAGATAGATAGATAGTGCTTTCTGTATGCTCAAAGTCAGTATTCTTCTATAAAGCCAATGTATTTCCCATGCTAGTGTGGGTTGCTTACAGCAAGGTAGGTGGAAAACCAGGATATTGCATGTGTAACCAAGGCAAAGGCAGTGAATAAATGTATCATCTCTTAGCACATGTGAGCCAGCAGACTGCATGACAGAGAGCAGCTGGAAGACAAGAACTTCTCATGATCTGGCTAGCAAGTGGATACATAACACCAATATGTCTGATTTATGTCAGGGTGCAATTTCTTTTCCTTTTCTCCTGGTGTAGTAGCTTCAAAGGGGAAGAAAAGCCCGTTTCAACGATGTCAACAGAATGTGTTCAGCCATTTGATATCCCAGAAGACAGACTGGACAAGCGAGACTCACACTGTAACCATTTAGGTAAGTGTTATTAGGTGATGTCATTGCATTAATTAGAGAGGTGTTGTCTTCACATCATTAGGCCCTGCCCAGTGTCCATTTTTCCCCTCCAGCAACAAAACTGAGCCCTCATGAAACCCGATAGATTGCACCTTCTGCTGACACTTCTGGTGCCAGATGGAAAGGCAAAGAGAGCTCTTCCTGCATATAAAAATCAGCTGAAGCTGGAGAGCAAAGTTAATTAAAGAGGAGAAAGAAGAAAAGAGTCATTGTTCTTTCCCCTGGTAAAAAAAGGTAGAGAAATTTCTCCATTTATACCACTGTAAACTAAAAGCTGGGATACGGCTGAGCCTTCCCTGAGCGTATTTTATAGATGCAATCTCAATAAAAGATTTCAGACACCCCCTCCCTTTGCTTCCACTGAGTCTGCTTTCTGAATACTTTTTCCCCTTCATTGTCAGTGTTTCCTCTCTTGAACCTATTTCATACATAACTTTTGCACTGAGAGCACCAGAGGCATCGTTTCTCCGCCGCACTCCTAAATACCAAGCTTCATACTCGATAGATGTGCTTTTTTGCGTATTCATGGTCTTTTGCCTCTGCTTCAGATTCTGTTACTTCACTCCTGCCTTGCAATATTGTCATGAAGATTTAGCAACCCAGAAACAAAAACCTATTTTCTTGTTGTTACCCTTGTGATGACAATAACGAAACACAAATGCAATTTCACTTCCTTGTCAAAAGAAGTGTCTCACCGCAGGCAAGCACAATCTTATAAACTTTGTTTATCTGGCCTGCAAGGAAGGTATCCTAGTTCTGCCTCTGCCACATGGCATTCCTAGCTAAAGGCACTACTTATACAATTGCTGGTATACCACATATAATTGTTCTCATTCTACAGTTAGGAAACTGAGGCAGCAGGAGGTGAAATGATCTCATTAGGACCATGCGAAAAGTCTGTGGGTGCCAGAAAAAGACCCCACATCTTCCTGGGGCTTCACCCTGGAGGTTATCCTTTCCATGCGTATACCCACTTATAGCTGTACACTGCCTCAAATAATGTGAGAGAGCCTGGAATGAAGACCCAGCTGAAGCCAAACTAGCAGCTTTTTAAGAAACCAAAGCATTGGTTTGTGTGATGATTCCAATCATGGAATCACTTAGCTTGGAAAAGACCTTTGCAATCATTGTGTCCAACCATACACTTAATACTGCCAAGTCCACCACTGAACCGTGCCCTAACTGCCACATTTACAGGTCTTTTAAATACCTCCAGGGATGGTGACTCAACCACTGCCCTGGGCAGCCTGTTGACAGGCTATCATCTTCAATATTTTTGGCTTGCATTAGCACCCAGAAATGCAGATTCTTGCAAAAAAAACCATCTGGGTCAAGGGGAAACCAAAAATCCAGTGTAATGTTATGTAAATCAAAACTGAATACCAACTGCTCTGGAAATAAAGCCAAATCTTGAGGGGAACAATATACTGCCTCGGCTTACCGATACCTCAGGCTGACCACACACACGTAAATCTTTCCTTCACAAAAGGGCCCTTGTAACTCTTGAAGACACAGCCTGCACAGTTAGTGTGGGATGAAAACAGGGATGGTTGTGGGACCCCTGCACACCATGGTACAGCTTTCCTTCTGCCACGTAACACACAGCTGCCCACAGTCTCTTCCTCTGCTTTATGTCTACCACCTACAACGCAGAAGGACCACCTAAGTCACTTGACTCCCCTATAGTATGGCACATAGGCCTCTTGTGCTGATGTTTTATTAATGAGATGTTCCTCCACAGGCATTATAATTTACTTGGATGAAGGCAGTATTATTAAAGCTTTTCTTTTTACCATGTGGTTTGTTATTTCTACTCAGTTTCATGGCTTTTTACATCTTTTTTTTTCTTTTTGTTTTTTCCTCTGCAGAAGATCTTTCAGAGCAGCTGATTCAGAGCTGTGACCTCAAAAAGAAACCAAGAAAAGGGAAAACCATCCTGGCTTCCCAAAACACTGAACAGGACCAAAAAAAGCCAAGGAGAAAAGATACACCCGCTTTGCACACCCCACCACCTCTAACAGGTGAACACTACGTCCCTTGATTTAGGAATCACAATTCAGCTGAGGGGACTGAGTCCAGGCAAATGTCTGCAGACCCCTCATTCACTTATGTCCCCTGGATGTGGGCAAGAATGCAGCTCAATGCCATGTGCATAGTGGTGCTGCCTGTATATGACAAATGATGTGTATTTGTCTGTAGCTGCTGAGCCATGCTACTTCAAAATCAAAAAGGATCTAGTTCAGCCCCTGTGCGTTCTGTGAAACATGTACTCAGTGCTCAGAGGGAGGCTGACCAGGGATGAGGCTGGGATGAGACCTGAGGAGCACACAAGCCAGCTGCAGGATGCTCCTCCTAGAAATAACAGGGCTCTTGTACTCATGGGGACTCTGTCAAGGGCCGGGTGTTTCAGGAAGCCAGAAACCACTGCAGCAACAAAAGGGCTCCTTGTAGGATGCTCCCTGCTGATGTGCATTTACAGACCTCTGAAGTTTGAGAGCCAAATGCCACCAACCTGGGGAAGGGAAGAATGAGCAGGAGACTGCCACTGAAACTTGATGACCTTCTAAGTCAGCAGTAGGAATAAACGTTTGTCGCTCCTCTCTACTGACAATCACTCCTTGTGCTCTCTGGGGAGAGAGTTGTGCTCTTGTATCCACTGCATTGAGTTCTTCTACCCGTATTGCACATACACAGAGGAGTTAGCCAGTAGCTACTTGCATGGTCCCCTGAGTACCAACAACAAATCACCAAGAACAAGAAGCTGGGATTTGCCAGTATTTGTAATCCAGACATTGACTCTGTTCAGCTCTCATCTGTATCATCTCCCCAACAATTTCCTCTTAGGGAAGAGTGGTTCAGAGGCTAGAGAGCTGCATTTTGTGCCTGTAGTAGCCATACCATAAGGCATTATTTCACTGGTTAAAACAGGCCATTTCTGTCTCATTACATTGCTCCCAAGCAAAGGCTTTAAGCATCCATATGATTGAGCTACTTTGGTGAGATGTTTAAGCTTCTGGAATAGAAGATTGCCCTCATCTTTACCACGATTTCTGATGGGCTGCAGTTTAGTGCATTAAGTACAACCAGAAGCCAGCTGGCCTGATAGCATCACTGTCATTAGCCTGTGGGATAAAATTGACTTGGAGGAAATGTATACCATTGCAAAACCTGAAGGGTAGGTACACCATGCAGAGCAGATCATGCACTTGGCCACCTTATTTCAGAGTAGTCTTTGGGAAAGTTGCACAAGTGCCTATTTTCTCCGATGTGAGCAAGGCTTAAGTGACATTTTCTTTTTTGTTGCGGTTTTTTTCCTTGCCTACAGGCATACTTTCAGACTTTTCTGATAGTTTGCTGAAAAGGTATGGTATCACAGAGAAGCCACAACGAGAGAGAGTGAATCCAGGCTCTCAGATCGCTGAACTGGAGCAGAAAAAGCCCAGGAGAAAAGATACGCCTGCAATACACATCCCACCTTTGATTATAGGTAAGAGAATATTTATGTCAAGGTCCTCCAAAGAGGAAGCAAACAGTGGGTAGTGCCAGAGGTGTGTTTGGGAGGAGGCTGGAAGGAGGTTGCTAGGCCCAGTGTACTTTGCAGTTCCTGCTGAGCTGGACCTATTTGGTCAATGTATATAATAGCAGTGGTAGCTCTTGGAAAGTCTTTTTTGTTCATGCCCCGGGGATAGAAGGGAAGGGGAGTAAGAGAAGACATTAGGTCACTTGATTACCTGCAGACACAATGCTACTTTTGTGAAAGGCCAACAACCGCCCTGCTTTTCAAACCTGATCACATGCAAATTTTTAGGTCAGCAGCACTAACAGTGGCTCATGCTGCCTTAAATAACCTGGAGCAAAGGTGTCCTGATTAACCTTCTCTTAATTCCACAGTCCCTGGCTGCACTTAGGAAACCAAACTGTGATGAACTTCTCGTTAACAGCACCTTAAAGACAGCTCTGTGCTTCTGGCATAACACAGTGCAGCACCTAATTTGCTTGGTGACCACATGAAGTCAGCCAGCCATGTTTTGGTCCTTAAGACCCTTTGTCACATTTCCCGCACTCCTCTATCACGGAAGAGCCTCAGTTCATCAATCCTTCTGAAGGGGTAGATGTTAATTATTAATACTAGCTAGGGATGCAGCTTTCAGTTGTTTTCAACCATACCTCCAATGACTCTTGCCTGCTGGTGAACCCATCCTCCAGCACTCAGCATGGATTCAAAGCAGCCTGCTAAACACTGCCTCTCCTTGTCCAAAACTTTTCCAGATCCAGTATTCTGGGGTTGTGTCCTAGTGACTGACTACCTCTGACAGGCTTGTGCCCATAATGGGGCAAAGTAGCCTGTGTGTTTGAATGCCTGAATTTCACTCACTCCCTGCTCTGAGGATGCATGTTTTCATTTCAAGATGCATACCACCATACAGTGTTCTGCTGGTTGAAATTTGCCAGTGGTGGTTCCATGACTTGCTATGAAAAAGTGACTCATTGTGGCTAAGGACTGCTCCAATATTTACTACTTGTTTACTCTCAGGGTTATCCCATCAGGTAGCAGACAGAGCACAAACAAACGGAGCTCTCTTGTGAAACTGCTGTGCAAAATAGAACCTGAATTACAGACTCGGAGACCTGAGAAGCCCCAACAGGGCTATGTGTGCTAACTAGATGTAGACAGGCCTTTCTGTCCCTGTTTCCCTGTTACTGGCCTTGTTTGCACGTGTGCTGCATGTATCCCTTGTGACCTGCTAATAAGGATTGTCCCCATTTCTGCCATTTCTCCTTCAGATCCCTCCCAAATGCCACTTTCAGATGACAATTCAAAAACTACATTTAATTCTTTGAAGTAACAGAGCTTAATTACTATATTATCTTTTTAAGCAGCTGTCCACACAAACAGCTTTGTTGTAAATGTAGCTAAGAATGGCAGCTGTGTTACCTTTCTCCCTTTTGACCAGCTGGTTAGGAGCACTCTAGGACAGTCCCTCACCCTCTTGGGTGCTCAGAGAGATTTTTTACCACAAATAAAAGTAAGTCAAATAGCCCATAAAATGTGATATAAATCAACGTATCTACTAGATGCCACATGATCCAAGAGAGTAGAATCAGTTTTACACCTTGCAAACACCCAATCTAAATAGGAGTTGCAGGTACAGAAAGGAGGCTGCTAAATTAGGATCTTAAGGTCCTTTCCAACCCTAACTGTTCTATGATCTGAATGTTACTATCTGGAGAAATCCATGGCTACCTGTTGTCCACAGAAGGAGCCTAAGGAAGTCAGTCCTTAGCCAGCTTAAATGTCTAAGGATGGGCATCACAAAACTCTCCCCTAGAAGGATCAGACTTCTAAATGTACGTAACCTTCAAACTCCTACTGAAGTAGCATGTTGTTCCATGTGTATAAAAATGAGCCATACGCAGAAGTCTTCTCCAATGGCCAGTTCCCCTTTGGTCAGCCAAGACCTTGTCTTTCTGAAGGGATTAGACCAGAAGACAAAATACAACCCCCATGCTAATGGTGTTTTTTTCAATCTCACATGACAGCAAATGATTTGAATCTGATCCAAGGCCTGTACTCAGCTCTGGGATGCTCAGTTACACATCCGCACTTAGCAATATATTCAATTAGCTGAAGCATTTCTGAGAGCTCTTCAGGCCTGTGGGTTTGAGCAAGAATGTAAATACATGTGTAAATATGGGAACGTGGTTCCTGAAATATGGCTGCTTGAGGTTTCTTAATCAGATCAGAGATAACTCGTAAAACCACAGTTTCAAACCCTTGCTCTTCCTCATGCCCTAGAAAACCAGTTAAGGTTGTCTCTTTAGGATAATATCATCCTCCCCCCTAAAACTCCGAGCGATACAGGGGAAACACAGCAGTGTAATGCCCCCTCTTGCCTTTCTCCTGTGCAAGTGATGTGTCTGGAGCACACCAATACTCTCCCAACCCAGCTGCAGATGCTGTCTGTAGGTAGTCAAGTGGAAATGGTGCAGTCTTGGTGGGTTTCTGATTTTATAACCCAGGAGGAGTGGCTTAGATCCAGGTGGCACCTGGCAAATGGATGATTTAAGCCAATTTCTTCTACTGCCTGGGGTTGAGTTTCGTAACAGAAGCTCTCATGTCTCTGTGAGCCTTTGAGGTCCTAGTCCCTAGCTAAAAATTGCAAGGGGTTGCAAGTTCTGTTGGGAAAACATGACTACATTGCATTTCTACTGTGCTTTCTGAAGTCAGATCACTTGGCAGACACTAACAGAACCACCTAGCAATCCTTAAAACAGATCTGCAGGATGAGCTGCATTTCATAACACACACAGCTGGGAAAACAGGGGCACAGGGGTTAGGTGATTTACTTGAACAGTAATGAGAGAAATACTGACTTACAAGCATTCCCTAAATCTAACATCCTGCTCCTTTAAGGATTCAGTAAAGCACACTTTCTCCAGAAGTGATCAGTGGCATTGTATCAAAGGAAAAAATCCTTTCCCAAAAATAACTCTAGTTTCAACATCACGTTTGCATCTCCTTTGCACTGTTTTGCATTAAAAGGCTGATTTTAAAGGCATGTCGTTGTCCTTGAAGTTACTGGTGGGCTGGAAAGTTAATAACCTGCAGCTCTAGGCTACATCCTCCTCTGAGCTTTGAATCCTGAGCTCTACTGGAAACTTTTGGAGTTCATCAGTCACCAAAGTGATTTATTGATAATGATGCATTATCTTGCTATTGATTGTGGTAAGTGTCTGGCATGCTACTGATGTGGGTCCAGCTGAGAGCTGGGGACCTCTGCTTGGCGGCTACCTTACAGCTGTCTCTAGCATCTGCTCTACAAGGGCTGGTTTATGTGCTATAACCATCAGAATTACATAAACATACTTTTCCTTCCTCACTTCATAATTTAAATGAGAGTGTACATGATCACAAGGCACAGCGCAACTTTATTTAACTTACATTCCTGATCCCTTATTCCTGACTTTACCCCCAAAACAGGTAAGCTCTCATCAAATGATCACTGTAGCTTAGATTTTAAGCATATTTGAGTTATGTTTTCCTCATTCCTCAAATGTTCTGTGAAGAAAACAGCCACAAAAAAAAACCCACTCCCCTCTAAAAACACACAACCCAACCCCCAAAGACAACAGTGGAAAAACGAGGTGTCTGTATTTGCCTATGTGAATAGAAGTCTGGGTGGGGAACATTCACATCCATCCCATAAAACAGCGTATTCTTTGCAGTTAACAATGCTGTTTTCTCAACTGTTGCTTGAGAAAATGAAGTCTTTTGTGTTTCAAAATAGTATTCACTCATGCCTTTCGGTCTATCTCATGGTTTTGCTGAAACCAGCTGGTTCACAAGAACTGCATGTAAATGAAGCAGGAGCTAACTTAAATGAAAGGCAGTATAAGTTAATACTTCCATAAACTCATAAGCTCTTGACAAGCCTCCAAAGTTGAAGAAAATCTTCCTGTGTGGTATTGCTCTATTTTCAGACCTCATCAAGACTGAAAGCCTTCTCTGTGAGAGGGCTTTTGATGCAGAAAGAAGCAAAACAGGTTGGTTTGACAGAACAACTCAGCTGGTTAGCACAGACTGAGAGCAAACAGTAGGAGACCAAATTAGGGTGAGATTTTGTTGGTCTAGACACAATGGTAACCCTCATCCTGTTTTTAGACTATGTTAACCTCCACACCAAGGAATGTAGGCATAAAATCTTGTTTTTTACTGGCAACAGGCAAAACCAACACAATATGCTAAAATAGGGATCAAGAACATTTTCTAGTTAATATATTGTCCTCTCTTCACTCTATTAATTTAATCTCTAATGAAGAGAGCAGTTACAATAATTGTGGTATCTTGGTATCACATAAAACCCTCAGAATCCTTAAGGGGTGGACTTACTGCCTTTATGGAAGAGAGAGATATAGAAGGGAGAGAGAGAGATTTGTGGAAGGTATAACCCAGAACCTCAGTCCTTTTCCACATTGATCTTAATTCGGTTGCTTTTGCAATTTATTGGTAATATGTAACTTCAGTGGGGATGGCACTTGGCATGTGGGTATTCTAACACTTGGCTCATTTGGCAAGATCTAATAATGCTATGTACCTACAGAAAACATACACACATTCACATATGCTGACTCAGTCACAAAGATCAATCACAGTATTTATTTCATCATGTAAGCTCTTTTTTAGCTTCCCACACCCCTTTGACAAACAGGTTCCCAGATGAAACTTAGTGTCTCTTTCCACAAGTAGCAGGAGTAACTCCCATGATGTTGGAAAACTATATTAGCATCAAGAAATTAGAGAGGACTGAAAAATTCTTATCTGGATATTTTCTAAAGAAGCAATATTTTAAATCAACTACTTTTTTCTCTCTCTTTCCTCTGTCTTCTTTTTGTTTGTTTTGTTTTTTTTCCGTGTCCTTCTGTTTTTAAGGCACTAAGCTGCTTACGGAAGAAAAGCAAACAGTGATTATGGAAGATGAAGAAAAAGATGGAGACGCAATCCCCAGTTAAGATTACAGTGATATTTCCAGTAACGCAGTGTAAATAATTCTGGGTCATTCAAAGTGGCAGTACATAGAAAGTTAAAAAAAAAAAAAAAGTCCTTTCATTTTTATAGATAATAATTCTCTCAAGCATGCACTTGAATTTAAATTATCTTCAAGTGCTTATCTGCATCTCATGGAATTCCAGCAAGCATCATAGGAAATGATGGCAGAAATTTCACTCACACGTGGAAGGATTCACTCAGTTTGCTAAAAGTGGCTTCCCAGGATTTTTGTCACTGAGGAATCCACCTCGGATCAGAACGAGCTTTGTGCATGGTGATAAGGGTTAATACAAAGGGACACCACCAGTCAAGCGTACCTGGCACTAGATACCAGAGCAGCTGGTAGCACAGAGCAATAAAACATCAGCAAGTGATTCAGATAGCATTTTTCTCCTGATAAGTTCACTTTGTTTGTCTAGCTTTCCTCTGCTGGAATATCGTTGACCACAGTGAAAATTCGCACATGCAGAGCTGATGGGATAGATGGAGAGGAATCAATGCTAGAATCCCTGAAAGGCAAAGCACACACTTCTTCTGCCAGTATCTGCTCGTGACTTGTGTTTGTGAGGAGAAAAGAGAAGATTTACCATAGAATGAAAACTCAACAGCTAAGGGCTGTCAGCACTGACACATCAAACAGGACAGAGGGCAGAGCTCTCAGAAGAGAAACATGGAACATGCAGTGCCTGCCTGTTACACCAGTGTAGACCATTGTGGGTCTTTTTCCTCTCAAAGGTTTTATTCCGGGTTAGTGGGAGATAAACTTGTTCTCCATGGCTTTTCACTCCATATTTTTTCTTTTAACATCTGCTTTTTAACTGAGTCCTAGGTTGTCAGTTAGGAGATTGAAGAAAATCTCCTAACTGACAAAAATTAAAGATTAAAATTCACAGCAGGAGAGTAAAAATTGAGTAAAAAGGGTACTGTCACTCAGTGATATACACACACTGCAAGATGGAACAGCACCGTGCTTTTTTTTAACAGTTTACCTCATTGGTTCAATCAAGAATTGTTTTCGCACCCAGCTACAGCCTTCAGCATTGGTGCAAACAGAGACAGGTACTTGTAGAATATTACACAAAATAGGTAGAACTGGGTAGTTTTGTGCTTACCTTAATAGCTCTGTGCGCTAGATGGGGCAGCACTGCTGGCTGGACCCTTAGGGACCTCAGCAGAGAGGTAAAGATTATCTATCTAGCCTGGCAGACTGAATTTAGTTGTCATCTTCCTAACATCCTTAGGCAGACAGCTAAGGAGCACACTAGTTTGGACTTCATCTGCCACAGTGACTGACCCAGCATCTTTCATGAGCACGCAGTCCACTCCAGGTATTCAGCTTCAAGATGTAATTGACAAGCTTATAATAAATAATCATGCGTTAAAGTCTACAGTAGGCCAGGTATGTTATTGATGTTGATGGGATGCCTGGCACCTAGGAGAGGTATTTGGTTTTTATCCTGTTAATCGATCAGCGAGATGAGCTAATATTTTAAAAATAATCAATAGTTCATGTAACAACATTCATGTCAGGTCCACAGTAAAGGATGTCACAGCAAGTGCGTAACAAGAGATATGCATGATTCAAGTCAAGCTTTACCAGTGAAGTCGGTGAACATTTTCAATGCACAGTACAGCAAGAGAGCGTAGAGTCCAGAAAAGATTCAAATGGGCAGTGGATTACCTGAAAAATGTACACGTTTAGATATGAAGACCCTTACCAACACAAAGCAGGAGCACAAATAGGATGTGACTGACTTCACTGCTCTGAAGATTTGTTTCCAAGCCTGGGGAATGCTGACACAGCTTAATATGAAATAAAAAGAGCCCCCTTTAAGCCTAGCACTACACGTTCTTCACCAAAGAGGAGTTATGGTCTCAGTGACATCTCTGACGGCACAGCAGCCTAATTTACCATCCCTCCACAGATCAACTTGAAGCCCAGCCATAAAAAAGGCTGCAACATACATCATTTGCTGCAGTTCATTTAAAATCGCATATTCATAGCCTGGTAATTCCGCATTTACTGTTTTTTCACCCAGGAGCAACATGAGCGACTAAAAAGTAATTTTTCACTTGATCAATTAAGTAAATAGGGGTTTTTTTTGCAATGTTCCTGGGAAGTAGTGTGAAGAATCATTTCTCAGAGCTTTCACCTGCCTCACCGCACTCCGTGAAAGTGTTAAATGTTACTTTATTTGGCAATCAAATATGATCTTTTTCCAATCAGATTAGCATTGCCACTTTCCCCAGAACAAAGCCTCTAGGTGTTGCAGAAGCGTGTGTAGACTCTACAATGGCCTGAACATTGTTTATTGGGTTTATTTATTGCCTTTCAGGCTCTGAACTCTCCCTTTAAGACCAGACAGTGCTAAAACTGCACAGATTGCTCTCCTAGGCAAATGGCTGGAGTTGGTGTGCTCTGGGGCAGAAATGCTTTTGTACCCAGTGTCCACAAGGGTCCCCCATGGCCATTACAGCAAAACCAGAAGGAAACAGAAAGCACAGAAACAGGATAAGCCTTTCTATGGCACTCTTAGGACTGGAATACTCCAGACTGAGGTTGTGTACAATGCCTGCACATAGGCATGGGCTGCTTGAAGGCCTTAGTAGCTGGATTGCATTCAGATATTTATTTAGCTGGAAGTGCTAAGTCTGCACTTCTGCACTAAGTGCAGAAGTCTGCACTGGCCAGGACAACCATTCCAAGTCCTCAGAGGGAATGAAGTGCTCCAGTCAGTGCGTAAAAGACTGACTGCAGTCAGGAGGCTGTGAATGGATAATATTTTTGCAGGAAATTCTCTATTAACCTCTACCTAGAAACTAAGGGACAGGTCTCCATTTACAACAGACTTGGAGCAAAGGGATTTAATGGCCTTGCACTGTCAACAAAGGATTGCAGAAAGCCCATCACCCAACAGAAGAGGATGTATTTCTGTAGTGCTAAACATGAGGTGCAGAGGTTAAGTGGTTTGCCCAGCTAAACCTCAGCAGAGACAAATCCAAAGCAACATTCATGATGCTATCACTAACTCACACTATTTACAGCTAAAGCAGCATTTGCATGCTTTGAGGTTAGCAACACACTGAAATTTTGTCTGGTTGAAATTTTGTCTTACCAGTTAATAAATCTATAATTGTAGAATGCTTCAACCACTTAAATTAAATAGATGTGGCTGGTTATTATAACCAATTGTTTTCCTGCATGTCCTATGTCATTCCTGCCTTTGGAGATAACATTTTCTATGCATGACCTTACACTATATTTGTATGCAGACAGACTGCCCAGCATTTACATCTACAAGCCAAAATCAGGACTGCGTGTCACTGAAGCAAATGAGAAATTCCGGCTTCTCACTTTCATTTAGATAAGTTCATAAACATATCATTCTGTTACTTACATCCCCCCAAAAGCCACGGGCCTCTTAGAGTGAGGTTGTGCAAACAGAAATACCACTATTATGGAAATGTAGTTCTACAGATAGAAATAGTGAACATTAAAAGCCAGTTTCTGCTCCATGACACTGGCTCTTGGTCCTGTGGGAGAGACCCACATCAGTCTGTTAGACTCAGGAGCTGTGAAGGGAAGCTTAATCCATCCTTATACCCAACATCCTGAAGAATCCTGAAAAGACACAGACTTTGATGGAAAAGCAGTAGCAAAATTAGAAAGCATATTCCAGAAACAAAAGAAGCATTTTTGATGGACCATTCGTGCTTACTCTTACAGGTGCAATGATCCTGTAAAAAGCAAGCTGTGTATTTATAACTGTGAGACATTTAGCCATGAGCTTTGGATTTTTCCAAGCTGTCGAGTCTTTTCCAACCTTCAAAGTAGGTTTTAGTCCCCCAGGTGGTCTTAGCATCTAGGACGAAGTTATACCTGTTCCAGGTTTGTTTTTCTGTATTCTGTTTAGCCTGCAGGAGAGAAATCTTACAGGGATCTTATCAATGTATGTAAATGTCTGATGGGAGGGAGTACAGAAGAGGGAGTGAGGCTCTTCCCAGTGGTACCCACTGACAGGACAAGAGGCTACCTCATAACCTAAAGAACTGGAAAGGTCCATCTAAGCTGCTGAGCCACAAATCCTCCTCCCTCTTCCTCTTTCCCTTTCCCCTCCATCTCTGCTCTGGCTGCTGCAATTGCCCTTGAGGATGTTGGAGCCAATTTTCCTTTCCAGACCCTGTTTGTGTACACATAAAAATACATGGAATATAAGGAATGAATACTCAAGATTCTCTCCATGCCTCACTCACTGTGGATTTTGACATTTAGATTTTTAATTCAGCCTTAATCCTTTTCTAAAATAATAAACAAACAGCTCCCTCACAAATAAGAAAGCACCAAACTTTCTTGCCATAGCAATGTGATCCAGTGATTAGAACAAAGACACAGTTCACAAACAGCCTAAACAGAATAAAAGGCTAAATTTGCAAGTGTTGATAGTTGCAGCAAGTAATTCATAACAAGTTGAAATGGCATCATAAGTCTGAGCTGCTCATAAGACTTTCCAAGAAGGACAGATTACTCATACTTCTTTCTGTGCTGGCAACAAGTAGTTGTCTCAGAAATTATCACTGCAGAAAAAGGCCGAGTGCGTGGCAAAGCCAGACCTCCCCCAAATAACACAGATTTCATTGCTGAACTTCACTCTTAGAAAATTTCCCTGCTGTGTACACTAGATGTCAGGGTTGGACTGAAAGGATGAGCCCATCCACTCCACCACACAGCTCTGTGCATCCGGAGGGGTGCTACCAGAACACCTAGTTCTGCTCAGCAATTGCTCTACCTGATATTTACAAGGAACAGCCTGCACAAACATCCTCTTCCTCCCTGCTTTACAGTATTTTGTTTAGGCCCAAAACCTCAGGCTTTGGAAGAGGGAAGAGACATCCTGAGATCAGAACTACATTACATTTTTGGGAGTCACATGCACTCCCCATGACACCTCAGGTAGGTTGTTTCATTCCCCTGTGCCTTGACTATACAGCAGTACCTTCAAAACAGCAAGTTACCTCTGCTTCTCATGGCAAGGGAGGGACTGTGGACCAGGAGTGCAAAGACAAAAATACACAGCCTTTATGAGATGCCAGTGACACAAAACCAATAATCCCAATAAACTGTTGGTCATAATGAAAGGCAAATAAGAAGAGGATCCCCTTTTAATGCCCCGGTGCTGTCCACTTGTCCAGAGAACAGTTAGATGGAACTCTGTTAGGTAAAGTGTTAACCAAAGGTGTCCTAAGGGGAAGGAATGACACAGCCAGAAAACATGTTTGGAAAGACAGTATAATTTTACATTTCTACACAGCCTATTTCTGTAAAACATTTCAGGGAATTCTACAAGCAAAGCACAGTTCTAGGGGAATTCCTAGAGATAAATCACATTTATAAGCAGGCAGCTTTAAAGTGCATCCCTCTTTGCATTTGGCTTAGGCAGTGACCCAGCCCGGCTGCTGAAGTCACAGGTTCTGATGGTGGTTACGGTCAAAATCACAGACATGAAGCACAGGGAAAACACAATAACAAAAAAGGGAATTAAATAAGGTGCCACTGGAGCCCTCAGGCAGCAAAACACTGCGGAAAGGCATCAGGCCTCAAGGGTGAGTGTGCATGGAATTGTAGTGATCCTCTCTAGGGGTACAAGGGACATCCTCAATACTGGGAAAACACCCTGTCCCTTTGTGGCCACAATTTTAATGTGACTGTCACACAACAGTGCTACATACCCCAGCTGGTGCACTTCTGATGTTGGATATAGTTACAAACCTGTAGTGTGTGTAACAGACTGTGATTCACAGTGAGTGAACCATCTACAACAGAATCAGCAGGGATACTTAAAGAGGGGTCAGCCTAATTCTTACAGGAGAAATTTTGCCTCACAAATCTTTGAGACTTCCTTGGAGCAGCCCAAAATGGCTTGCAGTTTTCCATTTTGACAAGGTCCTGCTCCAAAGGTTGTCATGGATTGAAGGACGATGGGTAAATAACTGGTTAACAATGGGGGAAAGACAAAAGAAGAGAGAGTGAGATGAACTGGTCAGCATTCACAGTAAAGGAGGAGTGTCCTCTCTGCCATTTAACATGATTATCCCAAAGATGTGATTTGGAAAAGGTATTGATGGAAGAAGAAAACATACCGGCAACAGAAATTAAGAATGTAAGGTTAAAAAAAGAAGCAGCAGCAGCAGCAGCACTCTCCAGTGTAATTGTCAAAACCACCAAATCAATGTCGGTAAGTGCAGAACAACACATGTATGGAGAGGCAACCCCAACTCCCCAGCTCCATATGTGCATTTGGACTATAAATTAATTATGATTCATTATAGATAATGCTGCAGAAACTACTACTTAGTGCCCAAGGAAGTGCAAAAAGGGAAAAACAACTTTAAAAACTATTCGGAATGGCATGGAAAATAGAAAAGAAAATGTCATTACATTGTTTCACACCTGCATCTTGAGTACTGTGTGCAGTGCTCACCCTCCTCTTTCTGTAAGAGATTAAAAGACAGAGAAAAGAAGATATAGGGAAAGAGAGCAGAGTTATTTCCACTGCTTCTCATAGTGTAAAACCTGGGGCAAGAGGAACCTTTTCAGAGGGAGCATGTGCAGCTGTGAAACTCAGGCCCATGGGACACTGTGCACCAAAAGAACACGTGAGATCAAACTCAACTGAATGAATGGCACAAAAGACAATCAGTGATATTTAACATTCACCATGGTTTGGGCAAAGAACAGTTTAAATGCTGCGCTGTCTTCTTTTTCCAATCAGTGAAGCTAGAGGATTATTTGTACTTCAGCCTCCTACCTTCAACCTCCCTAACACCCATCACACTGTGACATTCAGGACATTTCTTCTCAGTACAGCCAGTACTGAGTTCTGTACTCCCATGTTGTTGGAAACAGGAGTTGCTGTCTTACCTGTGGTAGGCAGAAGGTCACATTGTGAACGCTGTAAGGACCCCAACAATCTAGGAAAGCATTGGCTTCCTCAATTTGAGATACCGGTATACAATCACTTCTTTTAAGGTAACAGCCCAATAACTTAGTACTAGGTGGGTGTCTGATGCAATAATAAGGACGCTACTGAGAACATTTCTAGCAAAATGTCCATTATATTGCTTAGCTAAATCATACACTTGCTTTATCTAGACTTGCAGCTGCTGTACAACATAGCATGGCCTGTGCAATGGTTACACACTGTCTTCTGTCCGGCTGTGAGAAGTGTCCTTCCTCTTTATCTCTTCTGCTATTTCCTGTTCCAGCTCTGGGAAATATGTTGGATCTTCTTCATCCTTCCCCTCTGGTCAAGCAGCTTACATCTCACCGGGTGTTCCTCCAGTTTCTTGTGGGAGGCTGGGAAATAGTCTCCTGAGCTATGAGTGGGCCTCCTGAGGTGCCACAGCTGAGGTTTGATGGCTGGTGGTAACAAAGGAAGAACAAGGATAGTTACCATGCCTAGCATTCACTCGCTGCTGGGCAAGAAATCAATTCCTTGGAAGCTGCATCCATCCCACTCAGCACAAGCCTACCTGTGCAAAGGAGGGTTCCTCAGCCTGAAAGCCAGGACTCTTTTGGGTTAATGGATAGTTAAAGAGGGTTAGGAAAGGTTCAGGGGGAAAAAAGATCCCAGAATCACAGAAGGGTTTGGGTTGGAAGGGATCTTAAAGACCATCAGTTCCAAACCCCTGTCACAGGCAGGGACGTAAATTATAAATATAGATGTAAAACTCTTGAATGAAACACAGACATCTCCAAAACTGAAATTTGGGCAATTAAACCCTTTGGAATACTTGATCTTGAAATCATGCCCGTATTCCAACACCCCAGAAGATTACACCAATGCAGGTGAATGCTAAGGAACGTGCTCAAGGTTGGGAGACAACAGTTTAGACAGATGAAAGTGCCAAAAGTATAAATGAAGAAGAAACATTACACTTACCTAGCTATATGCATATAGCTAAACATCGCACTGTTTTCAAAATACCATTGAACAAGGTCATTTTAAGGCAATAAGTGCAGATTAAGATCACATTTCCTAGACTACAGGATGAGGTGGATTTGAAGGGTTTCATATGATTTTCCAGTAAACTAGAGGTCATTGTGAGAGTCACAAGTGGGATACAAATGAATTTAACTAGTCTCAGCTTCTTGACTCTGTTTATTTGAATCTGTGCCTTGCTTTCTTACATCTTCACATAGGTAGAATAAAAAATCCAACATGACCAAAATGTATTTGTCTTCTGCTTGGTTATTATTTGCAAAATAATCAACTAATAAGTCAATAATTAGCATGACAAACACTTTAAAGTCATTGCTCTGAGCATGAATCCTAAGCAGCAAAAACGATTCCCCTGTGTGAGCTAGCTAACATCAAACGCTAGAACAGTCACACTCTCATCTTGGTAAACTCTTTAAGTGATTAATCATACTCTAAAATGTCTTGGGAAACAAAAAACCTACGGATTTCATAAACTTCAGAGGTCCACATCCAGATTTCTGCACAGTCATAATCTTCTCTGTTCTCAACTAGGCTAGATTGACATTCTTTAAAAGCTTGAAAAATATCCAGGTGAGATGCTGTTCTTTGAGGCACATCCACTTTTCAGATTAATTCCATTTTATGGACTCAGCATGGACTCAGCCAAACTGTTATTGGGTTTTCCATTGTTCAGCATTGAGGAATATTTACTGTTAATTGGAATTTTACTGGAGTTGTTGCCAGCAGAGTTGACTTGGCTAATAGGTTTAAGGGGGTTTATCCAGAACACTGGCAGTGCTGTTTATCATCCTCATACAGGAGCTGATAAAATGCGTCCATGACATTTAATTTCTTCAGGCTTTAATGACTCAAAGTGATGGGGAGAAGACTCTCTCAGGGCTCTAGAGATCAGTTCCCAGATTTCTCACTCACTTCTCATGTGACCTGGACTGTAACTTTCACCCCAGCTTCTCCACATGTAAAATGGGAATAAAAATGAGCATACTTACCTCACAGGGTTTCTGCGGGCTTCAATAGGTTATGATTCTCAGGTGCTTCATGCATGGAGTTATGTATTACAAGTTCCTAACCTTGGTGCTGCTAAGGCTTTAATTTCCCTTTTTTCATTTAAGGAAATAATTCCTTTTTAAAGATCATGGCTACCATCAGGCAATGAAAGCAGAGAATAGGTCCCACATCCCTGCTTGTTCTTTCCCTTCCTTACACCCCAGCAGTGGCTGCAGCTGTGCCTGGGGAAACAATCTGCTGAGGTGGTGGCTGCGAAGGAGCATCACGCCATGAACAGCTTGGAGAACAGAAACATGCTACTGCACATCTATATACGGAGCCACACCATACCGCATCTGCTGGCACAGCAACCACTGACAGTAATATCTGTAGTAAAACTTTTTAAGGACTTTGTTTGAAGTTTGGGTTTTTTTTCTTGGTGATTTCTTGTTATCTTCCTGCAGACTTGCTCTTTCTTTCAGCTATTGTTAATTATACGTATATGAACGGCCTGCATATGCACACGCAAGATAATATCTTGTTCACACTAAGTCACTATTTTGTGTAACTGCTTCATATAACCTCCCTTTCTTCTGACTGTTGTGTGGGACAAAGACGAAGGGACTGAGAAAATGGTTATGATGGTGAAATAGAGACAGCAGGACTTTTGTGCAGGGAAGGGCACAAAAAGAGCTATGATTCAGCCCATAAAACAGCCTTACTTTTTCCCTTCAGCATCTATGTCCACACGATAAAGGCCCAAATGAACTTGCCAATTGAATTTAAATAGTCTGTGAAGCCTGCACTGCAAGCCACAAAACATAAGGTATTTATCACAGAACCCCAGAGTTGTTTGTGTTGGAAAGGACCTTAAAGCTCACCCAGTTCCAACCCCCTGCCATGGGCAGGGACACCTTCCACTAGTACAGGTTGTTCCAAGCCCCATCCAGCCTGGCCTTGAACACTGCCAGGGATGGGCAGCCACAGCTTTTCTGGGCAAAAAAACCCAACCCTATCATGCAGTAAAGACCATTAAAAACAACAGTTAATTTGTTCAACCCCAGTGAATGGGTTTAACCAGTGAACGGGTTTAACTTGTTTAATGTGATGTGTAGAAGTCATGCCATACCTGGAGAAGCCATCTCTTCATGTCCATCTCCCAGACAGTAGGCACTGTGAGTGCCTATTCTAAAGCTATGCATATAAGCAAATAAAAGTGAGGTGGTACTGACTGACCTGGCAATGTAAGGTGGTTTGTTGAGGAGCCAAAGCCTGGGAAATCAGCTGAACATCGTGCTGGACCTTTAAAAAGAAAGAGCAGTTTCAGCAGAGATGGATGAACCCGAGTTCCACCAGCCATTCAAATGCTTTTTGTAGCACGGCCGCCGCTGCAAGGTGTTTGTTTTCCTTCTGCCATTTCTTATCCATGATTTTAGGTGAGGCTAACTGGCAACATAGCCTCTTTTCTGGGGACTTTTCCATCTAAAGGAGTCAATACCAAACATATCTTTCTTCTTTGTACTCAGGTATCTCTTACACTTACCAGGGTTTGGGTGGAGATACCCGAGTTATTGATTCTGGAAGTTCCACAGAAGTTTTGGACCTCTGAACTGGCGTCAGATCCCAGACAGCTTTCCCTCCAGCTACCTCCATGTCCCACAGAACTGGAAAACACCAGTTTTATTCCCCAGCATGGCTTTGAAGGCAGTTACACAGCACTTACCTTGAGTCTGGGGTGGTTCTGCAAGCAGCTGGCATCACTTTGGGAGCCACTAGTTGTTAACGGCTCCAGACATTTGTCACTGGTGATTCATGCCAGAGAAAAGACTCTGATACTGTATTTGCAAGCAGAGGCAAGTCACCCGAATCATTAGATGCCTTTTCTCAACCATCTTTTCTCCCTTCTTGCTTCTGTGGAAGTCAGTTTTTGAAGATGACAGTCAACTGCATCAACACCCTCAATGTCTATTAGAAAGTGGCAGGTTGTTTTCATCTCTACTTGCACTGCACTGGAGGTACTTGCAGACTCAAACCAAGCCAGTAAGGCATAAGAATGCAAGAAGGTAGAGTGCTGAGCACATTGCATGTTCTTCGGGATACCAGTGAACCTCCCAGAGAGGAAAGGAGTGATTTAAAACTGGAATTTTAGGAAAAACAGAATGAACAAAACCTGTCACGCTTGTATTGAACATCCCCGAACTGCACATCCTCCTTAGAGAGAATGGCCTGGCCTCTGCCTCCCTTCATCATGATTTTTTCCCTTTTTTAAGGAAAAGATCAAATAGCAAAACAGCAGATGGGAAAATTCTGGTCATTGCATGTGCAGTGTGGTGACCACTGCACAGACACTGCCTGATCCTACCTGTGGGGTAAGGCACTTTGTAGAAGGTGCTATGTAGAGACATAGCTATAAGAAGAGGTCTCTAAGAAATACTGGAGCACAGGACACCAGCCCTGAGGGACTGATGCTCATGCTTCAAGTGGCAGAAGAGAAAACATCACACAATCAAGTGTTTGAGTGGGCACGAGTGTGGTGTGCTGTTCTTGGGTTAGATGCTCTTCTCTGCTCTGATTTTAGTCAACAGAGAAAAGGGGAAAGGTGAAGTTGGCATGTCTAATCCCCAAACAGGCAGAGATTTACCTTGGGGTCCTTAAATAAGCTCTATAGTTTCCCTGTGTTTAGATATTACATAATTCTACTAAATCATCCTCACAGGGGCAGGGGGTGAGCAATGACTGCTGTCCAAGCAATGTTCCCACTAAGATCATTATTACTAGTAATTTACGGGGAGCTGGACACTGGAAAGCAAATGACAAGTGCCATGCCTGGATCAGATGTAGAAAGCAGCAGAATAAAAGGAACCCTTCTACAGCTTTAATTCAAATGGAGCGGAGACCTTGGTGGCTTTATTTGATAATAAGATGAACATACATGGACTCGGTTACAGAAAAACTGGAATGTTGAGAAATGGTTTATACATTCAGAGACCACGAGCCTCCTCTTTCAAATAAGGAACTAGCAATAAATACATAGTGCTTAAAATTATTCTCATAACAGTTGAGAATACTTGGCATTACAAATGGCATCATTCATTTCAGGTTTGCATTTGTTTGTTTCCTTATGAGTCTTCACAAACCAAAGAGGTTGTTTTTCATTACCCTGCCCACCCAGTCCCAGGAACAAAAGTGCTGAGATATGCTCTCAGCATGCATTTGAACTTCTTGTCTAACCCCTGGTGCAAAACAGTGTAACAACCTGCCTCTTTCTTCCTTGGGAAATGGGAGAGAACAGGTTTCTGTTGTTTATTTTAGTTCAGTTCAAGAAAGGCATCTCCATTATCGGTTCTGCTAATATAAACACATGCTAAAGTTTATGTTCAGCTTCATACATAGAATTCCCTGCAGAATGCCAGCTGAGAAAAGGTTATTTTTTACAAGACCAAGATTCATGAATTTGGTTAATTTCCCCTTATCCTCCCTACCAATGGTTTAAATTTCTTAACATTAGTTAGGACCTGACACTGTAGGGTTAACCATAAGAGCAGTAGAATCTCCTGCCCCGGATAAACCAGCGTGCTGAAGGTAGTCAGGGCCCTGGGGTATGACTTTGCAGTGCCTACAAGAAGCAGCAGCATCAGAACAAAGAGGGGGATGTAGTCTTATTTCAACACCTCAAGGTGGAAGCATATCCTACCAAAGCAAAGAAGACAGCACCACCCTGATGCATTGGCTTCACACAGACCGCCCTGCGTGCAATTAGCTGTGTATGTTCAGGTTATTTCATCTTCAGCCCCAGTGGTGGGACCAGCAGGACTTTGCATGCAACTTCAATTTCAGTGCAACTAAAAGAGCGATCAGGCCCAAGGTGTTATTTCGCTCCAAGCTGATGTTGCAAACACAATGGCTTTTGTCTACTGGGGAGGAGAAAAGGGAAGGGAAATATCCCTGTGAGAATCTGGGCCTGCAGACAGCCAGAAGGTCTGGTAAAAACCCAACCAGAACCCTACAATAAAAATAGCAAATATTTTTAAAAATTGCATATAAAAGTGTATAAAAAATAGCATCCAAGCAAGAAGAAAAGGAAAATACTCGTTCTGTCATTCTACTGCTAGGTTTTATCACAGAAAACCCCAATGGCCATAAGTAAGTTTGTTTGATGGATGCACTCCTACGACCACCAGCAGATACAACAGGATTACATATATTCCTCCTACCACTGGATAGCTTCTAAACCCAGGGTGTTATGAATGCACAGTAGCTGATACACATACACTTGGAAGAAATTGAAAGTATACAAGATGCCAAGAGTGTGCTGGGAGGCCTGTGAGCAAGTGCTGTTGTGCACTTAGGTGTGAGGGTAAATAAACTTGCTAAAACTGAGCTTCAGGTCCTCAATCAGCTTGCCTGAAACAGCTCCATTTTCTTTTACCTGCTGGTCAAGTCACCAGAACAGGGAGAGCTGAGGCCTTGAAGACCAACATGTGTCCCAGTCCTGCTAGGGTACAGATCAGATCCCTCTGTGCTTCTTCGGGGATCAAAAGGGACATTGCAGCAACAAGAAGGCAGGCTCAGCAAGTGAGAATGCACAGCCAGTGCCTGGCATTGCCTAATGGCATTGGCAGTGGTTCTGCTTTGATTACAGTAATCGGATGTTGAAAGGTTGCCTGGGATCCCAAAACTTGTTTGCCTGTGGAAGCAGGGGGAGCACCGGGCACTAAACTGAGTCTAGAGCAAACCTGTGGTGGGAAAAATCTCTGTACCTGCTTTGAAGGGAGATGGATTGATGCCTTTATGCCATGTGAAACTATGTTTTTTCCCCCTCCTTTCTACCTGGCCAGCACCGATGCTCACTCCCAGGAGTGATTTGCATGGAGTCAGTGCCCTGGGGCTCCTTCACATCCTCAGCCAGCTTTTCCTCCTTTTGAGTGCTGATGTTCAGACCCCGCACCAGCACAGCTCTGAGATCAGCACTGGTTCAACACGTGAAAGCACAAGATTGCTCTGCTGTTATTAACTATTGGATTTAAACAGTAAGAGAAAAGGACTTGATTATGCTGTCATTTGTTGAGTGTAATGGCTAATGTATGGTATAGATCATTAGAAGATGATTATAAAATGAAATGTGAGGAAAAGGAGCCAATATGAGATATTTAAGACATCTCATGAGTTCCTGGAGATAAACTAGTTTATTCCAGTTGAAATAAAAGAATTACTATCTTTGTCAGGTTCCATCGTTTTGAATTTGAATAGATTATTGTGCTTTTTAATTAAAAAACACATTTGGGACATGCTGTAGATTTTGCAAGGCCTAACAGCAAATTCGGGCGGTATTTGCCTTTAGCTAGGTGAGCTCAGCATTCTCAGCTATCTAGTCTGAAATACTGCTTCCAGACTGAGCTTGTAAGATTTGTAAGTACATATGCAAACATGTGCATATTCAAAGGGTAGTTTGCAAAACCACCGCCGTATCCCACTGCTCCCCTGCACAACCAACTACATTTTGGAAAGATTCTCTCCAAGAACAAAATTTATACTTGAAAACAAGGAACATGGAGAAGAAGGAATCTGCCTCCTTCATTCACGCATCAGGAGCTAGGCTCCCAAATTCCAGATTCATCCTGATGCTAATCTTCTTATTGTATTAATGCATAGTGTGTTTACCAGCTGCATTTCCTACATTGACTACTCTGGAATAGGTTTTCAGTCTAAAATGGTAACATTTCTTGTTTTTTTTTAATCTAGCACCTATTTTATCATCAGCAAAAAGAAAAGTTCTCTTCTGGCATCCTTTTTCTCCAACATGGAAAAGATTAGTGACATCCATCATCTTTTTATAATTAAACATAGAAATCTGATCATATAACTTTGGAAATAATAGTATTTGTGTAGTCTGTAAGGAAAGCTGCTTAATTTAAGCATTTTGAGAGGGTGCATCACAGGCTTTTACACTTGAAACAATAAACAAATCCCTTATTTCCCATGTGTGAACACTTCTCGCTTGCTGTCACAGAAACACATAGTTCAGATCACGGACTGAGTGCAGTCCAGAGAACTGGCACCTTTGAGCCACTTGAATAATGAACAGGATACAATGAGGGTGGTGAAACCCTGGCACAGGTTGCCCAGAGGGGTGGGAGATGTCCCATCCCTGGAAACATTCGAGGTCAGGCTGGAAGGGACTCCGAGCAACCTGCTGTAGCTGAAGATGTCCCTGCTTATTGCAGGGGGGTTGGATGAAGTGACCTTTAAAGGTACCTTCAACCCCAAGCACTACGTCACCATGAGTCAAAGATCTGCTAGATCCCTGAACACCAATCCCATCTAAAGGGAAGACCACTGACAGGAATACTGGCAATGGAATCCCTCTCTGTTTTAGGGTGTAAAGTGCCTGGATTCTCCCTCTCAAGTCACACAACAGTTTCTGGGAAGCAGAAGGTGCCTGGTGCTCTTCCAGAAAGGCAGAGCTTCCCAAGAGCATCAGCAGTCCCTGTACAGAGATGGAGGTGCATCCTTATCACACAGCTTCCCAGCCTGTGCCAACCTTCAGAAGCAGCACTGGCAGCAGAAGACCCCTCTGTGCCTATTCCAGGGTGCTCCCAAATAACTGTGTAGAATTGCAGCATGAGGCTAATGGTAAGCTCCTTACATCTGCAGAATTTCGGGCTTATTCATTGCTTATATAGTCTTAGTGAGGATGGAAAAGGATCTCCACATCTAGGGGAAGACAGGTAAGGGTGAAAACCAGAAATCCCTTCTCACTCTCTATAAACAAAGACCATCAGCTGATGAATGCCTGATCCTTTTCCACCTTTTCTTTTGTTCGTTTCCTTTTGTGGAATAAAATAAGAGCAAGCAGTTCTGTTATTATTATCTTTTATTTTTATTGGTTT
The DNA here is from genome assembly GCF_028554395.1 of Pezoporus wallicus. Lineage (NCBI taxonomy): Eukaryota > Metazoa > Chordata > Aves > Psittaciformes > Psittacidae > Pezoporus > Pezoporus wallicus. The sequence goes on from NW_026642649.1 coordinate 12,381,396, forward strand.
TGTACACAATTGCACAGTGGCTGATCTCTAGTTTGACTGGGAGGTGACTAAACATACCATTCCTTGGCTCACAATGCACTAGCACAATGCTGCAGAGTGTTCCAGGGAGGTGAGGAGGCAGAGTAGGGGGATGGAATTGTGATCCTGGGAGGGGACCCCATGACAGATGCTTTCATCTGGCCTAGCCTCTTTGGAGGTTTTCGGTTTCTAGATTTCACTTTCTAAATTCCCAAAGTAATAAATTTCATGGGGAATTTTTGACACAACAGAAAATTCCAGAAATTGCTAACGATTCACTGTAGCTTATTCAAGTGATTTTAAAAGAGCAGGAGAATGTTAGAGCTAGCCCTGACTGCCTGCATATTGCAAACCATTCTGCTACATACCTTTGTGCTGAGATTGGTAACTCTGACTGTAGCATCTCTTCTCGAATGGCAGCTCAGACCTGCAGCCCCCAGAAGACAGCAAATTCACTACTTCCCTTACTAGCTCCTGTTGGTGGTAACCCTAACCATTGAGGAAAACCATTTTCCAGTCTGATTTCAGACCTTTGTGCCAATGCATGAGAAATAAGAACTGACCAGCTGTGAACGAAGCAGTCTGGCTTCGCTGTCTGAAAGAAACCACTCCCCCCAGAGAGATAGAAAATATATATCAGAAATAGATGAAGAAAGTGATTTAGGTATAATTAAATAATATTGATTATTATTCTACTGTGCATAATCTAAGGCATCTTTAGTCACTGTACATCAGGTAACTGTAGCTTAAAAAATATTGACTAAACCATCCTGCACCTCTGACCAAACACTTTGTGAGGGGATGTTCCCCCTGACTTTAGGGACGAGTCATTGCTGCAGCATTTAGTTCTGCGTTATTGATATTTCACCAACATGCCTTCAAAGAGCCTGGTCAGGGCTGGAAGTCATATTCTACCACTCTTATCCAGGCTGAATGCTGATGGAAGGGGGAAAAGGAAGGTGGGGAAGTGCTACGTGGTGACACAGCCCTCTGCTTGTCACACCACATGGAGCTGGCTGTGGGGGCCACTGCCCTCCCAGCACTCTGCTTCCATTAGAAAATCTGCCATTGAACCAGGAGCTCATGAATGGGAACACTACGTGCCCTTGTATTTATTTTACATAAACGAGCTGGTTCAGTGAAGCCGACTGCGAGTTCTAAGAACTGCAGGAGTTATTTCTGTACTTCTTCCTTCTGAAAACATGTGATTGAAGTGCAACCTTTAAACAGCATGAACCTAATCTAAATCTCTGGCTTTGAACAAATTCAAACTCCAGTGTCCAAAAAGAGAACTCAAAATACCTCTAGCCTCAATAATCAAAATCCCAGATACAAACACTCCTGAGTGAGAAGGTACTCATGTTTAAATGTGGATTTAGGCTGAGCTCACTGCTGTGATTTTTGCTAGTGTCGCAGAGAAGCTTGTCCCTGTACATGCATGGTTTAAGCAGGAACAGAGACCCAAGCTCTAATATATAATATAGGCTGGTGGTAAAGTCCTGTGCTTTTAAACATGAAAAGGAAACATCAAAGTTTACCTTCCTAAGCCAATGTTTTGCATGTTCTCTACATAGCAAAGAGCCATGACAGCAGTCTGATTCCTTGTATAACACATATACAACTAACACAGCAAGACCTCATCCTGAACAAAAAGGAGTTAGTCAAAAACAGCTGTATGTGTACGTACAAGTCTTGATTTCTTCACAGACAGGTAAAGTTACTTACAATTAACTGGATCCTTACCAAGATCCCAAGTCAGAAAAGCACTCACATACATGTCTGATGTTTCTTATACAGAGATGCCTTCCTGAATCAAGGCCTGAGTTAGGTTTTTAACATTTCTTCTTAGAAATGGGCCAAAATGATGGCTACTTTCCATGTGTCTAACTCCACTGAATGAGACAGTTTTATCCATCGACTCCAGCAGCGCATTTAGGACACACTGTTTCATTTTGGTTTTGTCTGTCCATACTTCTCCAGCAATGCTTTTCCCTTTCTTTGGCCTGTCCATTCAGTCAGTGATGAAAGAAAGACCACACTGAGACGAAAGTAACAACTGATCTGTGTGATTCCCTGCGTGATTCCCTGCTGCCCTTCGTCTCTTAGATCTTCAGGTCAAAGAGTGGCCCATGAACAAATGTGGGAAACAGCTCATTATCTGTAATCTCAAGTTAAGGCAGGCACGTCAAGCAGTACATTAGTACGTGCTCTCAGAGTCTGTCAACAAAATTGCCCCAAGGGAATATGGCTTTCATTTAATTATTCCTTTCCTATTACTAACAGCAAAACCAGGGCAAACCAGTGAGTCTGCCTCCTGTTTAGAAACAAAAACATTTTGCTATCATTGCATTGTCTAGGAAAGACATCAAATCCTAACAAGTGGTCAAATGACTCTACAAATAGCCATTCTCATTAACAAAGTATTCTACAGCAAGAGTAAAACTGATGGCAAATTCTGCCTACAGCAATTGGAAAGGCTCTCAGGGAAAAAAGTAGAAGTGAAGTATAACCCACGAGGATGATCAGGGGACTGGAGCACCTCCTGTCTGAAGATAGGCTGAGAAAGCTGGGGCTGTTCAGCCTGGAGAAGAGAAGGCTGCGTGGAGACCTCATAGCAGCCTTCCAGTATCTGAAGGGGGCCTATAAGGATGCAGGAGAGGGACTCCTCATTAGAACTGTAGTGATAGGACAAGGGGTAAAACTTAACAGGGGTTCAAACTTAAACAGGGGAAGTTTAGATTGGATATAAGGAAGAAGTTCTTTACTGTAAGGGTGGTGAGGCACTGGAATGGGTTGCCCAGGGAAGTTCTGAATGCTCCATCCCTGGCGGTGTTCAAGGCCAGGTTGGACAGAGCCTTGGGTGACATGGTTTAGTGTGAGGTGTCCCTGCCCATGGCAGGGGGATTGGAGCTAGATGGTCTTACGGTCCTTTCCAACCCTAACTATTCTATGATTCTATTATCAAGTTTTCTTTTTTTACATATGTATATTCTTTTGAATCACGCTAAAGTTGGTTTCACAAGCTGAGCCATAGCAAAGGGCAATACCAGCTTTCGAAGATGATTCTCATGTATTGGTTTGACCTGTCCATAGGAACAGAACCATTGCATGGTGAGGCACTGGAACAAGTTGTCCAAGGAACCTGGGAATGCTCCATCCCTGGCAGTGCTCAAGGACAGGCTGGACAGAGCCTTGGGCAACACGGTTTAGTGAAAGGTGTCCCTGCCCATGGCAGGGGGGTTGGAACTGGATGAGCTTAAGGTCCTTTCCCATCCAAACCATTCCATGATTCTACAATTTGCATCAGGAAACCACCACTTCTTTTTCGTAACAAAAAACTTCCCAAAACAACAGAAAATGCACAGATACAGGATCAAACAAACAAAAATCAAACTGACCCAAAAACCAAGGCCCCCACCCTAGAACCCAGAGTCATTAGCTGTGAAGTAGCCAGTGGGAGGAGGAGTGCTTTGAAAGTTGTTTAACGCCTTCCCCAGAAACTGGTCTTTGCAGAAGGAGGAGAACAGGAATGAAGAAGCTCAGCTAAAATGATGAAAGAAATTTGCAGTCTCTTATTTTATATGTTTTTACTCTTCTGTATCTGGAAAAAAAAAAGAAAAAGAAAAAGAAAAAGTGTCAAATGCGCCTTTCTCCCCTTTGTCCAAGGAGCAGGTAATCTGGGAAAGAGAAAGGAAGGTATCAGTTTAGACAGCCCCATTTCCTCCAAGCAGTGCAGCTTTGCTTAACTGTTGAAAGGCTGCAAGGTGAAGCCCACCAAAGCAATAACTCTTATTGGCTTGAGCAGAAATATCATTGTATCTTACACAAAGTGAAATCCATTGCTCTCGGACTAACTCTGTGGGAATTCAACTTTTGGCATCAAAAGGATCATGTAACAGAACACAGCATGCTTAGATTGAGATCCCATTAGGTTTCTTTGCCGTAGGGTTCTATGATCACCCTTTGCTCACCAGTTCTTTCAGTACCTTTTTTGCTCATGAAAGCAACAATGTTGTACATGTGGTTCAAGGTGAAGAGAAGAAAACGATTCAAACATTTGGACTTGATGATCTCAAAGGTCATTTCCAACCTCTGCTTTGATGATTCTATGAAACACAGATCACTACCTTATAAAAGCCCTTTCTCCCAGGCAGATTGCAATGTCTAAATTGCACAGTCTTAGGTATGGATAAGTGCCTGGGACCTAACAAGCATTTTAGAATCTGAATGACTCCTCTGTCAAATATTTATATTATATATATATTATATATATTTATAATCCTTTGGCCTCGAAATTAGGCTCTATTTGACTAACGTTATCCTAAATGTACAAACCTAACATTTTTATGTAGTTATACCACAAGTGATTCTTCACAATGAACATATCTTCCTCAAGAAGAAATATAAGCAAGATAACCTTTTCTTCCTTTCTAGTGAAAGAGGACCGTTTCTAATGAAAGAGGACATTCTGTCCAATCCTCTTCATATCCTTCTCTAGAAATCCTCTGGAACAGTTTCAAATGGGAACATGAATATTTTACTGTATTGGCTGTCCCAACCAGTTATGTGAATGTACCTGGCACTCTGCTTAGCTACTGTTATTCTAACAATGCCTATGCCAGCAGAGTTGGAAAGTACACATAAAAGGGTTCTCTCAACCAAGGGGATTCATCCCAGGGAGAGATAAATTCATCTATAAGGCTGGGCATGCCTTGGAAGATGTGACTACATCAGAATCTCTGTGTCCCTTTCAGAAAACAATTTTCTTTTGCCTTCATTAATATATTGCTCTATTTTTCTAAGCAGTGTTTGGGCAAAGGCAAAACAAAGAGCGAAGATCCCTGCTGGACTGCAATATCTCTGATGAATGTATAGTGGCTGCACAGATTCATCAGTGAGTTGGTATCATTTTCTTCTACTGCATAGTTAGCAGCAGGACTTCTTTCAGGATGGTCCCCTGTAGGTTGCTACTACAATATCTTGCTCACTGATGCAACTCAAAGACATGGTTGTAAACAATTAGGCTTTCAGCATTTCATTGGATTTATTTAGACTGAATTCTCCCATTCCCAGCACTATTGGCAGCATAATCTACAACAGGCAATAGTAACAGCCATAACAACAGTACTACACTTCCTTGATGTCTCCTACCTCAAAAGTTGAGCCTGACTTACTGTCATTAACAGGATCATAACAATCCTCTGACATGTAGCATTAACCATATTTTCAAGAGAAGAGTGACCCAGAAGGCAAGGTAATCATTTGGCACACGTGGATGAAATGACATCTTTGAGCAGTAATTGTTTCTGAATCTCTTAAATGATGTGCTGAATCACACCAGGAATCTGAAACAGAGCTCCAGGTACCACCCAACAGGCTCTCCCCTTCCAATGCAGTACTCACAAGACTTTTAACCCCTTTCATCCCCATTAATGAAGCAAGGGAAAATGCAATGTTTTTTCCAGACTTCAGACGTTCCCTGCAGAGAACTGAGTCATATATTGCTTTTTTGCTTCTGTTAGCCACATCATCAGCTCCAGTGAGAACATTCCCATACACCATTTGCTTTAAATGGTTTTTCTACTTGCTGGAGCAGATGTGTTGGTTTCCTAGCCGAATTTTTCCTTTGGATACAATACAGCTTCCCTACAACTACGTTAACCTTGGATGTGATCCAGCTACTTTCTCATTTCAGCACAATAAATACAGTGCAAATATTAGTACATATCAACAGAGGTAACTGAAAGAAGAAAAAGAATGAATATGCAGCACTCAGTACACAGGAAAACTTTAAGCAGTTCACTTGGCATGTATTGAATTTCATTATCTGAAACAGCTTCGTCTGAATGCACATCTCAGTCCTTCAGTGTTGCAGATGGGTTTATATTGTTTGCCGAGTGTTGGCCTTCCCCTTGATCATTAATGCAGACACCAGTACTTCTACAACTCTTGATGTGATAAATGTTAACATGTAACAGCTCTTCATGTTATAACAGTCTTCCAGAGCCTAAACGGGCCAGAAGAAACCTGGAGAGGGGCTTTGGCCAAGTGCCTGTAGGGACAGGACAAGGGGAATGGCTTTAACCTGACAGAGGGGAGACTGAGATGAGCTCTTAGGCAGAAGTTCTTCCCTGTGAGGGTGCTGAGGCACTGGCACAGGGTGCCCAGAGAAGCTGTGGCTGCCCCATCCCTGGCAGTGTTCGAGGTCAGGCTGGATGGGGCTTATAGCAACCTGTTCTAGTGGAAGGTGTTCCCTGCCTGTGGCAGGGGTTGGAGCTGGATGAGCTTTGGGGTCCCTTCCAACACAAACCAGCCTGGGATTCTATGATGCTGGTTTTACCAGCTGGAAGTGGAGAGCTGACCTCTCTCAGCACCGCTTCTGAAGGTGGCAGCCCTGTTGCTCCAGCCAAATGCCTGCCCTTTCCCTTCATCCCTTCCTCTCCAGCTGCCAAAGCACAGCAATGTCCAGAGATGGCTCAGGACACTTCCCCGTAACATCCAGTGCCATGCCAGGCTGTCAGGGCAAGATCAATCCCTGTGGTTTTCAAAATACATTTAAAAGAACACTGCTATTTTTTCCCCTAACAAATAAATGGTGAGTGCAGACTGCAGGATAGCGTGCTGTGGAATAAGGAATTTTGTGAGCAGGGTTTTGTTTTGAACTGTTTCTTTTTTTCTTACAAACTACTTTGCCTGCTTGGCAGTCCCTGTCAATGGAAGCATTTTTGAGGTTATGACATGATCCCTATTTCATCTGCTTAAATATGCATTCCTTCAGTATTACCACCATACTTCCTTATGAAGGAAGCACAAGATAACATCACAGTTATCCAGGATTACACACTTAGATTTTCTTTCTAAGCAGACTGTGGTAACCTTGCAGTTCACTCATGAAAAGGTAGTGCTTAGCATGAGCACATCTCATCTGCGTAGCATGCTGCATGAGCACTTCTGCAGGATGGTTTAGTGGTGGCCTTGGCGGTCCTGGGGTAAAGGTTGGACTTGACAGTCTTACAGGTCTTTTCCAACCTTGCTGATTCTATGATTCTATGACCTTCACCACACCACCACGTAACACTGAGGTACTATTACCCGAAGATATTTTTGAGTTAGAGTTTTAATACACAGAAAAAGCAACAGGAGAGCACCTCAGTTAACCATATTCATTCAGTACATCCCTTACTGAGCCCCTTTGGTGATGCCTTTCCATGCTTTTATAATGTAACATCATAAAGATATCAACCAAAACTATCAGCATAAAAATATATTAGAGATGAACATTTTTGGATTTCATGTATTTTATTCTTGAAAACTTAGGGGGGGAAAGGTGAATCCTACAGGCTTTCTCATTGCTATTAAAATCAGATTCTCTTGTCACATCCCAATAACCATGTGTGTAACAGGCTGTCAGCATTAGGTCCTAACATAATAAAACAGCAGATACTAAAAGGGTTGCACTTGAAGAGAAGTTGAACACACAAAGTTTATGCACACTGATTCTTTAGCCTGAAAAAGGAGAGTTGCAAGGAGAATCTAATAAAAGGTAAAGGAAATCATGACTGGTGCTAAGAATGTGAATAGGGAACAATTACTCACTGTTTCTCACAGTCCAAGAAATGGGTTATTAAATGAAACTATCAAGCAATAAATTTGAAAACAATAAAAAGATCTGATTTGTCATATAATGCCTAAGTACATTATTTTGAATTGTGTTGCCTCAGTGCCCAGTACACAACAGGGTACCAGGGCTCTAAAGTACTTATTTGAAGAAAAATCCATCAGAGGCTATGCAAGTCAGAGATTTGACCTCTGCCTTAGCTCTCTGAAGACAGATAAGGTGTAGGGGGGAGGCATTGCTCTGCTTTTCCTCTTTTTTCATTAAGATCTCTGCTATGAAATGTTGTCATCTAGGTGATGGAAAGCTAAAAGGCTTTTGGTCTGACCCAGCATGGTTGGTCAAGTGTTCCTAGAGAAGCTGGCATTTGAAAGTAGCCTTCACCCTCATTTATTAAAAGCCTAAGCTTTTCAGGATAAGAGTATTCCAAACTCTGCCCTCCTCCAGAACCCTGTTCCATCCAGGCACTGGTTGAAATGACAACAGAAATGACCAATTGTTATATGACATTTGATGTCATAAAACCAATTACTAGTGATGCAGTGCACAACTAGGGAAAATAATAGTCAAATTACATGTGTCTCAGATACCCCACAATCCAAAAGGCAGTTATCCTTCTTACTACACATAATGGAAGTATTTGCAACTGGTGGGGCAGATTGCTCAAACTGCCACTTTTAACTCTTTCTGTGACTCACTCAGCATCTCGCAGGAATGACCCCTTAATTTTGTAAGCTATTCCCCAAAGCCAGGGTATTTCCTCTCTCCACTGACTGCTAAAGTGTGCTTAGTCCTAACCTGTCCCCATCTGAACAGCACTGTTAAAGCTACTCCTAGTGCTCAAAATAAAATGAAGATGCTGAAAATCACAGTGCTTAGTTCTCAGCACTGGATGATCCTATCTCCTCCTAAAGCCATTCAAAAAGCCTCTTCAAAGAAAACTAAGACCATAAAGAAAGATATTCGGCATATTTGTGCTGTTCTCTTGCTTCTGTTGCACCAGAGATGAATGAGGCCTAAGAAACATGAAGATCAGTGAAATGAAGAAGAAATATGTGTTACAAGTTAATTCATCTTCATTATCTGTCTTTTTAATGGATGAGAAATTTTAGAGTTATTATTTTTTCCAAGGGAAATAATGTTACTCGAAGCTGCTTGTGTCCTGTTTAAAGCAAGGAAAAACAAGAATAAATGCTGTTGGGAAAAAGTTTTGAATACTTGTTTTGTAATTGAATTTAAATACCATCATTCTAATTTAGCAGACGACCCAAGTGCTTAACATTCATTTTGCTAGGAGGAAAAATGACATTAGCATAAAAGGTATTCTGATTTTTGAGCTTTGGCACGTAATTATCCCTAAATCATTCATGACATCAAATAATTTTTAGTCCTTTCCACACTGATGTTGAGTTTTCTGTTTGCTTGCAGCTTGTATTACCCTTGACCTGAGAGTACACCAGTGACAGAAGAAGGAGATTAGCTTTGCTTTAATATATGTTGTTTGCTTACCAGCACATTATAGAAATATGTAAGAGCAGAGAAAAACACAATGAATACATTGGCAGAAGTTTGGTTACACCAAATGATGTTTGAGTTTCCTGAGTAAAGCATGTAGGTAAAAAATTAGACACTCGTTATGCAAAGCAACCTACAGGAGTAAGTGAGAAACCTTATTCTGTATTTGATAATCAAATATAATTCAAAGCTCTGAACATGTCTGGGGTAGAAGCTAGATCATGGATTTCATAAAGAGCTGTTCCGCTGTGGATGGAAATGAAAACCCCCATACTTTCAAAGCACAAAAGTGATGAGCTGCCATAGGCAGAAGGGTAATTGAAGCCAACAAAGTTTTCAGCTGAATGCATGAATCAGGATTTTGTCATTAGCATTGGACAAATAATTGCTTCTTTGATTGAGTGACTAAACTGAAAAATTAGGGTAATGCTTAGCTCTGGGTCAGACACAATTGCTTTCCTTCTCTCAGGGCAAAAATGACTGTTAGGGAGGGGGTTACTTTTGTGGGAGGAAGGTGGAGAGGAAATGAAAGATCAAGCTGAGCTTTTCATCTAACTCAAACAAAACTTTTATTTTTGCCATTTACTTAAAGCTGGCTGAAAATGTGAGACATCACTTGGAAGCAAAAATTCCCATTTGGATATTTTTTCAGTGCCTCTTCAGTTTTTGCCAATCACTTATTTTGAATTAGACATAAATTTCTAAATACTTTCACCTGATTCAAAATAGCACTTCTCAACTAATATCACTTCCTACTTTTCTCCTACATTTATTACTGCCTCCAAGTCCCTGGTTTTGGCATTAGGAATAGGAAAGCAGTGGTTTAGAAGCAGAAAAAAGAACCATTGTAATAAGTGGTAAAGATTACTATTAGGGTATGAGTTTCAGAAAACAAACCTGTAAATTGACTCCCTCTTCTCTTTGTTCACCTTCTGTGGACTGAGCGGTACAGAACTGCGGACTAAGGGCACTGGTGTCCCTTTGCCTCTGCCCCCAGGGAGAGACCAGGCAGCAGGTCCAGCACACAAAGCAAAGGGCACGAAGGTACCCACCAAGCACCTGGCTGGCAGTTTGTAGAGTGCCGTAGAGTTTACATTTGTTGAATGTTGGACTTCTTCCTCCTTAACGCTTCTACTTACACTACCTTGTCAGAATCCCTGCCTGGCAAGATACCTATAGCTGGTATGCTCAGACTGGGAGCTAGTTGTTTCATGGGAAGGGGATTAGATGGAAGTTAAAGGTCACTGAACTTCTGAGGACCCATTTCATATTATTCCTTCCCTTCAGGCATGAGCTTGTTTCTCTTTCAGGGCTAAGTGTTACAAGGGGAAAAAGAGGCCTGATTGTCATCAGATTGAACAGAAATTCACGGAGCTGGGGAGCAAGGAGGACTTTCCTCTTGCTGAAGCAGAGAATTTTTATACATCATTGCACAGGCAAATTATCCTAAATGGGGTAAGAAGGACTGTAACAGAAGAAAGGTCACAGCTCCACTCCCTCACTGGTGCAAGAAAATTGCTGATGGTGTAATATCAATGAGGAGTTTTCATCATGTGATTTATAAATTGTATATTCCTCCATGCTTCTAGGACCATGGATGCTACCCCCAATGAGCAGTGCAGCCATACGCTATCTCTGAGAAGAACTGTATTTAAAGGGCCACAGGTAACCTGAATAAATGCTCCCCCTAAAGTCAACTACTCAAAAAAGCTACTTAAGTATCTACAGTGATTTTTTTTTTTTTTCACCATGCATCTGGAATGAAAATTCCAAATATTCACTTAAATGTGAAATCAGCCAAAATGCCATTCCCAATTTTTAAACTTGTCACAGCTGGGGCTCCATGTAAAGTAGAAGCAAAATGCACTCAAACATCCTAAGGACTTTCTAACTACCTAAATGGCCTAAATGGTGGAAAGCAGGCTAGGAAAAGAGATACACAGAAGTCTCAAAGGAAAACCAGGTGCTTTCCATGAGCTTTACACACACACACTGACAAAACCGACAAGTTTCAAAATCATCTGCATAATTATACAAGGTACCTTTCTACATCCCTATATTCTCATTGAGCATGTATGCCATGGTGATGCAATGTTCCTGAGGTCTTGATGCTACCAATGCGTTTCGCATTTAGCTTCAAAGATCATATCACGTTCATCTTCTATTTGATTTTAAAACTGCATAAAACTTATTCAGAGTACAACCCTCTATGCAAATTCCAGCTTGCCCTGGGTGCCACTTGCTAAATTAGACAGACGCATTTCTTTCAACAGAGCACAAAAAGTACTTTAAAAAGCACGGAAGCTTTTTCCTCCTCCAGTTATCCTATACTGCACTACTATGGAGCAATTGTTCAGCAGAGATAAATTAGGGTGAAATATATCTTTTTGGATAGCAAAATGCCTTCATGTTTTCAAGCAAGCTTTTCCAGAACGTATCAGTACCACACTTTCTGATTTCTAACTTGAGGCAATAGCCTCTAATGTAATTCAAATAACAGGACATAAAAAGAAGTAAGAAAAGGAAGGAAATTGTCTTTATAAGTAGCCTGAGACTATTGTAATTCCAATTTGCCACTGCTGCTGGATTCTGACATATAATATCAAGAGCACTATCAAGCAGCAAGGAGGAATCTAACGTGTTTGCCTTACAAACTGGGCTTTCTGCTTCTGACAATAACGAAGAGACCAACCTATCTTTTGGAACAGAAATAAAAATGGCTCTATTATTTATATGACCTAAAATTTACCTTTTCACCTCTCCCAAGAAGATACAGACAAATGCTGCTCATTTATGTGCCTGAGTAACCTCTTTTAAAACAACAGTGGCATTATGCAGATAACATGAGCAGGGTTTTCTCAGAAGTCTACATAGTGTTCATCACTCTATAGCAGTCTTGGCTAGACTGACACACATGAAAACCGCATCTAAAGGAGGCTATTCTTAAATGGGTGAACACTTTGCAAAAAGCTGCATTCTCCTTAAAAGAAGCTGAGAAGATTCTTGTTCATTCAACTCTGTTTGGCATAACTGTGAAGCCATTATCATGACCCCTTCACACCACCATGTTTCTATACCAAAGGCATTCGCAGATAACAACATCCTGTGCCAGCTACTCTGCCACTTGATTTCTGGGAACAAGTGGGACAAAAAGAAATGCAGCCCCCCTACTTTACTGTTATCATCAGGGAATTTTCAACTTGCTGATCAAGGAATGATTGTCAAGAAAAATTAAGACCAAAAGGCAGCTTTATATGTTGGCATCAGCAATGTATAGAACATCCAGGAAAGGCTTTTGTCTTCTGTTCAGCAGCAGTAAAGCTTAACAGAATCAAAATAAAGCTAAAACCTCCATTTCTGGTAAGCCTGTTACGAACTCTTCGTAGAGTCTATTTAAAAGAATACATACTAAATTATATTACATTATATCACGTTGCATTACATTATATTAACTGTATCCTATTCTAGTCTATTCTGTTGCACTGCTGAGGGAAACGTTATTACTGAAACTATAACCTGTCAAAACGCAGGGTTACAATTTGACCACGAGGTGGGAGCATTGCTCATCACACACACACAGAGCACATCAGGCTTTCTGTCTCTGGTCTTGCTGTTGAAACCACAAATACCCTTCATATTTCTGTGCTGCAACCTGCAAAAGTGCATGTTAGCACCAGAATAATGAGCTTCCAGAACAAAAACAAACAAAAAAAGAACCTTTTAATTGGCTGTAATTGCTAGCTGAAAAAGAATATCTGAATAAACTGTTTGGTCCCCAGAACAAAGAGCTGTACTGCAAACTTTGCATTAACATTGCAGAATCCATTCCCAACAGGAAAAAAAAATGCAAAGATGGTAGAGATAACCTGTGAAAGTGGTAACCATAGTATCATAGGATAGCTGGAGTTGGAAGGGACCTTTAGAGGTCACCTAGTCCAAGCCCTTTGCAATGAGCAAGGGACACCTTCCACTAGACTCAGTTGCTCAAAGCCCGGTCCAACCTGACCTTGCATGTTCCCGGGGATGGGGCAGCCACAGCTCCTCTGGGCAATCTGTGCCAAGGTTTCACCACCCTCATTGTAAAAAACTTCTTCCTTATATCTAGTCTGAAATGGGAGGAATAATTTTCTCATTTGTTGTCAGTGTCGTGAGTAGAAAAAAAAAATTGCAAAAAAGAAGGTTTGTAAATGCAGATAAAAGTCATGTCCATGTGACTGCTTACAATCTTCCACTCAAAGTGTTGAAAAGCAACTATTTCACATGGGAAAGTCAGGTTTTCCAAAATGGTTTAATAATGTTCTATCCCACAGGGAACATTTGATGAACTACTGATGTCTGATGATGTCTCTGATAGGGTGTGTCTTTGTGTGGGAAATGGCAGCCCCATGTCTCTTTTCTTGGAACTGAAGAAAAAGGGCAACAGTCCTGAGTAACAAGCAGTATCTCCCACAGAAAAAAAAACAACAACCCAAAACACAATAATATGAAGATTAGATTAACATGAGAAGGGGACTAGCCTATGGTCAAGAGACTTGCACAGGAGTTTGAAGCAGTTAAGACTGAAATCTAAGGCATGACTGCAGCTCACATAGCTATCCTCAAGCTGGCTTAAAGTAGTCAGCTTTGGTACTGATAGGCCCAGTTGTACAAAGCTCTGGCTAGATGCATACGTAGTTCCTTGGTCTCAGCAAGCCTGATCCCTGTTCCTGGAGGCATGCCATTGAACTGTTCTTGGGTAGACTCAAGGTAGCTCAAATACAGAAGCTACATTTCACACCTGTGACTACAGTGTAGACATGCAGCTTCATTGTCTTCGTGTCCTTGTGTGATATTCTACATGTCCCTGGCCACTTGGCTCCCCAAGTAGTAGGACAAATGTATTAGAAATAGTTTGGTATGTATTCCTGTGACAAGATATTAAAATATTTCCTTTGTATGTGCTCAAAAAGCAACTTGGAAGCAGATCCTGCAAAGGTTTATGCAACGTATACACTGCAGCTTTCTTCTCTGGGTGCAGGATGCTTGTGCTGTAGGACAGGCGAACAGACTGACCTTAGCTGGATGTAGGGTTCTAGCTGATGCTGATGGGCAGAAGCGAGAAAGCTGAAGCCCTCACGGTAAATCTACACAAATGGGCAACTGTTTAGTACAAATACACCCAGCTACATACTGCACAGACCTTGTAAACCCCAAGCACCCTTGACCCTACAGGAAGTTTCACCCACCAGCAAAGCACATGTGGTGAGTGCATTATAGCTGTAACCTCAATCTTTCTAATTCCCCCGCTTAATCCTTTTTTTTTTTTTCCAGCATGTGAAAGAGCATGGACTGGCATATGAGAAAGCATATGTTTGGGTAAACATTTCAGTAGTCTGTAAAGAGCTATGTGTTATCCATGGATAATGTTCCTTTCTCCACATCCCCCACATGGCTGGTAAGGAGATTTGCTCTGGAGCGAGTATGGACAGAACAGGTTGTGCAGTCTGTCAAAACAGATCTGGCACCCTGCGCTTTCCTTTCTAAGGCTGATCATTCACAATTTTTCTCCTGTTCTATCAATGAGACTGTTAGCTCTAATCTGTCTACAGAGTCTGAATGAAAAACAGTCGGCCTACGTATTCTCCTTGCATGGTTACAGTTGCTTATTCGCTGTAATCAACTGGTCCCATGGTATTAGTCTTTTCTCTAAGGGGATGAGTGGAACATTTTCTCATGAGAAAACAAATATACATTAAATAACTAACACCATGCGAAGACTAACAACTTGCAAAGAACCAAATTCACCCCCTCAAGAATGATTAAATATATATATATATAATTCAAGTTCAAGTCTGCATGAAACATGCCCTTCTTGGTCCTTCAGCCCAGCTAAATAGGTGCCCCTAATCCTTCTGAGACCTTGAGAGCGCAGGCCTTCAAGTGTAACCTGTTCCTCAAAGTTAGAGACTCCTGGGTCTACTCTCTTAGCTGCACTGATGCTCCTGCATCCTCCTAAAGAAGCCCCAGTGCTCCTTCATCCACCTGGCCGCCTTCACCTGAGGAGTTACATGTTATTCGAGTATTTGTGCTTAATTTCTGCATGACTGCATGAAGAGTTGCGAGTAGTATTTGTTCAAGACTGTTTTCCTGACAGACACTTAGCTCAGGCATGGAAATAACAGGACCTCTAAAGAGTTTTCCTGAAACAGTATTGCTTTAAAAAAACATATTTATGTGTTTGAAATTATTACATGCTTCTACATGAATTTTTCTACATTTTTAAATTGAGATATCAGATTTTGTTCTTTTTTATCACTTTGCTAGAGCAACAGAAATTTCTACACTAGGCTCAGACTCATTTGAAATTATTCCCAGATGCCCAAGAAAACATCCTATGGCTTGGGATCACTTCAGTTCAACAATGTCTCATCCCTTTTCTATAACATCCTTAATAGGACCTTTATGCTGTGATTCAATAATGCTTGGCAAATTCCCTCGAAGTCAGTTAAATCAAGAAAGCTTTATGTTTGTATTAGCATAGTAGAACAGGCAACCATGAAAAACATTAACCCCTTGGGCAGGTTTTTTGTTATCTCTGTTTGTTGCATCTTCCATACAAAAAACTCCCATTCCTGTCCTAAAAGAGAGCAGAACATGGCCCAAAACAACGCAGGATAGACCTCACACACCTACATTTCCTATTAAGCCGCTCTAGGAATCCAGAATTTTTCCTTGGAGGCACCATGTAAATGTTGATGGATAAGGCTTACTAAGAGACCAACTAAGGCGTTGTGCATGATGTGAAAGGGATGAATTTCCCAGGAATGCCCCAATGGCTTTTTTTGAGTCTAATGACTGTACCTGTTAAGTTTGTTTCTGGTTACCACACCATGTTTTGTTTTAGAATAAAGTGCAGAAGTTTAGGAAAGAATAGGTTGCATTTAAAAATGGGTGACAAAATGTAATAAAATGTTTTCCTTACCATCTGTTTTCTTTGATTCATCCCCCACACTGGGCTGATCTTTTTTGTCCAACTTATTCTCTTCCTTTAATTCACCTAGAAAGAAGCAATAAGAAACACTATAAGCATTTTAACGCAGACTGCCATTTATTAATGCCTGTAACTCAAATTGTAACATCCAAAGAAGAGGCTCCTTAGGAGAAAAGGTCTGAATTCACAAGGAACTGGATTAACATACTTTCACAGAATAAAGCAACAGATAAAATTATTGTATAGAAAATGAAGCTTTGCAATCTACTTTTAAATTCATTCTAATTATTAACACCTTCTTAATTGCAGATGCAAACTCGTACTCCTTCTGGTTGTATGTAGGCCATTAAAAACTTGAGCATAACCTTCATTTCAAAATCAGGACTCTGCAACATTTATGCTTTTAAAGGACTAAGACCCTGCAAGACTTCCTCATTAGTCTCTGCATTAGAGAACCACTTTACATATCCCAGACAGTCCTATATAATTTTGCCTTACTTTCTCTAAGCAGTTTCCTTTATCCACAGACTCATTTGGGTTGGTCCTTTGATGCCAGTACCAGAGAACAATCACCCCAGTATTGACGACTGGCTTTAGAGTCTCTATAGCAAACCAGGCAAGCAAAGACTTTGCAGAGCAATGTTTGATGCAGAATGAAAACGGCAACCTGAGCTGCGGTGTATTTTATGAAGCCAGGATGGTTAACCAGGGTCATTCCAATCTTCTGTCCTCTGTAAGTCACACAACAGAGCACATCAGACCTCCCCAGACCATCCCTTCATTGAACAAGAATGCCAAATGCACATCAAATGAAAACTAACTTAAAAGAAGAGCTCCAGTAGAACAGGGCTCTTTCAGCTGCAGTGTCCAAGCAGCAGCAACGAAGGTGTCCTTCCTTCAGATGTCCAGAGAAGCAACAGCAGCCTGCCCAGATGGGAGCAGGCAACTTGTGCTTCCCCAGTGGAGGAGTAGCAGTGAATGTGTGATCCACAACTCAATACAAAAAGTCTCATTTCTGAATTTTGTAACCGTGAGGTATGTTACAGGGCTGTATTAAAGTGATGCTTATTCCGTTTCTATTATTAGTTTTCTTACTACAACTGGTTCCTAGCCTTTGGATCCAGATTATACATATTATGCGTTAAAGAGGAGCTGATCTGCTTCCAAAATAGTCATGGCTAGTGGATATATTTTTAGCAGCTCAAAAAAAGGAGTAATTGTAGATAAGTAAGGTCTCCCCCTTCCACACTGGGTCCTAACCACTGGAATATTTGTTATTCTTGGATGACAGAAGATCAATGTCTCTGTCCAATTAAGCTTCATCATAGTATGAAAGAGGAATGGTTTTCAAACCTTAAAATATCCAAGAAGATGGAATGAACATATCCTGTTCAGTTCTCATTCAGTGCCAAAACTTCTCACGCTTTTCTTCCCAAGCTCAGTGAAAGGAAAATGAAAGCATGATACGGGACAAGTAGCGACCTTCTCAGCTGATCACACAACCACTGACTTGGGCTTCTTGAACAGAGAGGTATGAGCAGCTCCAAGCAGGGCTGAGGTGTCTGCTTGATGAAGGTGGCCTCTAGAAGGACACTGTCTTCAGGAAATGAAATGAAAATGCATCTAGCAGAGTACAAGTCTTCCTGCATTTCCTCCACCGTCATACGGCTGATGGTAACGATGAGCTATTAATGCTCTTTTTCACCATGCACAAAGAAGTTGCTTGACCCTAAGTGTGTGCAGGAAAAGATGATGAGCATCCACACACACATTATTTAACAGTTTGATCTCTTGGAGAAAGCACACAGGCAGCAAGTGACTGAAAGAGACTTTAAACTCACTCAACAAAACAATTTCTGAACTTTCATTGAATATAACTTATTATGAATACAGGGCTTTTGAGTATTGTAATATCCACCCTGCCATAATGCCAGCAGCAGAGCAGAACCATGATCATAATGATCTTTTTGAAAGGGATTACAAAGGCAGAGAAATAACAAGGCAAATACTTTATGATGAGATATTAACATATAGGCGTAAAGGGAGCTGTGGTGAACCCAGAGATATTAATGTGAGGATTTCATCAGTCTCCAAAGACTCTGCAGTGATTGTACCTCATAAAGGCCTTTTCCCATAAATTAAGGAGCAGAATTTCTTTTCCTGAGGATGACACTAATCTTCAGAAATCATTATAATTCTTTTCAAAGCATTTCTGACACCTGCAGCAGAGAGACACTGCAGAAAAAGGTACTGTCAAAATCACTAGAGCAAACTTTAATAACCCATTATTGTTAGAAACATGTAAAACAAAAGATTTCAGAAGAAAAGTCTGATGCAGTCTAGATGGGATTTCAGATGTCCCCAACCTTTTTGCCTCTTGACCAGCAACCAAGTGAAATACATGAGAATCACATCAGGAATATTTTAAACTGAATTTCTGCCTCTGCTGCCATCTAAACTCACTGTCTGACTTTCAAAGCCTGTATGCTCAACTCAGGCTTTTCTTCAGAGGATGCTTCCATGTCTGACTTTGTGCTGGTTTTGGACTGACTGATGATAGCCAAGTCTGTGACAGGTATCATGCACTGCCTTTTTTTGATAATGGCTTCAAGGAGCAGGAGCTGGGGAGTTAAAGACAGTGAAATGGCCTAGAGACAGCTCGTCTGTTCAAATGGGGGGGGGGGGGGGGGGGGGGGGGGGGCAAGGGTTAATGTTTAATGCAATTTTCAAACATATTTCCTACCTTTTCTGGGTGCAAAATGTGATTCTTATTTTAGCTCAGTTCTATAGCAAGTTAAACCCTTGGAATCAAATTTCTGACCAAACAAAAGGCTTATGACTGCCCTAATAAAAAAATTGAGCAAAGGAAGAGTAAATAAAATAACAGAAACAGAAAGGAGGGAAAATCCTCTGTTCCAAGCCACATTTATATCAGAGGCTCAATTACCTTTAATACCTTTACTAAAATACCTTTAATTTGCCTTAAAAAATTTTTATAAGCCACCTTTGGCTTGTCCTCTGTCAGTTACCCAAGCACTGAAGGTGTTCACTGAACCAAGAACATTTGTTTCAGCTTTTCAGCCTGCGCACAACAGCCTTCTTCATTTCCACAAGAAGTCACATTTTCCTTCCCTCCAAAACTGCCCAAGCAGGTATGGTGTATCCCATCTTCAACTGGAAGAACACTACTTGGGAGTTAAATTATAGCTTCTGGTTCCCATATGCAGGTGACTATGCCAGTGGTCCAGGTTCCCCATCACCAAGGTGAGATACTGGTTTTAGGGCTGGATTTACATTTCAACGGAAGAAGAAAACTCACCATTATGGACATGCTGTTTCTCATCTCCCACTGCATGATGAGAGTCCATTCCCTTATCTGTCCTAGGTGCATTTTTCCCTTGAGAGGCTTCATGTTTGTTCACCCCAGTTTGCCGAGTCCCATTTGCATGATTCTTGTTGGAATCTGCACTTTTGTTTTCCCCCGGATTTGGTTCTTTGCTGTTCTCTGTCTTTGCTGCTGTGGTATCTTCAGCTGGCTTTTTCTCATCTTTTTCATCTGTTTTCTTTTCATCTGTTCCCTGATGAGTATTTTCCTCTGCTTCTTTCTTAGCTTTTTCTTCTGCATCCTCAGCAAAGAGAGAAGCAAAACAAGGAAAGAAATCATGATTATCAGTCAATTTGACAAGAGTGATACAACTCACATATCTAAATCTTCTTCAGTTTTTTACATGCAAACAGCTTTTACTTAAATGTAGGAATTGACCTGACACAGGAAAAAGAGCACAGAATGACATTTAAGAAAGTATCCTCAATAAACCCAACCCATGTTGGCCTACAACGTATATTATTTGTATGTCTTTTTTACACCATGGAAGGTTCACCTTTGAAAATACAGTACCTCAAAATTCTTAGAAGGCAAATTAAAAAGAGACATTAGCTATCGAAGGTTCTAAGGGTGAAGAGGTTAGTTTAATTTTTGACACACAACAATCATTCAAATTACATTAATTTTATCTTGTACCATACCACGTAACCCTATGCGCATAGAAAAACTTGGTTCTTTGATACCTGCCTTTCCCCCCTCTTGTTCCAGGTTGCTTCCTAATCTCTTCCCTTCTAATTACTGTTATGTTTTCTTTATGGCTCTGTCCTTTCTTGGCAGACTCATATACTGCTGCTAGTACTTGCCCTTCCATCCCTAAAAGCCTTACAGTCAATCACAAATACACAAAGGTGTAAATTCAGAAGTGAGTGTTGAGCAACTGCAGCATCTCAAAATGCTGTCATTCAGAAAAATATCAAATCACAGAGAAGCCAATTTCCCCCCTTTTAAGATCCTGCTCTTGTTGTTATCCAAATCCTAGGTATTGATGCAACACTTATAACAGAGTTTGCAAATTACTGCAGCTCTAGGTGTTGAGACCACTGTTTCTAGCCGAGGCTGGGTACAGAAAAATCCCCAGACTCAGCTGCAAAGGCTCTGTATGGCTTCCTGCATCTCATTGCAAAGCAGGACACAAACACAGTCCCTCAGCACAGCCCTCAAGCTATTAAACATGGCTGGGTGTGCAGAGACTCTGGGCAGAGACCCCATCATTTTCTTCCCCTTTTCCATGATCAATAGAGACTTCACCTGCAAAAGTAGCTGAGTAGCTCAGCACATGCTCAGTTTGGAACCTGTGAGCTTAAGCAGCTTCAGAGCATCACATACATCCATACTGAGTCTAAGCATTCAGATGTGACCACCCTATGTATTCAAGGGTCTGCATTCAAGATCTCTGAGTTGGCAATATCCTAGCCCACTCATTACCCCATCGTGGGCTACCAATTGCACTTTGATTGTGATAAGGACGACAGATGTAGGTCAGGTTGGACAAAGTCTTGGGTGACATGGTCTAGTGTTAGGTGCCCCTGCCCATGACAGGGGATTGGAACTGGATGATCTTAAGGTCCTTTCCAACCCTAACTATTCTATGATTCTATGTATGTTCTGAGCAACGTGATCTAGTTGAAGATGTCCTTGCTCATTGCAGGGGTTGGATTGGATGACCTTTTTGAAGATCCCTTCCAATCCAAAGCATTCTATCTATCTTTTATCTCCTGTTTTCTGAGAGATTGTGTGAGCTGATGAGCAGAGGAACAGATCCCACAAAACACTGAATAAAGTGTTGGTCCTATGGAAGTATTCTTGATGTCTATAGAGATGTTTCACTCATTACAGGAGCAGCGTCTTGGCCAGGGAGTAAAAATTGCAAAATAATTTTCAAGTGTCTTGTCAAGTAGTTCTTATGAGTGAACCAGAACTAGTTTTGAGGAAAATATAACAATGGGATACCAGAGAGAAAGTGGGAAATCTGTCTTTGATAAGAAATGCCAATCTGTATTTCCTTGCCAGCAGCCAAATAAATTAATTAATTTTTAAATTAATGAATTCTGGCTCACATGAAAATATAATTAAATTAGATATGAGCCTCCCTCACTTTATTAATAATTCCTGAGATCTACGGTAGTTTCCATTGACGGCTCAGCAATGCATGTTTATGTTTTCCCTGGAGTCTCATGGTATACAGAAGGATACTTCTCATTTGGAGATCTGAAAAGTAAAAATGCTGCATTTTGCACTTGAGCAAGAGAGAAGTTCAGCTCAGGACATTAGGGGTTACTACAGCACCACTGGATGAGCGCTTCTTGTCAAAATCAGTGTCACAAAATACTTCATCTAAATGGTGCTTTGCTCATCAGGGGGTTTGTTTATTCAGCTTTTTCATTTGTGAGTATTTAATGATTACCCTTTAAGCAAAAAGAGATCAGGAATAAACCCCACTTACTTTGCCCACACAGTCCTAGAAGTTTTCTATAAATAACACACCCAGGATAAAAACAGCTCAGTGATGATCCCAGGGACTATGCCATTACCAAAAGGAATAGAGTATTCTACAAAGAAATTATGACTATTATTATATACAATAGTAATTAATAAAAGTCACTGTAATAATAATAATAATAATAATAATGGCTTCCTTCCCTCCTGGTCACCAGTTGCTATCTGTTGTCAATCAACTAGTTAAATGCTATATCTGTCTTTGCTTAATAATTCTTATTTTTATTGTGAGAGCATCTTTGATGCTTTGCAAGCCACTGGTTTGACAGGGTCAGCAATTTTAACTCCTGCTGTGTGGCAGGCCCTGCTGCATATGGCAAAGGCAGGCAAGGCAGATGGAGGGGGGTGCAGAGACTTGCTGCAAGTCAGAAGCAAGAGAGCAGCAGAGCAAAGGTTTTGATGCAAGGGCTTTGGGGTCCCAGTTCCTTAGTCAGGTCCCAGTTCTCAGCCACTCTGTCTGAGCCAGACATTTGTATAAACCTTTGAAGATTAGAAAAATATGCATGGTTGTACTGCTAAATGCACCCAGAAACACAGACATTATGTGAAAGTTAATGAATGCAGATGAACAGAAGCTGAGACTGCTTTCTGAATCTCTGATCCGTAAACTGAGGCCCTGATCCAAGTTGCTGGTGATGAAGTTTGGCAAAAACATAAAGTAAATTGACTTTTCAGGGCTGAAGTTTGTCAGAAAAGTAAAGATAAAATTACCTACTCAAGAGCTCCCATGTCTAATAATGCAGACTGTTGAGCTCTCTGCTTTCAAGTGATCAGCTAATTCTTACACAGACCACCCTCAGGAGCTGCTAGAAGGATTTTTTTATGAGGCAATTAAAAATAAAACATTCTCCTCTCCAGCTGAAGTATTAATAACCAAACACTTATCGTTAGGATACCCCGTAAAGAATGGATATGGAATACTGCACCCAGACATACTACCAGTGCCAGCATTAGTTAAGTAATGTGTGCACATCCACTTGAGTCATAACTTGACATTTACATGTGTACATTTAGGAAAAAGTCTTTATGCAAAGCAGTCGCTGCAAGTGGGTACAAAGCACATTTAAAAATTAAATATCCAGAATCTATTCTGAGCTAATCTATATATTTGTTTTAAATGAAATGTTAGATAGATCTTATTTATTTCCCCATAGGTTCCTCTTGCATGTAAGTTTTTTATCTAGCAGATCCTTAGACAGGCAATTGTATATGGTACATGTTGAAATTAAATCCCTAAAACTAGTCAACTGGATTGGCTTAATCTGCTCAACACCCCTATTCTGTAAAACACTCTCCATGTTAAATGCTTTGCTTGTTTGGTTAGCTTTAATTTGGTTGCTCCACAAAAAACTGGGAAATAGTAAATGCCAATTGAAAAAAAAAGACCAAACAAAAAGCTACAAAAAGAGCCCCTGGCAAAAAAAAAAGCAGATTTTGAATTATGTTTTTGTTTTCATTTTCATAGAATGCCCAGAAAGGCTTTTCCTGAATGGCAAATTTAAATCACAAAGGAGAATTTAATTTGAATAATAATGCATGCTTTCATGCACCTTTAGACAGGCCTTTCAGTTGGAGAGGAACAATCTTCTCTGGCAAATAGGAGAGTGATGGGAAATCTTTCACCAGTCCTGAAGCCAAGGACACATAATACATTAAAATCGAGCTCCTTCCATTTACATGAAATAAAACAACTCCATTAAATACAGGTTTGAGTAACAAACATTCAGCTCGGAGAAGAAATTGTATCACCAACAATTCCATGGAGAAAAAAAAAAAACACAATCAGTGACACATTCCTCCTTTTTTGTTCCAAAGCTGATCTAAATCACCTGAGCGCTCTAGGAGACCGTGGGCAATTATCCAGCCCCTGGAGACAACGGCCAGTTGTACATAAGTTCTCAACAGATGGCTCTCACTGATTCCAAAAGATCTCTGACAATAGAGATTTGCCAGTGTCTAACTTATTATCAGTTTGTGATTAGCTGCCAATTTTTTCTCCTCTTAACAGCCATGGGTACTTGAATAAAACCAAATCATAACTCCCTTATTCTGCAGCTGCAGTAGTCTTCAGAAAACTGCTTTGAGCTACCAACAACAGTTATAGTTTGCATTGCTGTACTCTGCAGTGGTCTGCAACTGGTCCATGTGTTTCCTGAACTGCAGTGGCCAAAACTGCACACAATACTGCTGTGGGGACCTTGTTACTGCTGGTTAAGACAGGAAAGATGCCAACGGGTCTTAGAAGCAAGATCTGGTGATTTTTGTTGTGTCGTTTGGGGGCTTTTTTCTCTGTTTGGTTTTTTTTTCCAATTACATGACAATACTGAACCCTGATCAACCTGCAACCAACACAGTCCCCATGCTCTTCTGAAATATTTGGAGTCCCTCCCAGGTTAATGATATCATGGGTATTTGCTGCACAGTTCCCAAGTCATTATCCAAGTTATCACTAGCAATAGGAAACCAGCTATGAATGCACAATATCCTCTCCTTCCCTGAAAGATTATCCATAGCTCCTTCAAGCTTAACAGTGAACAACTGCGAACCTATCTGTACAAATGCAGTTCCAGCTATTTTTGCACCCACCCCAGTCTGACTCATGACTTCAGGGGACCTCCCTTACAATTGTTTTTTTCCCTTCCCATTGTCCACATCCTCTTCATGAAGTCCACTTAACACCACCTCAGAAGAGTAAAAGGCACAGATGAGTCACAGTATTCCTATCTCACTGGGCTCACTGTA
Source organism: Pezoporus wallicus (assembly GCF_028554395.1). Lineage (NCBI taxonomy): Eukaryota > Metazoa > Chordata > Aves > Psittaciformes > Psittacidae > Pezoporus > Pezoporus wallicus. The sequence continues at coordinate 12,406,137 of NW_026642649.1, forward strand.
TGTTGCTGACCTTGAAAAGCAGATTCTTTCAAACTAACAGTGCTTACTTGGAAAATAATTTGATTGAAGAAGAGCTTGAAGAAGAGGTCAAAAGAATTGTTACTCTTTCCCTAAGAAGCCTGGCTGTTACCTTTGGTGGCTTGCGCTTTCCATTTCTCCCGGTTCTGCTGCACCACCTCAGTCCAGGTGGCTTTAAAACATTTGAAATCCACAGTGAGTATGGAGCAGTTGAGTGAGGCACTTCCTTCGGACCCAGTGCTCTTGACACTTGATCTTTTAACTTCAGAGGGATTAATGCTATTCAGACTGGGACACAAGATCACAAAATGCAGAAGAAATCAGTATCCTATTCACCCAAACATAGCTAAGAAGAAATTATGACTGTAAGTCTAAACTTAATAGAGTCAACCAGAAAAACAAAAACTAAGCTTGAACCCCTCTTTCTCCCATCCCAGGTCTGATATCAAAGAAAACAGTATGATCTGAGCCAGTACCAGAAATAAATGGCAGCTTTTCCCCACTTAGTTTTTGGTATCCATAGTCCCTAAGACACAGAATCACCCAAAGTGTTGCCATTACCTTCATTGTGCATCTTTACTCCCTACATATTCTTTGGAGAGTCACACAGTTCTAGAAATCAAGTATGTCAAAGGAGGAGTCTCCTAAAATTCACCAGTGGGAGCCATTAGGCACAGGACAGGAGTCAAACCTCTGTCCAGGTCTTGATGAGCTCAGCTGAGGCTGAAACCAGGCGCTCATTTTGGTTACAGACCCTACAGTTGTCTTTCAAGGATAGACACTTCTTTGTGCACACTTTTATAAAGGCAGCAAGGTAACTGACATAGAAAGATATTAGCACTTGTTCTTCCTGCAACAGCCCAAGAGTAAAGAAGTCACCTGAGAGAGACAGTCTTGACTTGGTTGCCCTACTCTAGGGAGCACTAGCCATGTGGTGTTTGAATTCCAAGACTTACCTTGTCCATGAAACAACTAAAAGAGTAGTTTCTCTGCAACAGCAGAGCAGGTTAAATTGGCCAAGACTCTTTACACACAAACTCTATGTGAATCCGATGGTAGTTCACACATACCCATAGTGTAACCCTGTCTACTGTCACTAGGATGTGCTGATACTTCCCAGTCCTATTCTGTATTTAAATGGGATTGATCCCATTTACGCTTCCAGACATGAAGAACTGTGCACCTCCCCTCTACCTTTTTTAGGACATTAGTGACTGAGAGCACTAAAGTTCACCTGATTGCACGGCTAAAACCATTTGTGCTCACTGCCTTCGGAGGCATGGCTCAGGTTTATGCCAGCCTCCCTCTTTGCCCTCCCCTGGGCTGGAGTTTCCCTGCAACAAAGTCATGTCACAAGGTGAGCTGTGGTGTCAGCAATGCAGATACAGGGCTTTAAGCCACATGGAAGATATACACTGTGGGAAGGAAACTCGGGGAGTTGGCACAATGGCAGCATGTGCAGAGGGAAGGGAGAGAGCTGTGTTATTCACCTGGAACGCCTGAACCCAGACATGCCAGAGCGGGAAGCTTCATCGATGAGCGGAGTCACAATCTTCTCAGTCATGTCAGTCAGCACAGTAAAAGTGGGTTCCACGATGAAATCAATGAAACCTGAGCAGAAACACAAGCAGAGTCAAGCAGGCAAGAGGAGGATTTATGTGGAGTCACTGCTTCAGCGATTGCAGACAGCCACACTGTAAAAGACAGAGTAAAGAAAATTATACCTTGAAAGAGGGACAGGCAAATACTAGAAAAGGAAAACAGAGTTATACATTCATCCCTGACCCAACAGCGTGGATATAGCACACAATAAAAAGTACCTACTTAAACACTGGAAAGAAGCTGTGGCAAATCAGAACATAAACAGATGCATCAGAGCTTGGTTTATACAAGAAGTGTGAAGTTTAAGCCAAATTCCAAGCGGATTTGGCTAAAACCCAGTATCAAAAATGAAGTCTCTAGAAGCAGAAAATACAACAGCAATAATACTGCTAAGCTTTGCTGGTGTGGAGTTACATGCAAAACTCCCTTACTGCAAATCAGTGGGTTGCTGTGAATATTCTCTTCTCAGTGTTCAACCAGCTTGTTCTTGTTGATAATAAAACAGATTTAGAAGCTTTCCCCTGCATTTTTTTAACATAAAATAATATCTGCTTCAGTATTCAGTTTGGCAGAGATGAATACAGCTCTGATCCGAATGTCGGGATGGGCAGACTGAAGGGCCCTGTGGCCATAAGTTCACAAGATGAGGGAAAATCCAATCTGCATGATAAAAATGGGGGAGTGAGGAGTTTAGAGTACTTTACACCTTCCCCTAAATTCTCATGGGGGACAAGGACTATTTCTGGTGTTCATTTTAGCACTTCACTTAGCAAATTTCTTGGTGCTACAGGCAGCCAGGAAAACAATAATGTCTTTAATCCTTCCTAAGGCACATCAGGATTCAGGTTTTCCCACTATTACAGTTTTTAAAGATTTGTAACTATCAGATATTGATTCTACAATCATAATACTATCATTTCTGTGACTGGGTCATGATATGTTTCGACAACAGACCCTGGTGATTCTAGGTGGCAACAACAAAAGGAGAAGAGACCACATGGGCCATGCACCTGAATTCACAGCAGCTTTGATCCACACCTGGAGTACAGTCAGTTGAGCATCCTTCTAGTTCCATTTCCCTTCCCTGATTTTGTCTAGATGTCTAAAAAGATGGGTAATTAAGTGCATTTTCATGCCCAGCCAAATGAAAAACATCACTTGCAAGTTCTTAGAATTTCACACTACCATTCTGTAAATGTGGAGAAAATATGCGTTCAGTCTTATTTGAACATCTGAATCATGTGCCTCCATCACACTGAGACAGTCTTATCTATTCAAATTTAGGGAATTAATCAGGAAGGTATGTAGTATAAAGCCACAAGAGGAAATTGTGTGCTAGATCACAAGCAGATAATCCCAGCAAACTTCATACCATTTTTTTTAAAACACTGGAAATTGTACTGGCTGACAACAGTGTGCCACAAGGATCTGGAGGATAAGGAGAACCTGATTTACGTATATGTGTGTCTGTTTCTGTGTCTCTTCTATTACCCTTCACTCAGAAAAAAATTACCTCTTAATGACCAAAGAAACCCAAACCATGGCACCCTGTCACTTCTGCTTGCCAAGTAAATACGACTGCCATTTGTTCCATCACCACTAACACAAATCCCTGCTATCAGATGCATGGCTGTGTCACTAACTGCAGCATCAAGGTGGTGGGATCTGCTTCCTGAGATACTCCACATTTGCACATAAACAAAAGGTCCAGTTGTAAGTGTCTGAGAAACAAGTTTTCCCTGGGAGAAGTCTTGCATCTTGTCAACAGACAGGGAGAGGTGGCACAAGGCATCACAGGTAAAAAAACTCTAACACTTCTTGAGTAAGTGGTATTTTTATCTCTATTCCCTACAAAACAGATAAATTATTCCATGTGCTACCTTAAAATAGGGATTATAATACTGCTGGGAAACATAATCTGCTGTTTTAGAAACAAAGCTTAGGCCTTTATTAATAATGATGCAATTTATGCCATATTCTCAGGTGTCTTCCCCCCACCCCTGTGTTCTCTCTCTTCATACCTAAAGACACTGTAATTTAAATATGGTAATTTAGTTTGCTAAGTAAAACCCCTGAATATCAAATAATGAACCTGGAGTTTAAAACCTATTAATGCTAATGACCATTTTATCATCCTTTTTCTTCTTCAGCACAATGAGCATGGTAAATATTTCTGTGCCCCAACGGTTAAGACGAGGTGGTTACCTGCATGCGGAGGTGGTTTCCAGGCACATGCCTAATGTTCATCCATTCTACATCAGAATGTCACCATAGCAAACACAGGCTAGAGGACAGTAACCCTAAAGGCCACCACCCAAAAAAAGAAAAAGAATCATCAGCATGCACTCATCAGCCTTTATCTAATGCTTTCTGAAGCTGCAATTTTCTTTCCTGCCAAAGGACAAAAATAAACGGATGCTGCTACATTCATCTGCAAAAGACAATGACAACAAAGGCTGATCTCCACTCAAACAAGCTTCCTACAGCCTGAGGCAGACACTTTAACTCCTGATATTCTTGTGGGGAAATACAAGTCTTAGCCTGGTTTTCTTTACAGATTGTTTGTCTCTCTCATTTTGATAAGCAGCCCCACTTCTGGACATGAATGTCTCATGATTTCTGTACTTCACTGCGATATGGAAATATTTACCACACTCACTCCACTGAAGAACAAAAAGGATGATAAATTGGTCATTAGCATTATTAGGTTTGAAACCCCAGGTTCATTATTTGATATTCAGTTTTTTGAATTATCAGTTTAAACCGTGAGCAAGTTCTTCACAGACTGAAGCAACCGGGCAGAGAGGCATTCTTTCTTTAGAGGAAGCTAGTCTCATTTGTGACAATCTTTTGGTAATGAACATGCTTGCCCATTGTCACTTGCAGTGACCTTAGAGCAGCAAACCAGCAGCTACAAACAAGCCAAGCCACCAGAACAGGATTTCTGGGCTCTGTCCCTGACAAAATCGAAAGCCCAACTTTATTCTGCAAAGGACAGAGGGGTTTTTATCTGTGGGAACTGATGGTTGCTTGCTGCAGATAACAGCACAATTTGGGATTCAATAAGAACTTAGTTTTGTGAAGAAATGTAGTAACTACTATTCCAGGGAACAATTAGTTGAGGCTATTAATAAAGTAAATAAATGAATGGGAACAGATTATTTGCTTGATAATCTAGCCTTCAACATTGAAAGCCTTACCTCAGCAGATATCCAGAAAATACAAGAGGTTTTGCTTTAACAAATGGGACATCACAGAAAGACACTGTCTATGTGCATCAGACTGAGAAATGAACGTTTCTAATGTTATAAGGCAGGATTTATAGAGGGTAGCATATTAATGTCAACGGATTACTAAACTGCACAAATCAAATATAATGACAAATAGTATATGACTAAGTAAGGCTGCCTTTGAGTGCTGAAAAGTGCTTCTTTTATAAGGTTGAATTGTGTTGGTGATGGTTTAATTCATCATTAATTTTGCAGTGGCTGGAAACTGGGGCCTCAGTGCATAAATTTCTTGGCTTTCCTCCCCTTCCTGAACAAAGAGGCACAGAAGAAGAGGACATGGAAAACTAGTTTCCAAGCATAAACAGCCCTACACAGAGGTACACAACTCCTCTTCCCTGTAAGGACAGAGAGACGTATCTGAAAGCTAACAGAAGGGATGTGAAAGAGAAGTCTCTGTATGAGCTTCCCTCCACACCAGCCAGAAAGAGAGTTTACCTTCTCCCACAGCACAGCAGTACTTGTAGCGTGCCCAGGAGTCCTCAACATGGATTTTAGCTGAGACTGCAACACTTCAAGTTTGCTGCTGATTCCCTCCACCGAGCTGCTGGCAGAACATGCAGTTGCACTGCGCTCTGCGCACACTCCCACTCTTCCAGGTTACCTTTGCAGAGCAGGAAATGCTGCATGTCTGGCAACCAGGCAAAGGGCTTTTCAAGTGCAGATTTTTGGCTGAATTGTCTGAACTTCCAAAGCCAGAAAAATCTGGGATGGGGTCCCTCAGAGAACGGCTTGCCTAACAAGAACAGTGAAATGATTTTAAACAGAAACAGGCACAGATAAGAATCTGAACTTCCCCAGGTTCAGGGATATCTTTGTCTTGTTCTCCATGAGAAATTTCGTACTTTGAATTTTTTGCTTGTTTTCCTTTACTATATTCTTTCTTTTTCTGCTTCTGGTCTCAGTTTCCTCAGTTTTAAGGTCTACCTTTCTTTTGTTATCCTGTTTGGCTCCCTATTCTCCAGTTGAAGTTAGATCATGTTCTTCTGTCTGCTTCACTTGCCTCCTAGGTATGAAAATCCACCCACAAACCCACCTTTTCCCTTCTAGTTTTAGTTTGCTCCCTGCCCCTCTGAACAGCTTTACTCCACTTGGCCCCTCTTGTTTTCTCACCAAATAGCAGTCCTGTTGCCCCATCCTTTACTTTTTCACTCAGTAACTGGAGGAGAGGCAGAGAAAGTGCTGTTGGTGAGTGTATAAAAAGATCTGCGTTTCTAAAATATGGGTGGAGTTAGAAAAAGTTTGCTCATTGCTCGGCTTCAGTGAAAAATACTGGTTGAGCTGAAGCACAGGGAAGGAAAGAGCAGGAGGAATTAATGGTAAAACACACACTAGATTTTGCACAGGTCATCGAAGGGACTGACATTACATTTTCATATCCACCAATGATACTCAAATCACAACATGTGCAACACAACCTCACAGCTCAGAAAATCATGGAGCAATGTCATAACCAGGTGCTGTAACCATCTCTGCAGACACATCAGAGGTAACTTGCTTACTGCATGGAACCACCACCATAAATTTAATGGCTCCTCAGCTCTGAATTGTTGATCTGGGGAAAATAACACCACAGTACTTTATTTCCTCTCTTTAAGTTTCAAATGACGAGAGATCCCCATGAACTTAGCCCTACAGGAAGTTTTGCTTTTAAGATGCTACTTTGCATGCACCAAAAGACACATACCTATTTGAGACTGAGCAACCATAGTAGACTTGCGATCGCACAGTGGAGAGAAGGGAAGCCCTAGTTCTGCTTCTTTGTCACCCTGAAGAAACAAAATGGAGAAGAAATGAGAAAAAGAGAAAGAGACAAAGACAAGACACACTGCATGTTGATACCTTAGGTCATGACAATATAATTTCACTTTCTTAAATTCATTTTTGATTTTGTTTTGCTTTTACGTTTAATGCAAATTGTGAAGAATTTGACTATGGCTTGAAAAGTTTATGAATTAAGCATCTTTATTCCTGTGAATCTTTCCTCAGAGCTTTCCCTGCCTGCTTGGTACTTCCATGCACCAACTAAAAATCCACTTGAGCACGAGAATGCTTCTCACTGCAGATCTCCAGAGAACCCAGCAGAACTCAGTTCTCAGAGCAAATCTTTCAAGAGAAAACACCAGTGTCAGGACTGATTTTTCAGGGCTTGCACTTCTTTGCATGCCTTTTCTAGCCTTTCAGATAAGAATTCACAGGTCATGGCTGGCCAGATGCAGATTACTGTTTTCTCCCAAAGGAAACGCTGACATTTCTCAGTGACAGAGTAACCTGCTTGGTTGATGTGGGTTGAGGGGTGGATATTTTCTATCTGGATTTCTCCAAGGCTTTTGATATGGTTTCTCACAGAAACCTCCTAGAGAAACTGATGCCTAATAGTCTTAACAAGTAGTCTGTGCAGTGGGTGGGGAACTGTCTGACCGGTGGCAAATAGCTTGTTTTCAAATTGGCAACTTGTCACAAGTGGGGTCCCCAGGATCAATATTGGGCCCAACACTGTTTAATATCTTCATGAGTGATCTGGAAGATGGGATTAAGTGTGCCCTGATGAAGTTTGCCAATGACACCAAACTGAGTGAGGAAGTGGAGACTTTGGAAAGAAGAACCACCCTGCAGGAAGACCTGGATTTCCCAAAACTGGACACTTCTAATATTCAGCTGGACAGGATGCTGGGACATCTTGTCCAGACTGTGCTTTTGCCAAAAAAGGTTGGACCACATGACCCTTGAGGTCCCTTCCAACCTGGCACTCTATGATTCTGACACTGTCAACATTTATTGTACATTTTAGGTACAAAAGTCCAAACACACTTTCCAGAACTCAGAACTGAAAGTTTTTGATAAGATCACAAAATGGTCCGGAAGATCGAGTGCTATAATCCCATTTTTTCCCCAGCCTTTCAAGTGGCATATTCTCAAAAAGCCCTTTAACTTGGTTCAGTCACTCTGTAAGATATTGCTTTATGTTGAGAAGATACATAGGATGACATAGTTGCAATACTCCCCACTGAGCATTCAATTTTAAATAGCTTGTTAAATATACTATAGAATCAACTCCTTAAATCAGCAGCTCACATTAACTGCGCTGATCTTCTTGCCAGTTTTCTGACTAATGTCAAATGCAAGCTAAACCAGCCAGCAAAACAACTGAATAAAAGATTCTGTAGGCATAAGAAGAGTTGAGTTCTTCTTTTGTTAATGTAACACATGGGAAATGGGGGCACAAGTCCTGTTAGAGTTTTGGGTGAAACAACAAGTAATAGTATTCTTCTATTGCAGAACCATTCTGTGTTATGTTAGGAGTCTGTTATACAAATACCAGGGTAAAATAGAACCAAGCCAGTAATATTTCCAAGTAATGTTCCTTTACTGTGTCTGCTACATCTCTCAGGAAAACCATCTCTCAGTACTGGCTCTTACCTAATCATTCTTCTTTTAGTCCTTATACCTCTTATAAATCCCAGTGCCTAATTATCTTTAGGAGGGAACCCCTAACTGCCTTTATGACTGCTCAGAGTCACTTGGCTTCTTCTAATATGGCTGGTCATCTCCCTCACGGCTAGCTAAAGTACATTAGTAAAACAAATTAATTCATGCAAGACATTTATTTTAAGAGATGTTCACCATAGCTGCTGAATGTAAAAATAACAGTACTGTACTCAGAAGCACCACTCACACCTACAGTGCGGTTACTTGGTGTAGGAAGACCTGAGTCACATCACAAAATACTTTGAAACCAATAGGGCTGTGGACCTGCACTTATACAGATTAAGCCATGCTTTATGTCTCTGTAGAGCACATAACAGAAAGGACAGGAGAGGGTCTGAAGGTGAAGAGCAAAAGGAAATAAACACCGAATCTGAGGCTGGCTCAGTTCCTTATCACTACGGTCCCCTCTGGCTAGTGAACCTTCTCAGCTCCTGAGAAGAGTCCGTGTTGTTTTTCTGCTGTCAGACAGGGATGTATTTATTGATCCAGTACTAAGCAACTGCAGTGAACACAAGTCTATGTTTTATGGTAAGTTTAAGGGTTTTCCCAAGGAGGGAATTAATATTGCATCTGAATTTGGAACTACAATACAAGTTTTATATAATGCTTTATCTCACAGTAGAAGCATTTGCTATTCAAAAAGAAAGTGGGATTTGTTGGCTGAAATGAAACTATTCTCATGAAGACTTATTTTTGTCTTCAATACATGTGTAAAACAGACAAAACTTGGGGTTTTGTCGTCTCATCTAGCTAATCCCTCACCAATCTTTAGGAGACGCAGTTGTGGTGTATTCTAACACATCTAGCTTAATTTTGAACTGGAAAAACTTAAATATGTACAGTTTTACCCAAAATATATGCAAAAATCACCCTTTTGCATAAGCCTCCCATGTGGCAACAGAGACAACTGAAGGTATGATCTATCCTCTTCCAGCGAGTAAACCCATTCTTGGTTTGAAAAACAAAAGAAAATATTAATTTCAAAGCAAATGCTTGCTTTGAAATTTCCTTATTAAGAAGGGATTCCCACAATCCCATGTTTTCTAAAAAAAAAACTTTATTTTAAAATTGTCATATTTTTCTTATTTTGCATTCAGATGAAGTTACTGAACTTTGGGGGGAAATTAAGCACTTGGTTTTCTGCTTAGTTTAGTAATTCATAGTGCTGAAAAGTATCCTAAACACTAAGTGCTTTGTTTACTTTTAACTTTGATTTTTGTTAATAAGGCAGCTCTTTAAATGTTTTTAATTAGTCAGTTCGGGAGCTTATAGCTCTCACACAGAGCTTAATGGTTTGTCTAGATTTGTGTGTCTGTCAACAGGCAGTCAGTCCTCTGTGAGCCATTAAACTAGATCAGTTTACTCCACCTAAAGTAAGGGTAATGCAATTTTTACATCTACCCCCACAATGTAAGTACAGTTGTACTAAGTACAGCTACCTAAATCTGTTTTCTTAGGTTCTACAGTTAATATTCTACATCACATATTCTATATTTTGCTGATCTGAAACACATTAGCTTTCCAAATTAGAACTTCTACTATGTAGAAACATCTTTATCGATAGACAATGTATGAGAAATAAACTTCCCAAGAGGCATAATAGCCAATGCTACTATTGCCAGATAAGAAAGCTTCATATCATTAGGAGGTTCTTGCATAAACCAGAGAAAAAGGAAAAGATCTGTGCTCATATTTCCCTACTCCCCCACCCTGTCCTACACATTCCTTCTGTGCTGCAGAAACAGAGGGACTTTCTTAACTTTACCTGTCTAAAGAACTCCTCTAGCAGGGACATGGTCCAGCGATGATGGAGATCCCAGGCCTTGGCTGGATGACTGATATCTGCTGTATGCAACAACAGTGATAAGGCTTTCGGCTTGTCAATTCTGAAAACCCAAAAGATCAAACAAATTAATTGTCTGCTCTTGCAGTGGAGAATGACAAAAATCTCACCTAAGTAGGGAAATTAGGTCATTAGAATCTTTGGCCAGGATATTAATACAATGATTTCTGCATTCATAAAACCAGACAGTTATGAAAGATTGTCTCACTTCTCCAACATACACCACTCCTGTTGCAAAAGAGACATTAAGAAGTGCAAAAAGAAACTTTGCTGAGCTTGGCTGTGCTCCTACCCAGGCTTGCTTTTCTGCACAAGCAGGGTTGAAGAGCTGCTGTGCTCCCCATTTCAGCTGGGCTGCATTTTATGCAGCTCAGAAGTTGGTCCCTACCACTTTACTGCAGTAAACAGGATCCCCGAGACTTGCTGACCATGAGAGCATGAGGCTTGTCTCCCGCGACTCCAACACTCAGGGACTCTGAAGAGTCTACACAGTAATTGATAAACGTTCCACTGCTAGAAAACTGATGTGAGGTCAGAAGGGGATCCTTGCATCTGTTTCCAGAGAACAACAGCCATAACCTATGAGGCTAGCCCAGGATCCCAGTAGATAATGCTTTCTTGGGAGAGGTAGTCTTGCTTTTTTAATTCCAGCTTCTAACTATATGAAGCAGTTGGAAAAGTTGCAGCTTTTGAGAGGACCAAGTGGCCACAGTCTAGTCTGATCTAATTCTGGAAGGCTCTGGACAGACCTGTGTCCAGGGTGAAAAAATTACCATTGCTCAGAGCTTTTTGCCATATAAAATTAATTTTATTGGGAAGAGCTTAGAGAAAATATTACAGCACCCAGTGGCATATTGGGAAGAAGAACAGGCCTTTCCCATACTGCTTCATCTGTTATTTTCCAGTCCTTCCCTCAGTGAACCTCAAGTTGTTTTCTTCTCTCCTCTGGTTATGGAGCAGGCCCCTTGCAGAGGTGGCAGCTGATACCATCTGCAGAAGGGCAATGCAAAAGTTGTGCTCTGCAGATCTTTTAACCTTGAGTCATACTCAAGCTGTTGAGGTCACTCAGCTGGATCATGTTCTTGATGCTACCCTGACAGGCAATGGGAAATGCACAGGGAGGTTTATCCGAAAGTGGTGACCTTTGCAAGCTTTAGTCCACCAGCACGGAACAGAGATGTGTGTATAGGGGGGTGCCAGTCCACTCTAAGTGAATTCACTCAAAATTCAACAGCAGAAAGAGAACTGATGCAGACATCAAACAGAGTGAGGGCGTCTGGGGAGATGCTTTTGAAGTCAAACACAATGGCAAAGCACCAGCTGAAATGCAGCCCCTCACTGGTGAAGTGACTCACCCTTCTGGCTGCTGCAAAGCATTCTTCATGGCTTTGATTTGCTGGAAGTGACAGGACATATCGGTGGCCAACACCATCTCAATCACTAGAGCTCTGAATTCCCTTTTGGATGGCATCACAATGAGAGGAGCAAGGAAAGAGAAACACAAAAACATCAGACACACTCCAGTTCCTTTTGTTGTCTATCTGCAAATTATTGACTGTAGTTCTGCTTTTGTACACTGCACTTGCCATTAACCTTTCAGGAATGAGGAAGAGGATGAATGATTATATACACAAACAAAGGAGTCAGAGGGCTGCAAATTAAGCCAGGTTAATCCTTGCTACAAAAAATCCTAGATGTTTTTGAAAAGCATGTTCAAATTAGTACCCCCTTATTAATTAAGCACAAATTGATTTCTTTTATAGGGCATTCTTAGAAGGCAGTACAGAGACTGTTTAAAGCCTCAGCATGAAGCAGGTGCACTTTTGAACCTGAATCTCTATCGACTTGACTAAAATTGGTCAATACCTAGTTCAAAGTTTACTCATATTATTAAAGGAAAAACATTGTCTTAAATAAAAGCTCCTAGTACATATGATGCTTATATGCAGTCAAGACCTTTGAGAACCTGCATTACTCCCCTGATATTATTCATTCAAACTATGAATTTTTGTTAAGCAAACTGAAAAATATCAGGACATTCTGATCTAGCACTCAATACAAATTTACTTTCTCTCAGTTCAGCTATCCACAGATTAACAGAGGAAGAACACCCCAAGCTTAGCTTCTCAGCTCAGGATACAGGAGATTCAGAAATGGGTCACCTTCCATCTAAAAATAAATGTTAGCATTCTTCTTTTCATGAATGTTTCATGAAGGACGTGGTCTATTTTGATCATGTCTGTCTTGCCTTTGGTGGCTGTGCTCAAGCCTCAGTGCCAAGCCACCACCACGTAGAGACTGTCACGTAAAGAGTGTTCCATCTCCACCAGGAGTTCTGCAGACATGGTAAGATGGCATCATTTGGCCTTGCTTTTCCCCCAGTATACCCACCATCTTCTGCCCACACTTACACACAACCAGTTGCACAGCCAGCAGCATTCAGGATGATGCTATGCTGGCTGAAAATAATCCATCTTAAATTATTTTGTGTTTTCCTTTTGACAGGCCTGGTCAGTTCCCTGGTCTGGTTCATTCCCAGCAGCACAAACCTCTCTGTCAATACAAGCAAGAGAGGCAGGGGAAGAGAACCTGAATGCATAGGAACAAACTTTTACAAGAAAAGGGTCTGTTTATGCTGTGGGAACAGTTAGAGCTACATTAGATCCTAAACCAAATGCTACATATAATTTGGCTGTGGGAACAATTAGCACTGGGGATTACTCCTGGGAAAGAGCAGACACTTTGCTATATCCTTTGGAGTGCCATTCCTTCGTAACAGTCTGCATGGGACACTTTGTGAGTAGCTTATTACAGCAGAATACTAAAGGGAAGTGCTCAGCTCAGGCGAATGATTCACTGGCTTCAGTGCCGCAGCCAGTAGGGAACGGGCCATGGTGTCAACGGTCTTTTTACACCTTGGTTTCTCATCAACAGCACTATCAGGTTTGCTGCCACATGGAGCCGTAGAGCAAACTGGCAGGTATCCAGCACAGGTTCACTGCAGCCCAGGGCTTGCAGCAAACCAAGGACCACCTGAAGCTTTGGTGCGCCTCGAGGACTTTATATCAAGTTTGCTCTGTACATAAGTAAAACCATGGAGGCTGTTTGGTCTCATTTAAGTATGTTATTTTGTTTTTCATTTTATCTGCTAGATCATCTCTCTCCCTCTTAGAACAAAAAAACCAAACCCAAACTACTCCATCACTTACTCATGTCTTTTCAGGCCCTCCCAGCTCTCTTTAATACTTGCCTTGCTTTACTGTGCTAAGAGATAGAACATGAAACCTTATTCTGTGGCCCTCGCACTGTGGCAACATGGGCTAGAATGGAACAGCAGTTGTTCATTCACAGGTGAATTGAAGCTCAATTACTAACAGACCAAGAAGCAACAAGGTGGAAAAGGGCAGTTCTGAACATGCAGAGGCTGGAGGCTGCTGTGCTTACGCAGCTCTTTCCTTCCAGTCGCCTTTTTGGAGCAGAGTAGCAGCATGTGAAAACTGCCCTTTAACTGTCTGAGGAGAAAAAGCACACCCATTTGCTCACCATTACAATGTACTTTGCATTACTCAACACTGTATTATTCCTACAGATTACAGCCTTCAGTGCATTTTAATTAACAGCCCTAAAAGCAGCAGTGACCAATTCAGGATCTCACAGGAGGTTTGAGTATGCATCTGTACTAATTGCAAACCTGACCTAATTCCTATTTAGTTCAGACACAGAGCAACTGACACAACTTCAACCAGAATTTGGCAGTCTGGATCAGGCCTTGAGACAGACTGGGACTGACTCCTTCAAAATATGTCTTTAGAAAACACTGCAATTCACAGGAGCAGTCTGCATTCAACACAAGAGGCTCGGGACATGTTTACAGGAGGCGCTGGAGCATGTTGCTGCTCAGGGAAGAGCACCCAGGTCTGGCCTCAGCACTCAAAGCAACACCATTGTGGTGATCAAGAGACTGAAGGAAGGCAGACCACATGCACAACAGGTTGTTCCTGAGTGTAAGAAGCTCTACAGCTGTTGAAACTGGCCTAAAAGACATAGCAGGAGCTGTGCTATGCCTTGTTAGCTTGCACCTCTCTGTCCTATGACTGAAAATCCCACCTCCAGGCCCCAAAACCAGGCTCCCTGGTTTAATATGTAATGTCTAATATCCACTCCGGAATCTCATTTCAGTTTCTCTAGTTCATCTTCAAATATATTCCTGTTGTTTGTCTCTCTAGCCACTGTGGGAACAAACTGCATGCTAGGTATTTTGGTTTAAGCCTTCTACCCGTTCCTGTCATTGCTGTCAGACTTAAGCTGCCTGTCGGTTTCCATGTGAGCCAATTCAGCTGGTTTTGCTGTAGAGACTGGGTGAAGATCAGCATCTCCAGAGCATGGTTCTTGTCATCCTCAGATGAGTGGAATGAACTGTCCTCTGGAGGTAATGCCTTGCTCCCTTAAGGAAGAAGAAAGCAGAGTTTGCTTCTTCACATTAGGAGAAATGAATTCCAACAAAAGCGTGTTGGAAGAATCAGGAGATCTGTGGCAGAGTGAAAAACTGACTTTGGATTTATGATTCATCCTCTTTCAGATCATTGTTTGTGGCAACAAAAATACAGTCACATGAAAGTGGTCAATATTGAGAATATTATGCTCTGCTAGAGCTTTGGCATGAGTTTTCCCACAGGTCCCCTGTCGTGGTTTAAACCCAGTCAGGCAACCCATTTACTCACTCCCCCCCCCCCGCCCCTTCTTTCCCTCTCCCTACTCCTGGAGGGACAGAGAGGAGAATCAAAAGAATGCAACTCCCACAGATTGAGATAAGAACAGTTTAGTAACTAAGGTATAACACAGATCACTGCTGCTACCACCAATAATAACAATGATAAAGGAAATAACAAGGGAAGAGAACACAACACCTCACCACCAGCCAACTGATAACTCGCCCCCCACAGCCTGACCAAGCACCGACCCATACCTCCTCCAACCCCCCAGTCCCTAGCCCTTCTGGGTAACTCTCAGTTACCTCCTGGGCATGACGTGCTGTGGTATGGAATACCTCTTTGGTCAGTTTGGGTCAGGTGTCCTGTCTCTGCTTCCTCCCGGCTTCCCCTCCTCCCTGGCAGAGCATGAGGCTCACAAGGTCCTTGGCCAAACCAAAACATCCTTGTTATCAGCTCTGTTCCCAGGCCAAAAGGCAAAACACAGCACTGCACCAGCTACCAGGAAGGAGAAAAATGACTGCTACTGCTGAACCCAACTGGATATCCCTTGTACACTCATAGCCTTTTTTACAGACCTGGCTGTTCTGCTTGACTGACTAGTTAAGGATTTTAATATTTCTCATTACACTTCCAGATGTTTTCTCTCTTAGTAAAATATGCATTTCCCTAAGGCCAGGAGCCCAGGAGACATCAAATTCTCTCACCTAGAGCCCCTCACTAAGAAAAAGTTACAAGTTACCAAATTTGATAATAAATCCTAAGATAACTTGCCCATGCCTTTTAATACCCCTGCAGAATTAGGGAAAGGAACAATAAGGTGGACAGAGCAGGTTGTCAGGGAACAGGCTCAGGAAAAGCCATTGGAGGAGAGGAAAAGGTGAAGTGAATTTCCTGGTTTATTAGTGTCGCACGCTGAGTAAGAATTCATCCTGTGGCCACTGTCACAGCTTTGATTTTTTGTTTTCTAACTGGTGGCCTGCAAATGATTCATGAGTAAAGGTGGTATCTGGCACAATCCCATGATCAACAACAGTTCTACGGTATCACAGTATCACAGTATCACAGTATGTTAGAGATTGGAAGGGACCTCGAAAGATCATCTAGTCCAATCCCCCTGCCGGAGCAGGAACACCTAGATATCTTTACTAGAAGACAGACTCAGGCTGATTTCTCATCTGAATACTTCCAAGCCTTGCACTGATCCATCTGGCAAATACCTTAATTTCTTCTTTAGAATAATTACTTCATGGTTTTACCTCTCTTGCCTCAGAGCACATTACATCATTTTGTTGGATATTTTGTTGGATTGATCTTTGCTCTGTATCAGTGTCCACCTTGGAGCTGTATCCTAGTGAAGGACTCTCATCTCCATGCACTCATGGGAAAGGAACAGGAAAAATACCATTTTAGATCACTTAATCCCTGTGCTAGGAACCAACAATAAACTCTCCTGAAGTAAGCTGTTTCGCTCATTTTGTCCACTCAAAGTCTCAGTACTTTATTCTTAAAGAAATAAACAGGAAAAATGCTATAGTCAAGGAAATATTCTCAATGACTGATTCTCACCATAGGTATATAATAATCAGAATATGCATGTCCCCATCCTGAATGCATAGAAACAAACTTTTGTAAGCAAAGGGTGTGATTGCACAACCACGTACATGCTGGAATGTACAAAAAAAGGCTCTGACCAAAGTTGTCTTCAGCCAAAAACCATTCAAGTTTCTCATTCCAAACCCAAAAGGAATAACACTGATAGACAAGGAGGACTTTGAATTATTTGAGGAACAAAACCCCAAGCAGCTTTACTGACAAAGTCAGTATTGCATTAAAGGTCACTTCCTAAAGCTGTACTCCAATAAAGAGCTAAGGAGATAAATATTTTCCAGATGCCTTTTTAACCCTGTATTTGATGGTAAAGGGCTTCCGCTAAACATACTCTGTCTTAAGAAATGCATAGAAATCATTAACAATTAAATACAGTGCCAGAAAAGGCATCTATAGCAGTGTCTTGGAAAGCATCTGTTCACTTTACAGTTTGTTTTCTTAATTCACTGTAATCTGTTCTGTTAGGGTTTCTTCGTTTACTCGCTAATGACTTGCACAAGTGGGATTCATGAAACAAGGCAACTCAACTGATTTTCAAATATTTAATAAGCAACAGAGGGTTTCTTAAATGGAGAAAAAAAAAAGTAGTTTAAGTATCAGCAAGCATTTAACTCTTTTCTCCTTCACTGTAGCCCAAAAGATTTTTCTGTCTCATCTGCTTTCCTTATAAAATCTGTGCCCATTTATTTTCCAACAGTAAAATGTAGCTCTAACATTCTACATTTCTTTCCTTAGAACACATTCCCTAACTAAATAACTGAATACCACAAAAGCAATAAACCCCACACAGACATATAGGATTGCAAAATCCACTGACCATCAGATTTTCTCTTACTGGTAATGTAAGAAAAGCAGTGAGAGCTCAGCTCATAAAGGCACTTAAGAATTTGCTTTCCAAAACCCATCACTGGGGCCTTTTGCTGAGAGAGATTTATCAGGTATGTCTAAAAAACATTAAAGTTACATTTGGACATGTTTTCATAGTTTCCCCAAGCATCCTTCAGCACTGAGGGTCCTATTTTTTGAGTGCCAGCCTGGGCAACTCTGGGCTTCTTGGTTTTACTTTCAACACCTCAGATCCTGCAGAAGTCACCCAATGCTTCCAGTGCTATGGAATTTCAAACTGGCAGTCAAAAGCAAAAGCACACAAATATCACTGTTTTGGAGTTAAAGCACATCCAGACAATGGCCTTTATTCTACAGCTGCTGCTTGATCAGCAGCTACAAAATAATAAAGCCCTACTTGAGAGAGAACAAATCATCAATCCAAACGTCTCAATATCACTGCTTGGGCAGTTACAGTATTTCTTAAATGGATTGGTTAATCTTCGACACTTTGGGTCTAAGCATATTGCCTTAAGAGAACACACATGTTGACACTACAGAATCAATGAGAAATACGCACAGCTAGCTGTGATTCAAGCAAAACCAGTTTCAAGCTGGAAGCAGACCATCTTCCTGCAGACAGTATCTGTGCAGTGAAGCATACTCAACGAGCTGCTCCACTGTTCCTTGTAGATGCTGGCTCTAAGGCTGCTGTTTCTACTCAGTTGGTTCCTTCTGTTTTCCCCACCAACATAAAAAGAAGCAGTAATTCGCTGCCAAAATTTGACAAGGCATTACCAGCTGTAGCTAAAAAAATAAATTAGGTTTTTAACACCTTTGTGCAGATTTTTTTTTCTTCCAAGTTCCTGCTTGCTGCCCACCAGGAGACTGTTTTCTATATTGGGGGATAGAATTTCTCAGGCCACTCCTCCACAACAGTCACACTGATTGAAATTAGGCATGTAAGCTCCTGAGTTTTATTCCTGGTGCTCAGCTATGTGATCACATCACTGTCCACAAGTTGAAACACATAGGAAATTCAGGTTACATAGATTAGCAAGCAGAGCCTTCTCTGACCAGCTTGCCATAAGCAAGACCCCAGAGAAGGGCTCATTACCCCACATTTATATTAAATTAAGACTGCTCAGCATTGTATCACATTTAAGTGTATGCAGGAGGCACTGCGCATTACATAAGATTCCACAAGTTGCTTCCCCTTCCATGAGAAAGACCATGGAGCAGGATTCTTCCTGTCTAGCACACTGCGCTATTTTTAAAGTACCACCCCCTGGAGTTTAAAAAACCCCATAAAAAACCCAGAAGCCCTCACTGGTTTGAACTGTCTGTTATTAGAAAGCAAATCATGGGCTGATTTTGGCACATAAATCATATGTTGCATCGAGGCTTATTTTAAATTACAGCTTCTTACATCACCTTGGCATATATAGCACACTGATTTAAGATCCTTGGACTAGATCCTTTTTTGCATGAAGCCCCATTTATAATTTCTAGGCAGGGAGTGTCAAAGTAAATAAAGATTATGTTTATGCTTTAGGATGAACAAACAGTGGACCAGCTCTACACTCGATTACAAATGAATGCGTGAAAAGGGTGTCTCTGTGACACTCAGAAACTAGATGGGACTTAGCTTGTATGTTATAATCCATTGTCACAAGGTCTAGTCTCACTAGCAGAGGTGAAAGCTAAAAGCAGAAATAAGCAAAACAAACACCTTTCAAAGCTTTTTTTCTTGTAGCAATAGAAATATTAATATGCAATATACAGTAATGCATACTGCCATCCAAACAAGGCAATAACAGCCTATGGGATGCTGCAATGTTCATTTTTTACCTCCAGTCATCCTTTGAGAGATTAGATAAAATATTCATCTCTTCATCATCTTGCAAAAGACGATATGCGGCACTAACATGGTGATTTTCAAGCACGGACCGGTCATTATATAGAATGGCTGAGTCTGACCTAGTATTTAAAAGAAAACATAGGAAAGGTTGTTTCTTCCCTGTCTAAGGAGTCTCACATTCATAAGTTTTCCTTTGATCAGCTGCAGAGATTAGTTATATAGCACAGATATGAGCATTTTAAGAGCACTTGTAACACTTTGTTCACTGCTGGTACTCAGTAGAAGAAAACTAAATTCACTCAGAATCTATTTCCTCAGCTGAGACTCACCTGGACTCTTTGTTACGTACTTTAAAAAATATAAATGCTGAGAGCTGGGAGAGAGATATAAATCTACAGTTGAATCATGAGGCTTTTTTCCAGCTCCTGTGTATACTGCTCTTGTATTAAAGCCTGACTGCACCTAAGTAACCAACTGAAAGATGTGTCCCAGTATTATTTCCAGAGCAGCAAACTGCTGTAAGCAACATATAACTGAACTGCTTTTGGCCATCTGTGCACTAGACTATGCTGTCTGGAAGACAGTTCCCAGCGGGATAGAGTAAGACCAAAGATACTTTGGGCCTTATTTTAAGCACCAGGGCATAAATCTGAAAATGATGAACAGCTAAACTGATCTGAAACTCTGCTCTGTTCTCTACTCTGCGCTAGTGAGTCCCCCCGCTGCAGTCCTGATCCAGCTCTGGGACAACAGCACAAGAGGGACGTGGAGCTGTTGGAGCAAGTCCAGAGGAGGCCATGGAGATGCTGCGAGGGCTGGAGCAGCTCTGTTCTGGAGCCAGGCTGAGAGAGCTGGGCTGGTTCAGCCTGGAGAAGAGAAGGCTCCTTAAGGGGAGACCTTGTAACAGTCTGCCAATACCTAAAGGGGGCCTACAAGAAATCTGGAGAGGGACTTTTGACAAAGGCATGTAGTGACAGGACAAAGGAGAATGGCTTTAACCTGGCAGGGGAGATTAAGATTAGATTTTAGGCAGAAGTTCTTCCCTGTGAGGGTACTGAGGCCCTGGCACAGAGTGCCCAGAGAAGCCGTGGCTGCCCCATCCCTGGCAGTGTTCAAGGCCAGGTTGGATGAAGCTTGAGGCAACCTGCTCTAGTGAAAGGTGTCCCTGCCCGTGGCAGGGGGTTGGAACTGGATGCGCTTTAGGGTCACTTTACACCCTCTGATATTCAGTGTTACAGAAATTAAATTACAACTGTCCTTCCTTGAATTCTTCTATAAGTATCTGAAAACAAAGCAGATCCCTAATTCTTGCATGCATGAAGCTGTAAGAAGTAGAGTGTGGCTTGGCCCAGAACAGAGACAGAAATGTCTTTCTACATTCTCAAGCTTTCCTGAGCATATGTGTTATTTATCCTAGCAACCTTTATATATCTGTGATACACAGCGTGATTCAGCTAACATACTCCAGACATCTAATTTAGGGTAAGACGCAATGCATCTTAGAAATGCCCAAGTGTGCAGCATCAGTCGAGGACATCTAGACATTTTGTCATTGCTACCAGTTCACTCCCATTGTCAAAGGAATACACAAACATTAGATGCCCAATTACCCCTGCAACTAGAGACTTCCCAATCTTTGTACACTTCTGAATCTTGCTGTCATACTCAACTCCTTCACCTCTCTTCCACCAACCTAAAAGCCTTATAGAAGAAGCCAAGATCAAAAATGCACTGGTCCAGTCTAGCTTGTGATCAGCTCATTACTGTCTAGTAATTTACAAAGTTATAAAAAATGATATCCCTTGCTGCAGGTGTGTTTTTCCACTCAAGTAAAAATAGTATATGCCTAGTATTGGTGTTCACAGATATTGGTGAATTTATGCAGTTAATGTTTCAGTCTTCAAATTCAACAAGGAGTAGTGTTGTATTACAATATCTCCTCCAAATTCCTTCCTCAAAGTACGTAACTCTGCAGAGTGATTTGTCTTTGGTAACTTTACACAGAAACATTTTAGGACCTTCCTTTTTCCTGATTATTAATATAAAACAATGCTCAGGAAGCTAGAATACATGCATTCTATTTTAAATGGCTGAGCAGGAGAAAATGAGATGCAAGGTAAGGACATGAACTTTCCTTCCGTAACACTTGAAAGTAAAAGCTCCTGCACTTTTCTAGGCAGCTGTGCTGTCATCCTCCAAAGTTTTCCCTCTCCATTTCCCAACCTTTCATCATGATTTACAGTGGCCTCACCGTGTCTGGATGTGAAAGTTGTTGGTGGTTCCAGTGTGCTCATAGTCATGGATGGCAGCCGCAAAGATCATAGCGAAGATCTCCAGTTCTGTCAGCCAGTGCTGAAAAGAGATTACAGAGCAATCAGATAAGCTGTCATTTTCCCAGGCATTAAGGCTTTTGTCTTTTAAGGCAAGTTATCCCCTGCTGATAGGCAATGCTGCACGTCACTGCCTTTCCCTGCAGCATGCCAGCTGGTTTAAAGCAAACTTCTCTAGCTGATACACAAAAGCTGAACCAATGTTTTTCCTGAAGCTTCATCTAAATAAATTAAACTTCACAAGCTAATAGGACTTAAGGTAGGGCAAAGGGAAACATGTGCCTTTCTTAAGGAGCAATGTGTGAGGAAGAGAAAGAGAAAGCTCAAGAAAATCAGGGTTCTTCAAGTGGAACTTGATGATACATGTCTAAGTATGCACATAACCAACCGGGTATGTATTTTTGGCTCAGCTGACCTGGGTAGCAGAGCCTCAAATACAGAAGAATGTCACTGATGTCAAGTGACTGAAAGTCTTCATCAATCACTGAATCATAAGAACAGGGAGCACAATCACACAAGGTGTACTTCTTGTTATTTATCACTTATAGAAACATTTGAGAAAGCCCTGAGTTGATTTTTTTTCCCCTAATTTCCTAATCAAAGCCTTATTTTATAATGTTTAAGTCACTCTGAATTGATTTCTGAATGACGCATCAAGTATTTTATGTCTGGTTTTCCACTGGTAGCACACAAGGCGTGCTGTTAATATCAAGCGCATCAGAGACAAAGGCTTTAGATACTGTAGATGCTGTAAATATTTGTATGAAATGCTTGAATGTATTACATTTACACAAAACCTTTACCACAATTGCCAAATATTTTTGTAACAGCTCATTGTCAACCTGCAAACGTTTTGACAGACATTCATGTATGAACTGATTTTTAAAACACAGCAAAGGCAGTATGGTTTCATAAACCTATTCTAAACACCCAGTGTAGCTCAGGGACCACCACTGGTCTGTTAACCATGTGCAGGGGAAGCACAGATAACTGTGGGGCTCTGCACACACCAACCTGGCCAGCTCTTCTCCTGTCTTTGACAGACAACTCTGCATAACCCATGAAGAATGAAGCCAGTCTCAATATTAAAGATCTCCTTACATTAAAGATGCAGTTTGAAAATACTGGGCCAGAAATATTTTGTACAATGCCACTGACCGTAATCAAGGCAGCTCTTGATTCATTTATCGGGATGAAGTGATCAAGAAATGAGCAGACAACAGAAACCAAACTATTTTCTCATTTCTACACAATTCGTCCAGGACCGGAATGGACAGTACTAGTGATGGAGAAATCTGGGATGTTTTTGCTTCCAGGTGCAACTTGTGAACAAGGAATGCTTTATAGATGAAGAACGATATGATTTCAACTTTCAAGCACCAACTTCTGTTAACCGTAATGGGGGGAAAAAATGGAGCCAGGGTTTCCAGGCTACATGCTTAGGCCTGGACATCCATTCCTCAACCATGTTCTGCCATTTTCCAAAAGGAGAGAGTGCAAATGATAGAAAAAAAATCAGGCAGAAGTTCTCAGAACAGGCTGAGCAAACACACATTATGCATGCAGAATTACTATGGAACTCACCCAGCTAGTCTAATGTACCCACTTCAGACCTCTGGGCATCATCTCACAAGTCCCACTCCAACATGGTCTCATCACCCAGGTCTTAAAGCATCACTAAGGCAATGAGCTCTGCGTTTGAGGTCTCCTACCCTCACCTTTTAAGACACATACAGAAAAAATGCTAATTTGCATGCCCTATCAAAGCATCACTTGTTGAACAAGTTTGGGTAATGGAAATAGGGTATAATACACCTGAGGAGAGGTATTAAATATCGTAAGAGCATTTGAGAAGACCACTCAGAATACGGCTTGGGATTATTATAGCTGTGAACTGTGGGTAACTGTGGTAGCACAAAGTCAAAATAGACTTGCGAGTAACAGGAAGGGAACAGTAGGTAAATTGGAACCTTTTAGTTCCTTTTTTTAATGCTACAGCCTTGCAAGGAAAAGTAAACAAAATGGCAAAAAGCCTGCAGAGAATGGACGCAATCTCCATCAAAGCAGTGATACTACCTTTCACTAGTCTGTGATGGACTTCATCTTGGGAACAGAGAGCTACTTTTAAAGAACAAAGCCATCAAGAACTATTGAGAAAGCAGCAGGATGCTGTTGAAGGTGAAAAGAGAATGAAAATGTGAATGCTTTTCATTTCTAAAAGGTTGACAAAACCAATCTAGAACAAAACTTGCAAACTTTCTGTCATGGTAGGGGGTGAGAGCTGGCAGGGAAGAAGGCAGGAAAGAACTAATATTGGCTTCCAGATTGGAAACAAAAAAAGCGTAATGAGGCATGACTTCCTTGCACCAATGTACAATAAAAATGAAGAATTAGCTACTAAGGCAAATCATTGGCATGTAAACAAAAGGATCAATGCATAGAGAAAGAAAAAGGAAGAGGAAAGAGCAGTGTTTCCAATGCTAACAAAACAAATGGATGCTTTTCCAAGAAAATGCTACAAAGACAGCAATAATCAGACTTTATGGTCTTTTATTCCAAAGTAATCATCATTTTCAGAGCTCATGATGATCACAAGCTTATTAATCACAATAGTCTGGAGGAGAAGAGGATCTCACTTCCCTTTGGCACAAACAGATGTTACAGAAGTCCTGTGTGTCTGCAGTTTTCCAGGTCTGCTGTGGGAAACAGTCTCCTGTCATTCTTGACAATATCAGCGAAAAGAAGTTTACGATTTGCACCTCATTTTCTGGATTCACAAAGAAATCATATGGCAATTCCTAATAATTGTAAAGATTAATGAGAAAATAATACTGAAGAAAGTAATAATCACATCTGAACGACAGAGTTAAATAAAGGAAAGAATGAAATGAGCAAAAAGTGTGCCAGCTCTTAGAAGTTGCTCCTACACATCATGCTTGTATACCAACCCTCTAAGAGATAAATACCAGAGTAATTCCAAATTCGCTTTCAACATTATGTCTATGAGAGAACCCAAAATATTCTATTTCATATGGTAAAGTATAATGAATTCATTCCAAGTCATCGTCCTGAGGAGGAAAAAAAACCAGGAAAACTGAAGAGATTTCAGGCACTGAATATGATTAGAAGGAAAGAAGATTTTTTTAACTGAAGAAAGAAGAAACCTGGAATAAAACTGTTGAGAGAGCTTGGAAATAACAGGGAGCATGACAAAGACAAATGAACCATGTAAAGATAAACCAGACAACTCTTTCTTCCCGTTGAGACTAGAATAAATTAACACTACACAGACTATTTAAATCTGAAAAGTAAAAGTGCTTTTTCCACATTGCAAATGACTTGTTAACAAGATAAATGAGGGTCTTTTTCTATTTTATTGTATGACTTTTTCACATCTTTGTCTTCATCCCATTGAAGAATTAAACCAATGGCCCTAGCGCTCCCTCTGAAACCAAGGTCTTGTGTTTCAGCATGTCCAAGTTCCTTGCATAAATACTGTGAAAGTGATGATCTGAACAACAAAGTATGTTAGAGTAAGGATATGATACTGATGTGAGCAAATTCTGGAAACAGGAGAATGTCCCCTACCTTGCTTTACCATGGGGGAACCTACTATGCATGTTAGAAGGTGGCCCTGCTGTGAGTAGGAGGTCAGGAGCACTGACCTTTGGAGCTTGTTTTCAGACTACATGAATGCATACACATTGAAATGGGTTGTATCCTGCAGGGGAGGTGGGGTGGAAACTAAGAAAAAGGGGGGAAAAAAAGAGAAGAAAAAACAAAGATTAAAAATGGGTTCTAACTAGGGAAGCAAAGCTGAAATGTCACAGTTGCAGGGTAGCGTTGGGAGTCCCTTGTTCCTGATAGCAGGAGTGGTTTCTTATTGTGCTTCATTAGATCCTAAACAAATGCCACATACCGTTTGGTGTTTGAAACAATCAGTGCTTGAGATTATTCCTGGGAAAAAGCAGACACTTTGCTATATCCTCTGGAGTGCCACTCCAGCATAACAGTCTGCATGGGATTCCTTGTGAGTAGCTTATTACTGTAGAAAATACTAAAGGAAAGGGCTCAGCTCAGGCAAATGACCCACTGATTTCAGTGCCACATGTACATATGCTCACACACATAAATGGTAGTTTCCCCTCTACAGATGTCAATTCAGCATATGCACATTCTCTGACCTCTGCACATATTTCAGAACATGGTTTCCTCTGAAACAGAGGTTTAAATACTTCAGATACATGAAGCAAGAAAGCATTTTAATGCTGTGGAGCTCTTATTTGTCACTTCAGGCATCACAACACCAGGTGACTTGGAGAGGTGAGTGGATGCAGACACTGAGAGAAAAACTCCTAAGATGTATGCTGGGGAAGACAGGTTTGTGCATTTGCTGCCAGGTTGAGATAAGACTGAAACACATTACAGAGAGAATGGAGGACAGCTATTTAACCATTTCTTGTGTTTGCTTCTCAGTCAGATTGGAGCCTGGGATACACACAACTGTTACTTTTTGCTTTGACCATCTTAAACACTTGGCTTCTCCGACTGTCTTCAAAGTCTACAAAACACATTACAGGGCTGCAGTCCACATGCTGCAAAGCAGCATCACCCAGGAGATCTGTGGCAGAGTGAAAAACTGCGCTTGGGTTTATCAGATCACTGTTTATTTAGATCACTGTTAAAAGAATTACTAACATCTTCACCTTCCTTCTATTTCTAAATAAGCCTAAATCTCTACTTTCATTAGTACAGCCATATCAAACAAAGTTTGTCTACGGTGCAAATGGTTTCTAATGGGGATAATCATAATCTCCTTACTAAGTAAAAACTGTTGTAATCTCGTTATATATTCAGGGTGCCAACTCTTGTACTTACTGCTACGCCTGTCTTGAAAAGGAGGTAATGGACCGTCTGTGTCACATCTGCAGCGTGCATCAGGTTGTGGTAAGGATTTTTATGTTTGCTGTAGCCAACCTCCAAAGCTTCCACAAAGGACACCAGGGCAGAAATGGGGATCTGAGTAAAGCAATTAAACCCAAATGAATTAAAAACAAAAGAATCACCTTTAATGGCTAGAATTCAGAGGGCAGCATTTCGATAAGAGGTCCCAAAGGCAGTTTGTACTTCACAGATAAATAACATGCTAAAATATCTGAAACAGGCACTCAAGAGAGGGTGAATCCAGGTTACTTCCTCAAACAAGCTTTCGTTTCCCTAATTACATTATGGATGACTCATCCCACATATAAGCACACACAAGTAATGCCGTCTGGAAAACACACACAGCATAAAAAGTAACAGCACTTGATTGATTGAGTGCCCCTGGAGAAATATTTCTAATTAGGCCACAAGCATCTGTCTGTTCTCCCCAAACCCACTGGAATATATCTCTGCTTTACAACATACATTCAAGATTTTCTAATGAAGCACATCATACAGGTAGTCTGGGATACTCTACTAAAAGGACTACCATTTATCAGAACTCTAGCTTTTCATGGTGAAATCACAGAATTACAGAATCAATAAGGTTGAAAAAGACCTTTAACATCATCAATTCAACCGTTCCTCCAGCATCGACAAGTCCGTCACTAAACCATGGCACTAAGGGCCTCACCTACATGGTCTTGAACACTTCCAGGGATGGTGATTCCACCACTGCCTGGGCAGCCTGTTCCAATGCCTAAGCACCCTTTTGGGAAGACATTGCTCCTAATCTCCAATCTAAACCACCCCTGGTGCAGCTTGAGGCCATTTCCTCTTGTCCTACCACTTGTTGCTTGAGAGAAGAGACCTACGAAGAACCATCCTATGTGCTTGCATACTTTTGTGACTCCAAAAGTAGAACTGCACATACTTGAGAAAAGGCAATTCAGGGCATTTCTAGAGAGGATATGCAGGTGGTGTCAGTTGGCAGCATGGGTTCTCCAGTTTCATCTCCCCAGACAGCAAATACCCTGAATGCTTGTATTTCCATATTATAAGGGGAGGATGCAGGTCTGAACATTTAACTTCTTCAAGCAGGAGTAGAGGGAAGCTGAACAGCATCTGAGATGGAAGAAGAGACCCGCCTTCTAACTACTGACCTTGAAGCGGTTGATCAGATCATAGCGTGTGAGAAGTTCATAGAAAATGAATTTCAGTGCATGATCCCCACTGGCATCATTTAGTGCAAATACATCAAAGGACCACTTGTCTACATTCTGCAAGGGGGGGAAGAAAAGACAGTTAATATGGTCATCCCTTTTACAATGGCAGTTCAATTTCTATCACCTTACATTTACAAAAGGAGAATTAAAGAACCAGTTTAGAGTCTAATTTATTTGTTGGCATTGTATGACCCATGTTAAAGAAGCTTTCATTAAGAACACGTATGCTGTTTGTTTATTCTAAACATGGCAATTCTCCAGTCCAGAATTTAATCAGGAAAGGCTAAATCCCAAAAGATTCAGTATCTTTCATATCTGAAATACTGGGATGGCCCTATATGACTGATTTTACAACCCCTACCCACATGCTCTGTCTGTGAAAAGGAATACTATCTTTGAAGGAAACAGCAATAACAAAGATATGCTTTTTAATTATATTAAAGCCTCTGGATTTTGCTCTCCCTACTTTGTATTGTGAGCAAAGCACTCCATGCTTTACTCCTGTTTGAAACAGAAGAAGGTGATTGGTTTTTTGCAGTTAAAAAAAATACAGACACCTGTATTTGTAAGCACTTACTGTTTAATCAACCAAAAGAATAACTAACTAGAAGAACTACCTTGCTGCACCCAAAGAGCAACTTAGATCCTTCTGATTCTAATATTAATCCTGAATTGTGATTATTGCAGCTTAAACTGGCCAAGGACAGCATGATCCTAATTTTCCTTTTTTTTTTTTTTTTTTTTTAAGACAAGTGATTCCATTTGGCCTTTCAGAAAACTACAGAGCAGGAGGAAATTACAGGAAGATTACATGAATTGCTAACAGTGATATAAACCCCAACCTTAATAACAGAAGAGTAAAAACATGTAATTCTAGTTGGGAAAGTTCCAGTCAGCTGTAAATGATATTTGAATGTTGCAGGGTGGTCAGTCAAGAGACTGAGGAGGGAAAGCTCTCTTCCCAGCTCATAAAAATGAAGTATAAGGTATAAACCTTCTTGTAGAAGGTTGAGTTCAAATCTCAGCTCTAAGGGAAGGCTGTGGGAGCTTACAGCACTCATTAACTAGCAAGATAAAGCTCCTTGATCTCAGAATTGGATGTGCCTGAAACCCTATGAACCCTTCTCTCCTAACAACAAAGAGGAAAGGTGCAGAAGAAGTTATAGCTACAAGAATGACATGCAGACCAACCACACAGCTGCATCTGGCACAGGACCAGATCTCAAACTCTCTTGCTACTGAGAGCTTTGATGTGCTTCCTACAGGGATTTATCCAAATGACACTCCTTAAGCCACATATTAAAGACTGACATCTATACATGGAAGTTTTCTTCCACTTCCAAACTCTGTTGCAGGTTACCTCCCATTTCCTTGTGGCACTTCCACCAAGAAAGGAAAACTACAGCTGCTCCCAGTGCAAGAAATAGGGTTTGGCTAGACATAATGTTGAATACTGTTAAGGATCAGAGTCCATCTAAAAATCTGCCATCTTTTTTAAGCAATTCTAAAAATGCTAAATTACAATCATCTACTGAGCTCTTAAAGCCCAACCCACCTTTGTTGTTTGTTGTCATGGTCATGTTCCAAGTTAGAACCTGACTTCAAGTCAAATGCAAGGACAGTGACATTTAACCACCTTGTGGTTCATCACCCACACATCAGCATAGCTACAGGCCTTCTTATGTTCTGAATTAGGCCAATGTATCCTGGTACCGGCTCTCTCCATGATGGGCTGATTCTGATAACCTTGCTACTTGCATAATATTGACTACATACAATTGAGTTTTCATCTTGTAGAAGTATAGCCCACAGAGAAGCTAATTAGTGAGGCAATATCAAGGATGCTGAAGGTGTAGCTCTGCTTTCATCTGTCCTAGTAAATCACTAGCTTGCAGAGCAAGCTTTGTGGAGCCACACACTGAAGCAGGGTCAAGCTTTTCCAGAGATGATTTGTGGCCCAAGTTACAGAAGAGCAATCATAAATTGCAGCTTTTCAACACTTTCAGTGGGTGTTGGAGAGGAAAAACAACCAAAAGAAAAAGTTCCACCGAGAAAGATGTTTTAAAGCCCTTGAACAAACTTAGAAAATGGTCAAGAAAAATAGTGCCCAAAGCATCCACTCAGTCAATTGTATTTTCCTGTGTTTTGAGTGGTTTTGTATTGTAATCACGTAATCAGTAGAGCAAATTAATTTAACACTTGCATGTATATAATAATTTACTTTTTAGTCATATGGCATTGAAAATAACATCTCAACTATGTTGAAATTTAATTCATTGTAAGGCAGTAGTGTTTAGTGGGAAAAAAGGGGTTTTTTTTACTTGATGTACTTTTCCTGTAGCTAATGCGCTCTTGCGGCATATAAAATTTACCAAATAATGAAACTGAAGAACAATATATCAGAATTGTTCTTTTGCACAAAATAACGTAACCACATAGATGCGAAGTTTCACAATAGATCTATTTTACTGAAGGAGAAATCCTTGCTCTTGTCAAGTAAACAGAAGTTTTGCTATTGACAATAATGACAGCAGCATTTTACCCTGAGTAACTAGGGGGGAAAATCCTCTTAAAAGAAGCATGACAGTGTCACAGATGGCTAGAGGCCTGCAGCAACACCAATTATGCTTTGAAAATTTGTGGATTTTATGACCTTAAAAAAGATTTTAACACAGAATTGACCCCGATACTGGGGGCAGATCTAAAGAGATGCAGAAGTTCATAGATGTCTTGTGATGGAGGAGAAAAACTGGAAGGCGTGACATTGCTGTAGCCACAGATAAACAGACACTGCAAGTGATTACAGGTTCTGAGTTCATTACCTGTATATTAGCTAGCCCAGAAAATATCACAGTGACCACCACATGGGCATCAGAAAAGCTGAAAAATCCACTTCTAAAGTAACCACTTCAGCAGCTAGTTAACATGAAGTTCTGTCTGTAGCACTACAGTGCTGAACAGCAGATCACCACAACTTACTGGGTAAATCAACATACTCATTCAAACATGTCTGTATGAATGTATGCATGGCCATTAGGCAAATGACAGACAGGGTGATTGCTCCACTGTATCACCTTTTTCTACCATTGCATGGCATGCCTGAACCACATACAACATGTAGTCTGCAAAGCTACCGTGTAGGAAGCTGGTTGCTAACTGGTGTTTGCAGTTTGATAATTCCTGCCTGAAGCAAGAACCTTGCAATTGTCCCATGGATTAAATCTTTCTTCTTTTATTCTTCTTTCAGACTATTTCTGACTAATCAGTTTTCCCCTGAAAGTCATAAAAGGGTCATTATTCCTAAACTGATTGTCACCTTGAAGACCTAAAACTGAGCAATACAAGAAATTCCCTTCTTTCACAACAACTTTTCCTTTTTCACCTCTCTCCACCATGTTTTCCTTCTTATCTGTGGGAGGTTGTGATTGATTCCAGCACATCACGATGACCTCAGTTTAATCACTGTAATCTAGAACAGAGCTGTAACCTTCACAACCTGATAACGGCCACAGCCTTGAACTCTATTTTTTCCTTTATTGAAAGGATATTCCCCTAGGCCACTAAATGATTAATGTATGTGAACTAAACTAAATGTCAAAGAGAAATAAACAGCAAGTAGTAAGACCCCCTTATCAAGTCAAATATCACAGTGTTACCTTGATGCTTTATACAGAGCCACCACCCCCAACACCTTTTTACTTGGATTACCTTTAGCACTCCAATTACAGCTGGTGGGTAGCTCAAACCAACCATATTTGAAGTCCGTCTGTACATTCTACCAAGATAAGACAGATAAATAGAATTAAACAAAACAAGCCAATCAACCAACCAAACCCAATAAAGCAACACACCATTACAGGAGACCTATTTAGCCCAGGAAACCCTAACTGCAATTTGGGGGGTGGATTTATTCCTCCTTGTTCCTAACTTGCTACTATATAGTTCCTAACTTACTTATATATTCTCTATGCCATTCTTTCTGTATAGCCTATCCTAAGACTCTACACTCCCTGGTATCTCATAGCTTGGTTACCTCACAGGACATCACAGAGAGTCTGCTAAAATCAGATCTTCATCAGAGGGAAAGGCTACACTCAAATAAACAAGATGTTCCCCATTTGCTGCAGACGACTATACTGCTCTTTCAGTTCCCTTGGTCCTTGCTGATCCACATGTGAGCTAATTCTGAATATACTTCAGAAACCATTTGTTGTCTGCAATGAATCAACTCCAGTTCAGTACAGCTGTTACAGTTATCTGAGTTTAAGATTGGTATAAAATCTTTTGGGTGTTCACCATGTGTGTGTATGAGAGGGAGAAAAAGAGAGAAAGAATAAGGCAATAATAAACATCTGCAACCATAATAAACAAAGTACTGAGCATGTACTAGCTTTTATACTTGTTTTCAGGCCATGTTGTTTTTAACAGGCATGGTGAATAGCTAAAATGCCTTCACACAGACCACCCTTTCTTGCGTTTAAGAAATGTAGAACTGAAAGAAGATAATGAAAAGTTCTCTTCTCCCATCAGAAATGATTGTGTGTGAAGTCTTCCTTCACTTCCCCATACACACCTTTTTTCTCATGCTCTGCACTCAGACCTGAAAAAAGTCATCCCTCTTTGGAGAATTAAATTCACCCATTCCCCAGATTAGATTTTTTTTTACCTCCTCCTCTGATGCAAAACACAACAAAGAATGAGAGAACTCAGTGGGTTTTCTGAAATCCTCCCTGAGCTCCAGAGTTTTCACATCTGTCATGGGCTACAGTTCATTCCAGCAATACTAAAAAGCTACTAGAACAATGTAATTACATGCTCCTTCACCTTTCCACAAATATCCCAGCTTGTACTGCATGGACAATACTCCTGAAACGGGGTTTTTCCTCTGTCCTTTTGAGCATCATCCCCATTTGCCGCGTGAAGGTAGAAGCCAACCAGTCCCGGACCTCCGAGGGTACGGAGTCGGACTGGATGTCACTGAGTTCATCTTCTGTGTCCAGTAAACGCCTAGAAAGGGAAGGAAAAAATGGGTAAACAGACTCCACTGGAGAACACTGTAACATTATTAATAAGAAGAAACTCATATATATTTTAATTAAAGCAGTTGTTAAAAGTCTTTGGCTCATCAGCCCTAATGGAACACAAATCGTACAACAAGTCTTCAACAGATTGTTTATTCTCTTGTATAGTTAAATGTCAGACTATGAAACTCACTATTGGGCCAACAAACAAGAAGTATCAGCCTCTGAAGCACAACTACATCATCATCCACTGACTTCTCATCTTCAGCTTGTCAATATTCCTGACCTCTCTGCCCTTCAGAGCTCATTTACAGTCATGTCTATCTTCCCAATTAGTATCACACAGTCCTCTCTCATTCTGATCATCTCAGGTGACTCTACAAGTACATTTAGCATGTAACAGACAGGGGAACTCTTCTGCAACATCTTATCAGTCTACCTCTATCATGACCTTTTTTTAATTTTAAAGATTTGACACAAGTTAAAAGATTTGGAACTTGATAATCTTAAGGTCCTTTCCAACCCGAACTATTCTATGATTCTGTGATTTAACACTACTCAAAAGGAATAGAGAAGTAGGAATTTAGAAACTTTCTGGAAAAGTGGGACAAAATTATTATGAAAACATTTCTCCAAGAGAATATATATTAAATGTATGATTGTTTTTGATCTCTTCCCCTGCCACAGGAAACTTAAAGAAGCTTTTAGACCAAAGATTATAGATCTGCTTTACACAGAATACAATATTTTAATGATTAAAAACATCATGCTTGTGAGTAATAAATCTTGGCTAAACCAACTTTTCCAGCTAATGTATAAATTACAATTTTGTGTCATTGGTAGATATAGATATAAGAAGAGTGCTGATGTCTGTAGCTAACTCACCTAGTTTCATCAATATATACTGACTCAAGAACAGTTGCAGCATATTCCAAGTTCTTCTTTAGGTCTACAACTGAAGCTTCCCCTCTCTCTAGCTGCTTTACCAAAGACCGTAACCTAGAGAAAAGAAAAACAAAAAACTGATTAGTACAAAGAGAAATAGGTTTGAGAGTGAGTGTCAGTTCAAAATTGGATCTAGCATGAGACCTAGCATACATGATTGGTTTTGTTCAGCCTAGAGAAAAGAAGGCTCAGGGGAGACCTTATCATTGTGTTGCAGTATTTAAAATGGCTATAAAGAAGATGGAGACGCCCTTTCTACAAGGAGTCACATAGAAAAGACAGTGGGTAATGGGCACAGGTTATTCCCAGGGAGATTCCATTTGGACACTAAAGAAAAATCTTTCAAAATGAGAACAATCAGCCATTGGAATAATCTCCCCAGGGAAGTGGTGGATTCCCCAACATTGGACATGCTTAAAATACGGCTGGACAGGGTGCTGGAGCATCTAGTCTAGGTCATGCTTCTGCCAAGAAAGGTAGGACCAGATGGTCCTTGAGGTCTTTTCCAACCTGGCATTCTATGATTCTATGACTGCCAGGTGAAAACTTTTGGAAGTCCACGAGATTCTTTAAGCCGCATTCAAGAAATCAATAAAAATCCCTTTTCAAAGATCAGTCACAATGATACGAGGCAAGCATGACATTATATTTAGGGTAAAATAAGTCTGTGAGTTATGACTGTCCCCTACTCATACTGACATAAGTTAAAATAGAAATCATTTGGCATTTAACAGAGGAGCTAAGAGAAGGAATTTTCATTCCAACCGTAAGAAATGAAGTAACTTCTTAAGCAGTATCAGTTGGCAAATACCCATTTATGAGGATAGGTGTACACATACATAAAATCCTAGTACGGTATATTTAGAAATACTGTTGCAGAAATGCAATACAAGGTCAGGAAATGCTGTGATTTTCCTTAGATCAAGCGGTCATCCTTGGGCTGCCCCATCTATACTAAACAGAATTCACAGAAGTTTTTTATGAGGTTATTATCAGGGATGGGGGGAACAGACTCTGAAAACAAAGATGTCTCTTGTGTCACATACAATTAATATATTCATGCAATTTTCTTTCATCTCCTCTTCTCCTTCACTCAACTGTCTGTGGCAAATTAGAAAAACAGAAAAAGGAAGAAAGAGGAGGTGAGAATGCAAAAGTAAGAAGTAAAATCTAAATATTTTAAACAATCCAAGAATATCCATGCTTACAATCAGAAGATGGATATTATCATTCCTTTAAAAGGACAATGGGATAAAGATTTGACATGTTAAAAGTTTTTTGTGAATATCTTCATCCTTGTTAAGCAGCAGTTAAATAAACACTAAAATATATATTTAGCAGTGCAGCAGAAATCACAAGTTGTTACTTTGTCCTGTTCAAGATGAAAAAACATAGACAAGTATAGTCATGTCATATAAAATCTGTCTTCTACTTAGAGGACAACTCTTCCTCAGCTTATTCTATATTCCAGGGAGAAAAATACCTTTTCCACAAGGTAATTCAGAGCTAGAGCCCAATATAGAGGTCTGCTCTCACTTTATGCACCATAGTGAGAGCCCAACCTCCTTGAATAGACATATGCAAGAAGTTCTTAAAATCAAGCATCTCTATTCCCTTGCTACTTCAATGCCCCTTCTAGAGAAATGAAGTCTCCATGGGGCTCTATTTCACGGCAGAGCTGAGGAGCAGCCAGTCTGCCTGGTGAAATGCACCAACAGTTCTTTCCAGGTGGGTAACCTTCTTCCTCCTTTCCCCATATAAACAGTGAGGCTGTGGAGAACAAAGATCATACGAAATATTTATTGGTCCTCTGGCCAGGTCACATAAACTCCACTTCTATTGACAGTGGTACTGCTGATACAGAGCTACATATTTAGCTTTACAAAGAAGCTTTAGCATGAAGTGGACCCTCCATCTCTTGGACGATTAATTCATCCACTTGTCAGCAGCCGAGACCCCAAACTTCATGCCTGATGTGGGAATGGCAATGGGAAGGTCAGTGATGAACGACTGTAGTGAATGCAACTGTTTTCATCTTTGAAAGCCAGGTGAAGAGCATTCAACTATGCCAGCACGTTTCCCTCCAATCCGGGAACCCATCTTGGGCAATCCATGGAGCAACCTTAGCCCCACAGAAGAAGGAACATGATTTGGTACATCCATACCCCTCTTCTGTGTAACTGCACCATCAGGTGTGAGCAGCAACATGTTGTTTGACAAGCAGAGCTAGGAAAGGTGCTCCCTCACCTTTCAGCTTGATTCCATCCTCAGGCAGCACAAGCAGAAGATGAACTCCCTAGAGCTAAACCATTGATCCCTCCTAGCCATTCCTAGCTTTTCGTACCAATGGAGGAGGGAAGGAAGAGACAAAACCAAAACAACTTTCATACCCAAACGTTGGTTCATATGCCTCCATCTTCCTTCATCCCATGTATGAGGAGTTCATAGGTGTGACCCCTTAACTAGTTACCAGAAACATCATTTGTGCATAAACCACAGGAGTCAATACTGCAGGAGGAACATTGTCGTTGCCTCTTCCTGACTCTTATTTCATTGATTTAAGTACCTGGCAGCTCTGTGCCACAAGTCATTCAAAATTCATGTTCAATAATAGCACAGTGAGTAATGGTTGCTTCATGGCACCAACATTCATCATCAAAGATTATGCAGAGTACTGCGTGCATCAATCATTTGAAAAAACAGAAGTGCAGTTGTTATAATAAAACCTTGTCACACGATCAGCCGCTTTCATGTGAAAAAAAAAATTGCACTGTCTTTGTCTTACCATCCATTATCTACAACTATTTCTGATTCATTGAGTCACAGCAGCTGCTGCCAGTTACCTTTACTAAATAAGAGCCTGGTGATAGTTTGTCTTTAATGCATTCCATGTACCCCTGTTTTTTTTTAAGTAGTCCTAAATGCAATCACAAAGTTAAGGCCAGGCTGTCCCACTGAAGGGCATCCAGGCAGATTTATTAGCTGAAAAACTCTGTTTCAGGGTGGATGAAGTAATTCTGGAATTCAATCAAATTCACCAAACTGTTCTGACTGAAATAAAACCGTTACCAGAAACTTCTAACTTGTTTTATTTTTAGGAGCTTGTGTTAAAGCCATGGAAGCACATGGCAAGATGCTGACTTCCTATCTTTACCCTATAGACCAGTCACTGCAGTGGAGTCCCATGTAGCACTTCACAGGAAAATGCTGAGTCTGTCAAGTTGCTAAAAGAAATCTACTGATACTGATATAATCATCAATTGAAGAAACCCAGTTCATCATTTACTTTGCTTTTATTGGGACTGTTTTGTATGAACAAAATGCTTTTTTCAACCAAATCATGTTTTTTTCTGTCCTGATTTAAAAAGTTCATTATAGACTGATCAAAACCTACATTTTCATTCCACTTTTTTATCTCCTTTTCCTTCCAAATTCAGAACTAAAAATCCACACAGATCTACCAGACCTTGTTCCACTGAAGCCCATGGAGCCAGTTGTAGGAGAAGCATCCGCTGCCTGTGTATAAGGAGATTCCAGGCCAGAAGGGAGCTGGAAGAGAGTTAACCTCTTCTGGGAGGTTAACCTAAGCTGAGAGAGTTAACCACTTCTAATATTAAGCTGCTTTAAGACCACGGCACATGCCACGAGTGAGCCAGGCTGTAGGTCAGCCAAAAGTTTCTCAGATTACGGTCATCAGTATAGCAGTTACAAAGAATGGGTTAGTCACACAATGTTAGCTCTAAATCTAGCTGTTTAATTATATTAAGACACAGCTAATGCTTTTCTTAATGAGATTTCCAAGGGAAGCTATTCCTCCAGTCTGCAAATTCTCTGTGAACATGTGCCAAATATAATGGAAAAGGTCTGAGAGCCTTTGTTCAACTCAGTTATTTCATGTTTTAGCCCTCAGAAAAATCCCCTAACTACCTAAAGGAAAATCCCAGTCCTGAGCAATGCTATGCATTTTAGCTTTCACTGACCCAACAGGGAGCTCAAGTAGGTGTAACATCCTGGAAAGGGGCCCATTCCAAAGTACAGCCTCCCACACTGCCCTTCCAAGGAAAAGATCTGCATGCACTCACCATAAAACCTGGTGGATTTATGGGTTTTATACTCCCTATCCCTGGGAGTATCTGCAATTTATCCCACTGAATTCAGCAGAGCAATGCATCTGTGTAAAGGGGGAGATTTGGGTCCTCAGTGAAGGTGAGAGGTTATCCAAAGCTTTCCCACAGCCCCACTCCTGCTTTTTTTAATGTTTCCCTAAAGTACTTGCTATCATAAGATTCAGGAAGATAGAAAGCAAATGACTAGAAACTGGGCCACTGTCCTCAGTCCATGAGAGATACACAGCTCAAAGACTCAAAGCCACTCTAGATCCAAACTGAGTAACAGGGAAAAGTGAGGCTGTTTTCTTGGAATGTACAATTTCTGAGTAACTGCTCCAAGCATTGTCCTCTCTGTTATAAATAAAACAATATCTGTGTACAAATATTTATCTTCTTAGCCAGAGGGCTTGTTTTTATGCTGTTGATATCACTGCAGAGATTAACACCACCATGGTCTGGATGCCAGTCAGCTCCTATTATCATGCAAAGCACACATATGAATACTTGAGGCAAGTTCCTTCAACCAGTGTGAAGTGTGCAAAGCTGCGTAGCTGGTTTCTGTGCTTCTTTTCAAAGCTTTATGACTGTGAATCACCACACGTTTTCAACCACACAACTCAATCTTTGGCTTTAAACTGACAGAGGGGAGATTTGGATTAGACATTGGGAAGAAGTTCTTCCCTGTGAGGGTTCTGAGGTGCTGGCACAGGGTGCCCAGAGAAGCTGTGGCTGCTCCATCCCTGGCAGTGTTTGAGGTCAGGTTGGACAGGGCTTGGAGTCAACCTGCTCTAGTGGAAGGTGTCCCTGCCCATTGCAGGGAGTTGGAGCTGGATGAGCTTTAAGATCCCTTCCAACCCAAATCATGCTAGGATTCTAGGATTGGGCCATCTGAGGAAAAAAGTTACTTTGAAAGCACATTAAAAATATCACCTCAAATGATCCAGGATGGAATATTTATCCCTGTTTTACTCTTGATATTAACACCTCAGCAGCTGGATATTGACTGCTGAACCTGATTAATATGTTGTTTCAACCACAATAACCTACTACCTGCCAGGTGAGGTTCGTAGAAAGCAGAAAGATTTTTATTATAGCTGGGAAAAGAGGGCAAGCTGTTGAACACAGCACTGCTAGAGCTGGTCAAGGACTCTCTTGAGGCAATGTTCTTTCGTCAACTGTCACTGATTCTTTGAGCTCAAAAGCCATTCACAAGCCTCCATTCTGTCTGATACAAGTTTCACTGCCCAAAAAGCCAAAGCTCTTATCAGAGAGGTGAACCCTGGGATGAAGTGACTGCCGCCTGGTCCCTTCTAACACATACTGAAATTGGACATCCCAGAGCTCAGGTGATAGACTGAGGGAATCATCTTTGGTAAGTCAGGCCCTAAACAATAGCTCAGTGAGAGAAAGGACTTGCATCCTAGATCAGAAAATCCTCATGAGCAGATTATTATTATTATATTATTATTACTATTATGAGTTATTATATATTATTATTGTGAATTCAAAAGTTTGCTATAGATATAAGTTGGAAGACATTATTCAAAGCTTCCTTCTGCCTGAGGAGGAGCAAAAGGTAGACGTGGTCCACACCACACCAAGAAAAGGTTTTTGATTCATCTTTCTGCAAAACATGAACATGTTCTGAAAGAACTTTAAGAGATCTGAGCAGCATTAGAACATCTCCCACCATTGCTAGTAGTGACACAGCTAGCTAAAACAAGTGGCTTCCTGTAACCCCAGAAAAGATGTGTCATTCATATTTCATTTCACCGACATATGTAGTTCATGCTCATAAATAGAGAAAACCTTTTCATAACACTAAATCATTCCACAGCTACGGCTATACATGAGAATGTCCCTTCTCAACTCTTTTGCGAGAGTCTTACTGATGTACCAGGCTGTACCAATGTAAGAACATACGGTAAAAGAAAGTGCTGTACAGAGAACCAAAGGTTATCAATGCCTGACAAAAACAGGTGTATACAGCAACAAAACATCAGGAATCGTATCCTGACCGCTGGTTTGCTGTCCCAGGAGAGAATCTGTTCACATTATTCTTGAACTTTCCAAAGCTTTGGAGTCAACTTTTCCTTAGGCAGACCGTACCCCATTGCAGTCAGTGCAATTCTGACACTGCAATCCATGAGCAAACATTTTGAGGTTCCCTATAAAGGATCCTGTAATACAGTCTGTAAGAAATCAGGCTTGCTCCCATTGTCTCCCCTGTTCTTGTGAAGTAACTTTGTGCTGTTCAGTACTTCAGTCTCAAATGTCACCAGCTTTCAGCAGGGATAATTGTAAAAGCTGTTGTAGTTGCATATTGGATAAGAATGCAAGCTGCTACATCCACATAAGAAACCATTTCTAATAATCTTGCCTTCACTAATGCTTAGATACACAAAATTCTCCCCAAAATACTGCCAGCAATAATTTCAGTATGGGACACTATTCACAGTCCTGTTCATTGCAGAGGTTCATGAGTGAAAACTGGCACACAATGAGATTCATCCCAGCTACAATAAGGTCCTTCA
The DNA here is from genome assembly GCF_028554395.1 of Pezoporus wallicus. Classification (NCBI taxonomy): domain Eukaryota; kingdom Metazoa; phylum Chordata; class Aves; order Psittaciformes; family Psittacidae; genus Pezoporus; species Pezoporus wallicus. Next base: position 12,446,470 of record NW_026642649.1, read on the forward strand.
TGAGTTTTCTGCAAACAAAAAGAACATCACTACTATTAGACACCAGTGAGGAACACCTTCAGCTTCAGCAAATCTGTCTCTCTGGCCCTGTGTGCATGAGTAAGAGGTACCTTCTGCTACCACTCTATGTTTATGTGGCTCTCGGTAAGTCAAGTTGCCCTTATGTAAAGAAAACGCAAGAGAATGTTTTCAAAGACAGCTCATTTGTGATAACATTCTTGAACATTCCAGCCAGCTGAAACAGCTTTAAAAGAATCAAAATAAATAAATCAAATCAACCAGAAACAACAATCAGAAATAGACCTGACTGCATAAATGCCAGCGTCAGTTTACACACAGAATAATTCCAAGAGATGTTCCTACTGGCTGGAAAGACAAACTGAGCTGAAAGACAACCTCCTGCCTTCTGATCTAGGGTATATTGCCCTTCTCTGGAAAACCATTATTGCTAGTAATCCAGGAGCTCACCATGTCTTTACCTGTCAGCAGGTATGATTCATTCCACAGTCTGCCACATCTTAGTCTGAGGCTCTGTATATATAGCATGTGCGAACCACGGAGGAAAAGACAACCTAGAAAGCCAGCTCCAGTAATCCTGGATTACTGGAAGATTAAATTTGAGTAATCCTCAAAACACAGCTGAAAACAGAGTCACTGGCAGCCTGTGACCCCATGGATATGTATTAGGCTAGATAGTTATCTTCTGTCCCTGCTTCTGTGTAGAAAAATGCCAGTGACAACATCCAGAGGAAGAAAAAACATGTGTTTGCAAGGAGCAATCACTGAACCACAAAGCAATGCTACACTGGCATTTTTCATCAGACGAAATTACAAGCAATTTCCCAAGTAATTATTTTGCCTTCCTCATGTTTCCTGAAATATCCTTTTTCCTTTGAATAATAATAAAAAATATATAGAATTGAAGTAATCAATTAATTTTGTATCATTTAGAAGCATGAAAATGCAACAATGATAAGTTCAGTGGCCTTGGTAGGATGATGAACAGCTGTTTCAACTCACCTTAAGTCAAATAAGCTTTTGACCTCATTAGCCAACTATAAGTGAGATCATGTTAGTTCATATTTTCACTTCACAGTCATGAATTCTTTCCCATTCTCAGATGCTGAGCTTTGGGGACTGAGTCAGAAAATATAAGCAGTAAAAAGCTGTAATGTGGGTAAAAATCTGATGTCAGAGTCTTTGGTGATGAGGTCATTAAAAGCCTTAATCATGGGTCTTCATTCAAGTCAACCACCTCACCTAGCACTAACCTTTTACAGAAATCAGGCACACAGATGCTTATGGAAGTCAAGGGAGCCGGGGTGAACCACCATCAGAAGCTGTTTGTCATGTATTTCCTCAGGAAAGGGTGCACTGGCTTTTTGATGCACCTTCATAGACCTACTAGTGATAGAAATGAGCTCAAAGACGAGCTCAGGCAGTCACTGTGGTTTCAGATGGATAAGATGAAGTGAGATGACTCCACTGAATAAATTGACAGCTGAACAAGAGTAAATTTCAGATGTGGGAGAGAAAGAAAGGCTGCTGTATTCTGTCTTCACAACTAGCCATCTTCTAACTGGTGTTTCCCAAAGTAAGCTTTCCTTTTGGCAGACTACTTCTTTTTGGGATGTTAGTGTGAATTAGCTTTTTTGGGAAACTGTAGGATCACTGAATTTGTTGAAAATGAGATCCAAAGATAGCAAATGAGGTCTTCTGGAATTAAGGCTTTCCAAACCACTGGTGCCTTTTATAAAACATGACCTCAGTTACAACATGGCAGGCAAAAATCTAATGATTTCTAATTCGCATCTTTAAAAATAGGTACCTGAAAATGAACCATCTACGCCTGCATTTGAGGAAACTAGCGCATACTATCTGTTTAGTGTTGATGCACTCAATGACGCATTTCCCTTTGTTTTATACAGATGGAATCATTTTCTTTGAAACCACAATTATCACATTTCTGGGTCCTTGAACAAGGTCATTCTTCCAAATGATGCTAGCAGATTGCTTTGTGCAGATCTGAATGTCAGAGCTCCACGCTTACTCTTTACTTAATGCTCACTGCAGAGATCAGGGAGAAGTTCAACACAGAATTCCAAAATACTTCATTGTAACACTAGTTCTCACCCATCTGTTACCATTAAAATATCCACGGGCAGAAAGTCTGCAATTATCTCATTCTTTCCAGTTCCTAAAATCAGTTATGTTCCAGAGCAGCTTTTAGAAATCCACAGGGCCGTTAGGAATGCATTCAGAGTCTTCATGCAGTGTGAAGTTCAAGCAGGAATATGTCCCTGACAGGTCTTCAGAAATGCCCAGTAAGCAAAGGCAGAAGTGGATCACAGGCTGCTTGCTTTCAGACCACCTTCAGCCACCCGCACTTCCCAAAACCAGATGAAGACTATATCTCACAACCCATCAGTTATGGCAAGAGACAGGCACAGATCAAAGGCAATATTCCCATATGACCTTAATGCTCTTTGCTGAGTTTGGGTTTGACAAACTTATGCTTACTCTAATGGACCTCTAAGCTTCCCTAGATCCCTAAGGCAGCTGCATGCTTTTTAAGTCATCATTGCTGACCCTACTAGAGACAGGCCAGCTAACATAAACCAAAGATTTTGTGCTATACATAATCTGGATTTATAAAGCATATTCTTATGAACGATACATTTGACAAAGCTGCTAACTTTAATTTGTGCTGTCATCAGAGGTAACTCATTGATAAAACATTCCAGATTTTGTTTTATTCTGAACAGGTATAAATGGCAAATACTCAGATTTCTGGTTAAAAACTTCAACCACTTCCTTTATATTTAAAGGCTTATACCCTTTACTGTTAGGTTTTGGATATCCAGGCACTGAGGCTTTTAAATATGTTTAAGATGTGGATCCTGACTTTTCTGCCTCTGTTTTCCATTTGAGACAACATATTTGCCAGGAAGATTACAGAACTAATTGATTGATATTATTTACACAGCTGATTCACTGGCCTATAAAGCAGAAAAATGAGCAAAGTCAGTACCAAAATCTTCCTTCCTGCCATATTATAGCCCTGATCTTCACTTTTTGTAGCCTGAAGAAATCAACCTGAGAGTTCAGGAGCTCACCACACTCCTCTGGTAATACTAGCACGTGCATTTGTTAGCTCACATATTTAATATGCCTTTTATCATTATACAATTTACCCTTTCAACAAATGCCATTAAAACAAGCTGTTGTTCTCCTAAAACCCACAGAGCTTGCATTAAACTACAAAATCACTTCCCTCTGGGTGGCTGCAAGTTGGCTGGTCTATACTCCTACAAAGCAAGCCCATTCTTGATACCCTTAATTAGCTTCCTTTTGAGGGAAGCATTCCCAAAGAAAGGAGTAAATATTCCCTTGTCTTTTGCTAAGGATGGAAAATCAAGACCTTTGCCAACTTCCAGCTGCACATGATGAGGTGTTGAGCTAGATATTGATCATGCCAGGAATTTTTAACAACCTGGCCACTATCAGGAGAACCAGACTTTGCAGAGAAATGTTAAGAAGCAGCAATTACAAAATGAAAGCTGGAGGTTGCCAGGCCACAAACTGTAACATAAAATAGTTCAGATAGGGTCCCAGTCATGGACTTTTGGAATGCAAATGACTCAGAATATTCTCCACACAGTAGTCTTTATTGACACCCTGGCAGTTTGGGCTTTGCACTGCAGAGCACTTCTTTGTCTACTTTAATTACCAGCCTAATAGACCATAGAATCTCAGACTGGTTTGTGTTGAAGGGACCTTAAAGCTCATCCAGCTCCATCCCCCTGCCATGGGCAAGGACACCTTCCACCAGAGCAGCTTGCTCCAAGCCCTGTCCAACCTGGCCTTGAACACTGCCAGGGATGGGGCAGCCACAGCTTCTCTGGGCACCCTGTGCCAGGACCTCAGCACCCTCACAGGGAAGAACTTCTGCCTAAGAGCTCATTTCAATCTCCCCTCTGTCAGGTTAAAGCCATTCCCCTTGTCCCATCCCTGCAGGCCAGCTTCAGATTTTTTTGCAGATAAATGTTTTCGTAATTTTTCCTTCCTCACATATTGCTAAACAGGCACAATAAGTATGTGTTAGCTTGAAGCCTTGGCACCAATACTATCTTCTTTCTGCTTTTCCCTCCCTTTTCTTCCTGTTTTCATTCCTTATGCTCAGATTCAGCTCCACCATGACTAGTTGGAATTTCACTAGCAGCATCTCGGTGATTAGGTTTGCTTGACCTTCCTGAGGCCTATTTCTGCATCATGTCAATAAGATTGCACAACAACATCAACAATGCAAAATGGAACAAACACATACTGAAGCTGTCCAAAGCTGTTTTATTTGTCCATCCACCCCCTTCCTCAGCTGATACAGCACTTGGATGGTATGGGAGGTGCTCTAGCCACCTTATCATCCTCATGGCCTCCTCTGGACTTGATCCCACAGTTCCATGTCCTTATTATGTTGGTGACACCAGAACAATAAAGCAAAAAAAACATGATTAGTTTTAGCCTAAATGATATCTTTTAAACATAGCTGCTTAGGAAAATGAGGCTGATTTAAACTGTCTCTAGAGACCAATAAGACAATTTCAAATGGTGTCAAAGAGTTTTCTAGAACATGAAGTTTGTACACATTGACAATAAATGGCCAGTGTACATGACTGAAATCACAGCAACATAACCTCTACACTATTATTAGACAACAAAGAATCTAGAGAGAGCCTTGACTCCAACACAGAAGAAACCAGGCTTCATGACTGCCACACTTTTGATGTCAAAAGGCTCAGTGAGACCATAGTAGTCAGCCTCTCCAAACCCTGAGCAACTGAGTAAAACCAGACTACCCAGCCGAACACGTATGATAGCTTCAGCCATTTGAAAAAGAGAAAGATGAGGGAAAATAGATAACATTCCCCCATATTTGATAATTCATTTGAAAAGCTGCCTCTAAAATTGCCATTGACAAGCAGAAAAGCTGGGAAAACTCATAAAATGCCAATGAAAGTTCTGCTGTCAGAAAAATCGCCTACACAATTCACATTCCTGGATGAAAACTGAAGTAGGGGGAAAAGTATGATTTTGGACATTGTGTTGTTTTGACTTAGAATTTACACAGGTCTAGTCATAACTGATGCTCTGAAAGTACACAGAAATACTCAATTTCACACGGTATTCCTCAACTGCAACCAACACCAAACGAACAATACAACCTCCTGTGGATTCTTTGCTATGTGAACATTGCTTTTGTATGAATTTCCATTTGCAATGTTTTCCTGTCTTTGACACTTTCTCTAAAATTGCATAAGAAGAGAAGTAGAGGAAGTCAAACACTCAAGCAGAAAGAGAGCTATCCCCACAATCAATTACACTGAGTAACTGTCGAGAAGGAAAAACACACCAAAGCAACAAACTTGAGCAAATTTAAACAAACTTGTAAGGTTTCTCTACTCTAAACTCAAAACCTGCTCAGGTTTTAGGAGATAACTAGCCAAGGAAAAGGTCCTTGTAAATATTTAGCCTGACACTGTTGTCAGCATCAGGGGTATGGGAAAAGGGAAAACATTACAAAAGAGGCTTCTCTCAAACACTGCTGAGAAAGAAGAGGCTAAACCCATACTTGTGCTCTTCCCAGGATAATCTGAAGAGGGGCAGCAAAACTAAATATGGAAGCCCAGAACGAATGGATGAAATGACAAGCCAGACACAAATCCCAATTTCTTTACTTACAAAAGCACTTTGAAAAGCATTTTCTTCCCTAACTCTAGCACCTCTTGGAAGAGCTCTTTCATAACTGGTTCTTTCACACAAAGAAGTCCAGCTAAAATATTTTACTTTAATTTACCAAAGGCCCTTATGGGACTGATGAATCTGTGTAGGGTATATGCTGACATTGGTATATAACCACTTGTGATACTTGTAACATAGCTTGCTTGGAATTCAGGCTCACAGTCAGTGTTGTTCCATTGGTTTATGGATTACAGTCAGGATAATTCCTTTCCCTGAACATTTATGTTTCAAGGCTGAAAGTTTGGGTTCTGCTCAGCAAAACCAGGAGTTTGGCTTCCAAAAAAACACAAGGGTGCTACCCTTGTCTTTATTTCACCATGTTAAGTTAGTGTAACTTGATCATCTTTAGTGAAAAACTTTTCCTGAAAGGGGTATAATGGTGCTGTAAAACTCAAAACAGAGGCTCCTGTGTAGGTACTAGATTAGAAATTAGGAAGCAATTCTTCCCTGTGAGGGTGCTGAGGCGCTGGCACAGGGTGCCCAGAGGAGCTGTGGCTGCCCCATCCCTGGCAGTGCTCAAGGTCACGCTGGATGGGGCTTGGGGCAACCTGCTCTAGTGGAAGGTGTCCCTGCCCATGGCAAGGGTTGGATCCATTCCCCCTTGTCCTGTCCTTACATGCCCTTGTAAAAAGCACCTCTCCAGATTTCTTGCAGCCACATTAAGTATGGAGAGAAATGTGAAAACCAGAGTGTGTGCACCATCCTGCAGGAGCTTCACAGAGCTGTCACTGTTTCAGTGTCCCAGCACACTCCACCTGTATACTGAAAAGCCTTAGTACAGTTCCAAACATTCCTCCCAAATGCTGAGTATTCTTGTGCCTAAGGAGAGAACTACAACATAGCCCATGGACTAGCTGTGTGACTCAGGTCAGCAGTGCTTCAACACAGTTGTACTTGCACCTAGAGGTCAAAAACCTCTTGACACTAGGCTACAAAGAAAAGACAAAGGCAAAGATGGGCATAAGCAGCTACCTGGACTCACCATTGACAATATTAACCATGTGAATCCATGGCCTATGGCCATGAAGTATTTTTGCTGGTTCAGTATTCGGAGTCATAGTCTTCCACCTCTGGGCACTTGGCAAGGTGGAAGCTTCACTGCCCCAAGTTCCACATCCAAACATATGCACAGCAGACACTTGGGAACAGCAGGACAGAGGTTGAAAAGGAAAGTGAAAAATACCATGAAAGATTGGCCATGAGGAGAGAAACAAAAAGGGGCATTGAAATAAGAAGCTTTTGTAACAGCTGTGGAACTTTTGGGTAATGTTTTCTCCAGCTTTTCTAGGGCTTGTGGGCTGGTTATTTCCCCTTCTCATTTCCAGGAAATAAACTGTCATCCTGGTGAATGTTTGCACTGATGAATGTTTGCTGTATGAACTTTGTACTGCTGCTCTGTCTTACGAATGTAAAAGCTGACGGGATAACAACAATACGTAATGTGATTGATTTTACAATTATTGTGGCAACAAAAACAGTTGATGTACTTTCGCATCATCTTTACAAAGGAAGTGTAATATTCTCTCAAATTCTCTTTCTTCAGTAATCACTGCATGTACAATGAGAAGCTGAAATGTCACCATACACTCAAGTGAAGACCCAGGGAACTTTGCAGTTTGGAAATTTCCAGGTCGTAGTATTTACCCATTGCTCATATTCATGGATCAATTTATATACACTGCAAAGTGCTTGGATGTTAATTAGCTAGCTTAAAGAGATACACAGTGTAGGCCGATACCCTAGCAAGAATAGGCTAGGCAACATTTCCATCTACCAACATGCTGGGTTTATTTTTCCTGGGTTAAACAGTCTGAGCAAGGAAAGGTGCTATGTGCCACAATCAATCTAAGAGGAAAATGTTCCATTTCAAGCCTGAGAACTTTTTATCCAGGCCAAAAAAGAATTCCCTGTAGCTGTCAAGTAGGTATCACTTACCACCAACCTAATTTTTTTAAAGGTGCAAAGTTATCTATAGTACAGAGGGGGTGGAAAGCCACATAGTTGGAAAGAGCACTTGAGGAAGCCCTTTCCAATGGAAAAGCCAGTGGGAGACACAGCAGAGTGTTCCAATTATGAGACACACCAGATATAAGTACAACTAATTTAGTAACAATTCGCAGTGTACTACTCTAGTGAAAATTCAGTAGCTGGGCTGCAATGTTGATTATCTTCATATAGAATCTTACTGCCACGTACAGTGAATGCGTGTAATGAAAATAGCCAGAGTTAATTAACACAAATCATCTGGCTTACACCTTTTTCCTCCCCTTGCTCACTGTAATACTACCTCGATTTAGCTGGCTACCACTGGGCAACCCTGACTGACTTTTTACACCTACTGTACCATGTTAAAATGCCTCCACAGACCATTACAGTGTGCTCATTAGCACTGGAGTACTTGTTTAAAGGCAGGACCTAGGTGTTTTCCAGACTCTGAGGGTCACTAGATACTGTCACTTAGAATTATTTAGGGGACATAGAATCATTTAGGATGGACAAGACCTTTAAGATCATTGCTTCTATTAGCTTCAGTGGAAGGCTGCAGGCAATATTAATTCTTTAATGGATATTAAGGATAAGCATACTTCATTTTACTTTTTCAACATGAATAAGACTACCTCATTTCTGCTGTTTACGTGGGCTTCCATCTCCATCCCAAAAACATGGGGTTTTAGTTAGAATAGAATAGAGTGGTTCAGTTAGAAGGGACCTACAAGTATTAAAAGAGATTAGTTGTTTAGCTTAAATAACTAAGTTTTAACTAGAATGAGACACGTAGAGTTACAATACTGTGTGGTTTAGTATGCTGCTTGCTTAGCTTTACAGACAGAGAGAATCCAACAAGGTGTTAGAAGATCCCAGACCAAAAATCACCACTGAACTAAAAAGGCACATGAAAAGTAGGTGCATAAATAATAAGGATATAACTGCCCAGGGATTTCTTTGTTTGGGGTCCATCTCTGAAGGCACCCAGCTCAAGCTGCCCCTTTTGCTGTACCACTCAACCCACAGGAGCTGCCCATTGTGAAGGGACTCTGGTCCTTGCAGTTAAAGTCTCAGGTGGTGTGTGTATGAGTCCTTGAGCAGGGAGGGAATGCTTGGGCAGCAGCTTTTCTTTTAACACAACAATCATCTAGTCCAACTGCCTGACCACTTCAGGGCAATCATTTCCCATCTTAGACTGAAAAGTGCCATTTGTGAAGGAAAGAAAGCACAAAGAGGCACCCCACAGCTTTGATCAGCCATTTTCCAGAAGCTAACAGTGCAGAGGCAGATTTCAACTATTATTTTCATAGGACAAAAATTCTTCCTGAAACATGGGAATATACAGCATCATTTGTCTTTTCTATCAGTCTAAATGCAAGCAACCATACTCTTAAAACACATACACTGAAAACTGTTTCTTCTTTTTCTTGGAGGAAGAGCTGAGAAAAATCTAACCAATCCTTTGAGAATAAGTATCTTCTTTAGAGTGCTGTGATGAATGATAGTATGAAATTCAGCTGTGTAAGTAAACATCAATCCTCCTTGCACAAGAGCTATCTGAATTGAATGGGTTCTGACTACACTGTCTATCAAGAGAATAGGCACCCACTGAGGTATACTTGCTGTGCTCAGGGGCATAGAGTTTGACTCAAAAATCAATTTTAGTTCAAATGCCTTGGTGTTGTCCCATTCCCTCGCCTTTCCTGTAACCCTGCTTTGCAATATTAGTTCTTCCAGATGAATAAAGGTTGGACAGAAGGCAGGTTTTCATGTTGATTCTCCAAATCAAGATGACCTTTAGTACACACTATTTAAGGGAAGCTGCAGTATTCTGCAGGATCAGGCACCCCAAGAGAATTCACACACTGAATTCAAGTTTTATTAACTCAACACTAATCCCTTTGACCCCGTGTTTCCAAACCTGGAAGCCTAATCTTCCCTCATGGCCTAGACAGTGGCGTGAGGTTTAAGATCAGTTCCCTGCCAGGCAGGTGACTTGGATGGAAGGCCACAGTCAAGATTTCTCTGTTCCCTTTCCATCCCACTTCTAAGCCAGGCAAACATGACTCTTCATCTGTGGTGGATGACTTCACTCCCCAGAAGAGCCAGTTCACACACAGGTCCTCAAATTCCTGCTTTTAAGTATCTCTGAAACTAGACAGGATATTTTGACTGGCAACTTGGATTACAGGTTAAAAAATGAAGTGCAGAACTATCTCTTGGTTGACACAGCTGCAAAAGTACAGTTTTGTCCAGCCTTGTTGCAAAAGGTTAACATTTTCCTAAAGAGGTGGTTAAATGCATATGTTCCTGTATGAAGCTGACACTTGGCATCCAGAAATCCTTCTTTCAACACTAACCACTAGGATTTCCTCTTGCTTTCTTTCCATGTGGCCTCACAAATCTGATGTTTCTTTAGGTTGGAGGCCTTCCAACCCTGCCACATTAGTTAGCCTGGGAAGTGGAGGTCAAGGCAATCTCCTGGCAACTTGATGTAAAAACCCTTTCTCTCAAGACGACGAGGAGGAAAGTCTTGGTGTTGTCTATGCCAGTGCTCTAAAAGGTCACCATGTAAATGGGAAGCAAAAATGTTCAGGTTCTTTTTTGTCTGGTTAAGGTTTTCTTTTATTTGGTTTGGGTTTTTTGTGGGGGGTTCAAACAGAGCGCTGAGTTCTTGGGATATTATAATATCTTAATATTATAAGAACTTACCCTCTAAAACAGAGTAATGACACCCCATGAACTTACCTCTATGCACTGGTCTCCAGCTAGGAGCTAGACTTCCGGCAGGTAGGCACTGTGCTGCCCAACTTGCTGTTTTTTACAGCCTTAATAAATGCACTGTGTCATGAAATTTGTTGGCTATGAGAAAACAGAAAAGCTGCTTCAGCTCTAGGAGCTTGAAACTAATTTGTTAGGATGATTTCTAATAGACGTTCTGTAAAAGTGCTTTGAAATTAATTTTGCAGAGCAGAAGGAGCTATTATAACTCCTAAAAATAACTCATCCACATCTAAAAATACCACACGGTTGTAGTCCAATAATTCAAGCCCCTTTAGGGTTGGTAATTAAAAGAAGCACTAATAAAATTGCCATCTATTCTTTTCAGTCAGTGAAAAAAAGTCACATTTTTAACTGTACAGGACCATGATGAACTGGCTTTAGTGCTTTAGTTCCTTTTTCCATGAAGGACAAAGCTTATTCTTCCTGTACTTGGTGACTGGTACTTTGGAGAAGAAAAACTTAATAGAGTCTTCCAAACAATGCTTATGCAAAAACTGATAAACGTGGGCCAATGTGTATTCACCGTTTCAGTGTGAACTATTGTTCCTTTGTTTTAATCTTCTATTTTAAATTCCCATACATTAACTCATTTATATCGAGTTGTTATTTTACTCCTTTTTTACATCAATGAAACATAAGAGCTTGTGCCCCACCCTGTTGAGCTAGAACTGCATGAAATAATGAATGACTTTGACTGACAAGCGTTGACCAAGATTTTCATGCTTTGAGGACTTCTAAGCACTCCAGCTATATTTAGCAATGTAAATAATCTTGACATTAAACATCTCAGCAGCCTGATAAACCACTTTTATATGGCTCAAAGGCACAAGAGGACTGAAAAACACAGCCTCCTGCCCCATTTTGTAATTTATAATGTACAATTTAATAAAATTATTTTAAGGAAATGTATGGTTTTTAAAAGAAATGTTATATTTGTTGGCAGCAAATCCTAAAGAACAGGGTGAATATTATATATTTATATAGGTTTGAAAAAAAAAAGATGTATCTCTTTCTGACAGCGACTATTTAATATTTTTTTACATTAAATTGAGAACTGAGTCTCCTTATTCTTCAGAATAAAATGAAGTGGTAAGAAAGGCGAGCACACTAAAACACCTTCCCTTAGGGGGAACATTACAGGGACTGAAGAACAGTCAGTTCAATTGGAAGCCATTGTTCAGGTAATACTGGATTAAACAGAATAAAGAAGACCAAAGGCTATATTTATTCACAGTTGAAAGTATTAATGTTCCTCTGTATATAAATTTCTGAAGGCATATTAGCACAATAACTCTTTCTCAGTAAGTATGACAGCAGCTAGTGATATCTTCTTCAAATCTGACCTATTTTCAGCACAGCAGACCCACTTGATACAACCTACCTGCTTTGCTTCTGCAAACCCCCATATAAAATATATTGGCTGTACCCAAATAACAGCAAAGAAAAGATATAGATCCACATCTTTGAACTGCTGTCAAGTGTCTCATAAGCCCTTCAAAACAACCTCCAAAGTGTAGAGGTGAACAAAACAGGCCAATTTGAAGGAATTAACTACTCTCTCACACAGCTTCTGGTAACTTTACTATCTTTTGCCATTTGATTCAAAAATCTTGCAGCAGGGGTGACTGCATTTCAGATGCTTGCTATGAGAATCAGTGCCTCAGAGATAACTGCCTGTAGGTATGTACCACATTGCATCACTCCAACCCTGCAACGTTTATTCACGTGAGCAATCTGAACCCTCTGTTTGATTTATGTGTCTTACATTTTCCAGCACAGCTATCCCAGCAAATCATAAGAGGGATCATAGAATCCCGACTGTTTTGGGTTGGAAAGGACATTAAAGCTCATCTTAATTCCAACACCTTCCACTAGAGCAGGTTGCTCCAAGCCCCGTCCAACCTGGCCTTGAGCACTGCCAGGGATGGGGCAGCCACAGCTTCTCTGGGCACCCTGTGCCAGCGCCTCAGCACCCTCATAGCAAAAAATGGGATGCCAAGGGATGGCAGCTTCACATCTTTAAATAAGCTCTCCACAGACCTTCCCTCCTGGTTCCTGAAGAACGATTAATGCGGTGATTCACCCCTACAGTCTCACTCACTTTGCCACTGCTGCAGCTGTCTGAACTTCTTCCACTGCTCATTCCCCAAGCACAGCTGACAAACATATTGGGATTCACTCCAGTGACTTCAAGCTGTGGTATTTTACCTTGGGGCAGATGTTCCACTGATTTCAACCAGACCTGCATGTCCTTCATTCAAATTTTTATGTTAGGTTTTTAAAGTGTTCTGTAAACTGTATGAGAATTGGATCACTCCCACTAAAGGTCAGTGGATTAAAAGCAACATTAAGGCTAATTCTTTTCCTCCAGACATAAATGATATTCTGGAGATAAGTGTTCATATTTACTTGTTAAACAACTCAGGATACTTCTGCCACCTTTCACCAAAGTTATGACTTCAGTAGGTTTTCTCCTCTTTCAAACAGGTTAATGTCAATATAAATCAATGTAAATTAATCAGAATTCCGAGTCCGTAAGTATTATGTTTCAAATCAAATGACAGTAGACAAACTCACAGAATACACCATAATGTTCTGGATCCATAAACAACCCTAAAAAACCCGATGTGCACAACAAGTCTGATTTAAATTGCATTTAAATATGAGATTCTTTTGCTCTCGTCTTAACTCTATACTGTGTGAAAAATCTAAAATGAAACAATAGACCCCACTTATTCTTGCCAACTATCTGAAATTTGGGAGGAATCTGAGAAAAGATGTGGCAAACTTTGTACTTGACCCTCTCAAACATGCAATGGAAGGATCCACTTTTTTCCTAGTGACTCCACACAAGAACAAGGAGGAACAAGAATCTTTCTGGTTACTTTTATGGACAAGTAGTAGTCTAACAGCCAACAACAAAGCTTTGGTGTGAATGCCCTTCATTAAGCTAAAATAATTAACATTACAGAAACTCAGTTTATAGATCTTCAGCTAACAGAGACCATTTTCACATGGGTCACATTAGACAACAAGCAATTGTACCTCAAACCTGCAGTTCTGTAAACTATCACTGTCTCAAATCCAGTCCCAGGAGTTAACAATCCCTAGTAACTTCTATTTTATCCACATTTCGTTCAACTTCTTTAGTCTCCGAGATAGTAATTGATGATGCACTCAATAGCTTATGATCCTTCTTACTATAATCTCTGAGAAAACAAGAGAATTCTATGCTCTTCTGAAATATCTACGCTCATTACAACAACATCCTGTTCCCTCTAGGGCTGGAAAAGAGGAAATGAAGGAATCATAACTCTGTTGTCAGTGAGGGTTCATGACCAGAGTGGGATATTGAAAGCTTTTGGAAACATACTAGGAGCGCAGGAGAACTAGTGAACAATTCAGTTAAGGAATGGTAAAACAAGATTAATTAGTGGAATAGCTAAATGTTTAGGACCCAGAACGCCTTTAAAAGTAATAAAGTGGTAAGTAATAAAAAAAGCAGATCTGAACTATTCTTAAGGTGAGAGGGAAATAGTAGTTAAAAAATGCATAAAGGACAGATTTACAAGGTGATTTGCTTCGTTAGTTTCCACTGACCTCAATATGCACAGGCTCCTTCAGTGTGTCCCAGGTTGAAGGGGGCTTAAATTTAACATGGTAATTAAAAACAGGAAAACAGGATCTTGAACATGAAACCACAGGTTGCTTTTGATGCTCTCCCATACATAGTTTGGTTAAACATTGTGCTGTATCCCCCGTCTTTGTGCTGTTTATTAGCACTATCATTATGTCTTCTTAAATTAGGGTCTGACCTTGAAACCTTCTGCTTAACACAGCTGCACAATGTTGTAAAGCCAAGAATAAGTATAAACATTTGTAGGATCAGTTCAGGCTGTTGCGAAATAGTCCATTTCCTTCTCTTGGGCTTGAAGATAACAAAACGTCTTACTTACCGATTTAAAATAATACACTAAAAAAAAATCTAAAATCAATATTCTTATCCTGCAGTACGCAGCAGTATCGTAACATTTTATACATTGGCAATTGAATTTCATTGGCATGAACTTGGTAACATGTCCCTTACATGAACATTATTTTTAAATTCCTAATGTAGGGCATCACATATCTATCCAATAATCATGAAACATAATTACAGCTTTACTCATGCTGTTTAAGCCTAAACCACACTGACCATATTGTGATTACAGCTCTTATTCCTAATCAGTTTCATATTTCTCCTCTCCAGACAGTATTTTGATTTCAAGCTCCTATTTTGCAAATGACAATTTAGAAGTTGTCATTTCAGTCGAGATTCACATGGGTTTCCTTAAAAATGGGCTTATTACCATGACAGGTAGAGCATTGCACGGATAGCTGGAAGCAAGGGATTTGACCATTTACCCTGGATAAGCAGCATGCTTCTGAAGAATGTACTACCCCATCTGGTAGTACGCCTGGGGGGGGGCACAGACCTCTCTGTCTGTATTGCAATATGTTGTGTGCACACATCCTGAAGGAACTTGCAATATTTTGATTTGACAGTTTCAGCACATTTCAGTGTATCAACAAACTGCAGAAACCCCCTTCTCATGTGTCTGCAGAAAAGCCCCCAACCCTGCCTTGTTCACTGAATATTTTTCAACTGTGCTATTAACATTTTATAAGCAGTGTAATAGGGGAACAATTATGTGAAGAATTTATCGATCCTGCAGTCACTTTAGATAGTGTTATGGTTCTTTGACGTATTTGAGACTTCAGTTAAATGGCTAATAGCTTTGTATAATGAAAATGATAGCTTGTTTCAGGAAGAAGAAAGCAAACCTTGGAATCTGGCTAATTTTGCCATGTTCAGAGCTGGCCTAACTCTGCCACCAGGGAACATAAAGAATCTTTCTCTGACTACAGAAAAACTCAGATGTTGTATGAGAGCCCACCCCAGCATCCTTGCATGGAAGCTGTAATGTGCCTGACCCCGGCTCTTTGACTTTTGCTGCTAGTGCTGACAAAGCCAGAAATTGGACATAATTTTGTGAAATAAGCCAAAAAGGGTCAGGTTCAAACTGAGACATAGCTGGGGCTGGACTGATTCTTGTTTGTCATTGCTTCCTTTTCTTTTCAATTGTCCATGATAACGCAAGAGGATAGGAGAAGTAGAAACCATTATAACAGCAGAAATGCTTTAGAAACAAAACTGTCACATTTGTCAAGGACATTTAGCAATGGCTCCTTTTGTCAGTAACATCCCTATTATCCTTTATGTAGGCAAAGCATTTGAGCCTTACTAATTAAGCCTACAACCACAACAGCATACTAAAGGATATGCGCTGGAATTGAGTGAATCTCTCCTAACTATTTAAGGTAGGGTATAAAATATGTAACTACACAAATCAGGCCTTCAAATAATACTGGAGATGGAAAAGAATAACCATGTGTTCTGAATATAGTAACAAACAGCCTGTTTCTCCATCTAGAGGAACGAATATATACTCTAAATTACCAGTGTAAATGAACAAACATACAGCACAACAGCAACTTTCCAAGCTACAATATACAAACAATTTTAACGAGGCTATGCAATAGCTGCGTGATGGAGAGCACAATCCTTATGAACAGTCAACTTTTGGGAAGAACATCCCTTTGATCCATCTGGCTTTCCATTCCAGCATCACAAGAACAAGCCTCTCTTACTATCAGAGAGTCTGTCATATGGACTAAGAACATATGCATTAACATAAGGGTATTCCCGTCAGTGAGCAGAAATCACTCTCTTGATGAAACCTAACCTAACCTAATGCGAGTGAAAGGCAGGGCATGTCTGTGAAGGACAGGGGTAGCAGCACTCTCTGGTCCGCTCTCAAGGTTGACTTTTTCCACTTAGTGATGCAAATTTCACCTGAAAGTCAACAAAGACTTTCATAGAATCCCAGAGTGGTTTGGGTTGGAAGGGACCTTAGAGGTCACCCAGTTCAATCCCTGGGCAGAGGCACCTTCCACTAGAGCAGGTTGTTCCAAGCTCCATCCAACCTAGCCTTTCTCCAAGAAGAATAAGAATACATATATAATATTGTTCATACTTTAGGGCATGATATACCTTGAAAAAGTTATTATAGAAGAAATCTTACAAGATCTGTAGAAGTCACTATGGACTAAAGCATTAAGTTACTACTAGAGTCATCAAGGAGGATGAATGCAAGGCAAAGATAATCAGCTACGTGTGAGCAGTGTGTCTAATTTTAAACATGCTCTTAACTTACTAATGCATAGTCAAGGAATCTGAAGGGCAGCGTTGACAGAAACTGTCATTATGTTTAGAAATGAGCTTTAATCATCAAAAATTATACAGATTTTGTGTAGAAGAATCAGCATAAGAAAAATCAAAGAAGGTAACCAAGTGTAATGACAGCTTGGAGAGGTAGAGCAAAAAAAATCGACCTATTGAAGGGGTGTAGCTCTTCCTAGCCACACAGGGGATGCCTCATGTACTAGTTAGCAGAGCAGTTAGATGGCAAGAAGGCCTCTGTAAGCAGAGGAAAGGACTTTTTTTTTTTTCCTGGAAAAATGGTTTTATGTTATTTTTTCCTACACCAATCTGAGTGCAGTAACTGCTCCTGCAGACTTGAGGCTTTAGGCTACAAAACACAAAGCTCATAGTGAGACGCAGCATATTTTAATGGAACACCAAAAGAGCTGAACAGAGAAAAAAAAAGGTGTGCTATTAACCTTAAAAAAGACTAAGTAGTTCTCAAACTTTCTGCCTTTTCTCCAAATGGTCTATTAAAGATACTATCCTTTTCCTTTTATAATACAACTGCTCATATACAGGTGATGTATGATCACCCCCTCAATAACTTTTCAAAGAAATAGACAATTTCAACCAAGTTGGCATCTGTATTGCACCAAGTTTTGAGTAGCAGATGTACACAGAAAGAGACTGAGAAAGGTGCCAGTACTAGCACAACCACTCCTAGACTTCAGGGCTTCCAAGCAGGAGTGACACTGTGAATGCTCCAAAGACTTTAAAAACCCTGCAAGTTTTTTGATGCTGTATCTGTCTAATAACAAGCCACAAAGCCATATGGAACCAATCTTTGGTGTAACATTCGTCACTTTACCTGTCTACTACTGGAAAGGCAACAGCAGTAACCTGCTGCAATCTTAAAGACATACCCTTGTTGGTAAAGGGGCATTTGATTGACTCAGGAATGAAACTATGAAAAAGGGATAAAAGCTTCCCAACCCATCTGTGTTATGTGTTCTTTACATACGCTCCTTCTGTTGGCACTTTTACCCAATTGCCTTCACACAGCTTTTAAGAAATTATGTTCCCCTTTGTATTGTTGCCACAAGGAGTGGGTATTGGGTTGTTGTTCTCCCAAACACAAGGCCTTTATCACTGTATATTCCCAGGATTGTTCCTTAAACTTGCTCTTTCATCCTGTAAGCAGATTCCTTTCTTTCAGCCATTGTAACAGCCTGTTCTTATGATTTTAGAAGGCAAATAGTAGAGCTGGTTGGAACCAGGATAAATTTCTCATGAAAAGTCAAAATAGAAATTCTGAGCAGTTTTAGCCATTAAATAATAAGTGATTAGCAGGAAAGAAAAAAAAAAAACCACCTTCAAATGTCAAATACTTCTATTTCTCCTGAATTGAGTCTAAAAGCTATTGAAGTTCCCTTTAGCACCTAGTTTCTTCTTAAATCCTTGGGGCTAAGTGTACAGTAGGGACACTGGGACTGACAAGACAATGACAGGCAATTGTTACCATGCCTTTTATGCCTTTGTAACATCTGAAGTACAAAGTTATGGCTGTCACTAAAGAGAAATGGGGATTAGAGACAGGAGTTAACTGAAACATCTTTCAGCCAATACCCCTTGACATGGGATATTTACAACTTACAATCTCCAGCCCCTCCTGCTGACAAAGCCTGCAAGTTAAAACAGTAACATACCCACAGCTAATAATTAACCTTCTCTCAACTAATGCTTGGCTCTTTGGAGGAGACATAAATTTACTTTTCTATTACGTATAGAAAGACTGATGGCTGAGCTGGAAAAGACCCATTTTATATAGGTTGAAGAAAACCCCATTTCAAGATATATTACATTATCAGTGACTGAGAAAAAGATTTCCTCAAACAGAAAAAACAAGAGCAAAATAAAAAAAATTCAAAAGTATTTTCCATAGTAAAGTAACCAATTGATCTTTTAAATAATCTTCCCTTTATTTTCTTTAGCATATTTCCAAAGTCAAAGATTCAGAAAAAAGAATACATTTTCCTACCCTACCAGGTCAGACCTACCTATCACGAAACTCTCCTCATGAACAAGACACTTCTTCACTTGAAGATACTTCTCCAGGTATGCAGCTACTTTAAAATCCATACAACCCCCCCTCCTTAATTCCTGGCCCAAATTTGTCCACTGCTACGATGTTAATGCATTATTGGCTTTGCACTACATCCAGTAGAATAGAGGTCATGATACTTCTGGTGTAACTATCACTGCAACTTTAAGGAATGTTAGTGATATCATTTAATATGTGCTGCTGGAAAGCATTGAGATACTTTTGTGGAAGGACTTTATAAGAGCCTATAAAGACAAGAATATTTTCAGGAAGTATCTACCTAAGGCTCTGAAACGCTTAAGTGACTTAATTTCCCAAAGTATTAGCACCTACTACAAATGTTTAAATTCCTTGAGAACAGCTGAAGCCCCAGAGCTTGAATAACTTGGTTAGAGAGCTTGAGATTATCTTCTAATTTTCAAGGCATTTCATCTGCCTTGCTTGCCAACTTCAGACACAGCCAATCAAAACAGCTGTTCTGGTGAAGTGTATTCTCAAATACTCTTTTAAAGATGCAGTAAAAAGCATACTGACTACAAATCAATTTTAAAACTGATTTCTGAGGAATATTTTGTAGCAGTATATCCATCCTGTTATCCAGCAATGAAAAAGTTAAAATTCTGTAAAGGACTATGTGTATGAAAGCTTTAAAATCTTGAGTTTGGAAAAACACTGTTTCCTTGCTATGCTTACAGACCTTGAGGGCACGTAGAGGACTAATGAACTATCTGGATCAGAACAAGAGTAAACTAAATTCAGGAAGATCAGAAAGAAATCCAGGGTCAAAAATACCAAAGTCACTTTGAAAAGTTCAGCAAAAGAAGGTAAAAGGTCCCTAAAGGAACTTGGTTCATAACACTGAAAATCACACCCCCTGAGAGAACAGAACCTTACCCACTGAGACCCTTACTCACAGAACACACGTAGTGAAATAAATACTGTATCTTAAAAGGAAGATGAGAAAATGCAAAAGACAATGATTGTAGATAAAGACTGTTATAAATAGAGAAAACACTGATTTTCACGGTTTGAAATGTCTAAAAGTGGATAGCTGGGAAACAGAAGGTGTGTTAGCTTTGTGGAATTACCACCTAACACCCATCTCTGCACAAATATGAATTGGTATCTTAATTTTGTGTGTGAGATTGGCTCATTGCACCCTGGGTGAACAAGCCCACATTTAGGACAATGATATTAGAAACAGCTCATAACTTTATTCAAGCATATATACATCTCCTAGAACTCAATAACCTATTTGGAAAGTGAACTGATGGCAATTTGATACTCTGCAAGGAAAATTATTCCATCACAGGAAGTTTAAATGAAATGCAGTACAAAGTGCAATTATTATGTTTAATATTTAAAATCATTGATTCTAATGGAAATATACATTACTAAAAATTGCAAACAAGCTCATTAGATGCAATTTTACATTTCCTACAACACTAGCAAATAACCCTTTCCCTCTAACAACTCTATTTAAAATATAATGCATGTTTGATCATAATGGAGAGAATAGAAATTTCTGCTTCATACTAGAATTAAAGAGTATTTATACGGCCACTAAATCACTACATATTACTTGGTACCTAAAGCTGTAATTTAGTACATTCTTTTAGAAAATGGGCCTTGGAATAAAAGGTAGTTTTATACTATGTATACATAAATGGCCTTGAACACTGCCAGGGATGGGGCAACCACAGCTTCTCTAGGCACCCTGTGCCACTGCCTCACCACCCTCAGAGGGAAGAACTGCTCATCTTATCTAAATCTCCCCTCTGTCAGATTAAAGCCATTCTCCCTTGTCCTGTCCCTACAGGCCCTTGTCAAAAGTCCCTCTCCAGATTTCTTGTAAGCCCCTTTTAGGTACCAGAAGACTAAAAACACAGGTGGACTTCAGTAGCAACTTTCTCATTCACACAGTGGTGCAAGGCAGCAGAAAAGAAAGGTCATTTGATAAATAACAGGAAAAAAAAACAATGACTGAGATAAAATACTGACTTCATTATAGACGTGTGCCTGAGAATTAATTGCCTGAAAAAGCTACTGCACTTACAGACCTGGAGTGTGAACTGTCCTCTCCACCCAGAGAAGGGACAAGTAACTGTATGATATTGCTCCTCAGTAATTTAGATAATAAGCTCTATTACTGTGCCCATTCTGCTCTTGAATTTCTTCAGGAGAGACTTAGCTTCATTAATTCAAGGAGAATGATTGCTCTTATTCCCTACAGAAATATACCCAGAGCAGGGCACAGTAAGAAATGTATGACGTTTATAATTCCACATAAGTACAGGGAAGTAGCAGAAAGGTGACCACTTCAAGCACAAGCAGCAAATTCAACACCCATCACTGGTAAAAGCATCACGGTTACAAATCTGAAATGGATCACTAAGTAAAGTCCTTTGCTATCAGAGACAGTTATATCATCACTTTTATAATCAGACGAATATGCGTCTTGGGATCAAGGGGACACTTCCTCCTCCCACAAATCCTACCAGAGCACTGTTCCAGAACATCATTGAAGGAATGTGATTTGCTATCTAAATTTATTCATGACCAGTTTATATGCACTGTCCATGTTCCAACCAAAAGGAAAACTGTTTACAGAGAAAGTGTTTAAGCCCTGGATCAGCTGTGGAATGTGCATTTTTGGAGACTTTTGAAAGCCAGCAGCATGGGACCCTGGGACTCTGACGTTAGCCCTGCAGTCAGCGGGAGGATGGACAAACTGACCCCATAGGACCCTTCCAGGCTGAATTATATATATGTAATTTATATATGAATTATGTATATGTAATTTATATATGAATTATATATATGCAATTTCCTTACATGAGTATCTTTTATATGAGAGCTGTGCAACAACAGGTGTGCTTCTTGATGGTAGTTAGTGTAAAACACAGAATCACACAGCTAAGCTACAGCTAATAGTAAAAATGTACAAACCACTTAATCGTGTGAGTTTTTATTTCCATAGAACAAGATTTACAGAAAATTTCCAGTTTTGTCACTGGGAAATTGCATATTGCACCTCATGTTTCCAGAAGTGTGTATGTGTGTACTTCCATGCATCTCCATGGGCAGTGCTTGATTCCACATAGGAAGACTTAAATAACTGAATGATGCAGAATCAAAGTATACTGCAGGCAAATCAGAAAGGCCATTAAACCTAAATCATTCTTATAACAACTCAATATACCCTCTTCAAATCTGAAGAAAAATAAATCAAGACAAGAAAAAAATGTAAATAGTATTACATTAATGTACTTCATGGGCAGGGTTTAGGCATTTCATGTGGAAGCTTGCAGAGTGACACCTTAAGCCTGTCTTATAGCAGCCTTCCTGTACATAAAAGGGACAAGGAATCTGGAGAGGGACTTTTTACAAGGGCCTGTAGGGACAGGACAAGGGGAATGGCTTTAACCTGACAGAGGGGAGACTGAGATGAGCTCTTAGGCAGAAGTTCTTCCCTGTGAGGGTGCTGAGACACTGGCACAGGGTGCCCAGAGAAGCTGCGGCTGCCCCATCCCTGGCAGTGTTCAAGGCCAGGTTGGACACAGGGGCTTGGAGCAACCTGCTCTAGTGGAAGGTGCCCCTGTCCATGGCAGAGGGTTGGAGCTGGATGAGCTTTGAGGTCCCTTCCAACACAAAGTTTATGAAATTTGATTCACATCCACCACAGGCAACAGGGCAAGTACTGATGAGGCTGGGAAGAAAAGTTACTGAGCATGTTCCTTTTCACCTCTGTTGAAAACCCACAGAAAGAGGTCACTCAAGGAAGTGAGGTGAAGGCATGAGGTCACACAAGGAGCCGCTTCAGCTGGGGTAGGACTGAGAGCCCTGAATGCTTGACGATGGGTGCACGATTATAAATAGGAAATGAAGTGATGGGACACTTGGCTTTATTGGTTAGGCCAAGTTCTTTCAATAAAGTTATCTAGTTTTTACCCATTTCTGAGAAGAAATTTACCATGCTGCTAAAACAATGATTATTTTGAGAGATGTCCATCCCCTGATCTCACAACATCCAAACTTCAATACAATCAGATCAGAGCTTCTCTGCGGGCTCACCACAAAGGAACTTTTTGATCCAATCAGCCCAACTTCACTGCAATTAGACAGCTAAGCATACAAGCTCCAGGTCAAAATGTAGGCTGGAGTGAAACATCTCACCTCCGTTGCATCCTTCTCCAAAGCTACTACTGATAGCCCACCCCAACTAACCATGCATTTGGGGGAGCAATCTAGCCTTTGGTCCAAAAATAAACCTGTTGGCTCAGTTTAACAGTTTATCTCCGTACATTTTAGCCTGGCATGAACTATTTTTTCTGGATCTTAAGACAAAGCAGCCTGCAGATGCAATGTAACAGTCGGCCAAACAGTTTTAACAAGGCACCACTAACAACCAAAACTTCATTGCAACTATTGTATGGGATAATTGCACAACTCAGCTAAGAGCACTTAGTAAAGATACACAACCATGGAAGACAATTAAAAATCATGTGTCAGAGAAAGGATGCTTTCAATAATTCAGATCAACAAAATAAATATTCAAATACCATCTCTAAAGGCCTAATTGCATTGTTTTAAAAATAATCACAATGATTTCATGGAAAACAAGAGGGTTTAAAACAACAAAAACCCCCAACAAACAATGAAGTATGATCCATTAGAGCCAGTCTTGATTACTTGATGTAAATGAGGACATCATTATAGTTATATTAATGAACATTTATTTCTTTTCCCCTAAGCCTGACCGGTGCCACAGCCAGGGCTTCAGTTATTTAGAGCATGGGACTTGCTTTGAGAAATATGGTCTACTGGGGATTGATGGAGTTCATCTGTCAGAGAGGAGGAAGAACGTCTTTGGTCATAGGCCAAGCTGGTGAAAAGGGCTTTAAATTAAAGTTGCCAGGGGAGGGGTACCTCAATCCATCCCACTTCTACTAGTCTAATGCCAGTGCCAGCAGAAGGTGCCCAGAGACTGGAGAGGGATTGCACCTGAACAGCAGCATAAAGGGAGTTGAAGTTATTCAGTCTGGAGAAGAGAAGGCTCTGGGGAGACGTTATAGCAGCCTTCTTGTACATAAAAGGGCCTACAAGAAATCTGGAGGGGGACTTTTAACAAGGGCCTGTAGGGACAGGACAAGGAGAATGGCTTTAACCTGCCAGAGGGGAGATTGAGATGAGCTCTTAGGCAGAAGTTCTTCCTGTGAGGGTGCTGAGGCACTGGCACAGGGTGCCCAGAGAAGCTGTGGCTGCCCCATCCCTGACAGTGCTCAAGGCCAGGTTGGACACAGGGGCTTGGAGCAACCTGCTCTAGTGGAAGGTGTCCCTGTCAGTGCAGGGGTTGGAACTGGATGAGCTTTAAGGCCCCTTTCAACACAAACCATTCTGTTATTCTATATTTGTGTAAATCCACAGTCAAAACAACTCGGTGAAAAGGTTACTAATTTCGTCAAATGGGGTTGGAACCAACTAGTAAATCTGCCTGTCACCAGTGACGACAGTTCAGAGCAAGAACATGGCTGTAGGCCAAGAGATGATAAAACAGAGTTGCTTTCAGTCTAGTTTTTACCCAAACAGGCTAGGAATTGAGTTTTCGTTTACTGTTTGGGTTGGCCTACAACATCAGAAATTGGTCTACATAAAAACGCTAGAAGCTGGTCCAGTGACGGGAACAAGCATTTTTGTTGCTGGTGGAGCCAACGTTCAGTCACACGATGTTCTAGATCTGGTGTCTGGCAGCATTTGTAGAAACTGGTGGCAACTCGAGTTGTCAGATCTCAACTTGATCTAACAATGGAAATATCCGTTTTTTCAGAGCGCAAGATAAAAGGACTGTTCAAGAGAGCCCACAGGTTATTTCTGGCAGATAAAACTTTGTTTATCCACTTAAATGCAATCAGCTGCACTATAGGAGAAGAAGTTTCTAATAAAAATGGGTATGCATCTATCCAAGGTGGGAGGAAGGGACAGGAATAAACATATTTGGGCCTATGGTTTTTGTAACACTGAAGTTATCCATCGACATGGCATAAGATTGAAAAAATCAGCCATAAGATAGCATATACCTATGAGGTATTTTGCCTTCAATGGAAGATAAACTGATCACAGATCTTCAGCCCAAAGAAAATACACTACCTTAAGGTATTGAAATGCATTCCTTACACAAACTTTCTTTTATCCAAGCCCTTCAATAGCCCTCATCACCATTATATATGAGCACCTCAAACAAACATTAGAGAATTTTGATGAGGTAATGACCATAATGATCATTAAAATCAAAACTATGATGAGGTAACTTAAATCATTTTAAATATGGAGAGCTGGGATTCAAGACCAGTTTGGCTGTCTTGGTCTGCATGAAAAAAGGAAAACCCTGGATGAAATAGGAGTTGAATAGTTGTCATGGCTTCAGGCCTTATTCATTAGTCTGACCATACTTCGAAACTTCTGGTTTTCAACACTGAAGCAGAGCATGAACACCCCTCTAATATACTTGCTTTTAAGTGGTCTAGGGTTCTAAGTTTCAGATTTGAATACTGGATCACATTTTCACCATGCCACATTATTACTGTAAGATCTTATTTTCTCTTCTTTCATGCTCAGCGTCAGTATGGGTGTCTATAAATACAGTACCCCTGAGGGGCGTATTTCCTATTGCTTTATTGACATAAAACACAAGTATCCATTTTTCTCCTGATTTCCCTATGTCCCTGTCAGAAGAGGTAATAAGTTGTTTAGAAATCTTTACCAGAAGGTTTCTTAGGAAGCTAAACACATACCAAAGCACTGAGAGCAAAGGATGTCAGCAGAGCAATGGGAAAAGTACCTCTATGGGCAGAGAAATCTAATGTGGGCCAAGGGAAATCTGCTCTTAATCCCCATGATTGCCACAGGCCTCTGAGGATTGACCCTGCTGAATAAAATTAAAAACTGAGAAAGATAAACTCCTGCCTGCTTTTCCTATCATACAGTTCCCTTAAGGACATCACCACACAGGGAAAACAGTTGTAAACCCTTTGCTTATGGTGTGCACACACAGACTCTAACTCATTAACAAAGCCTAGGAAATAGGTGTTATCTCTAGTTCATCCCATAAAAGCTTCAATACAATGAAAAAATCATATGCAAGATCTTTTCCCCTTTCTCCCCATCACACTCTTGCTCCTCAGCCTCTTTGAAACAGAATTCCTCCAGTCTGAAACCAAAACTCTGAGCTCTCTGTATTTAAAATTACCTAAATTACCTCACTATAGGACAGAAATAAAAAATCCTCTAGTTTTTGTTTGAGGTGCTCATACCTAATGGCACTGAAGGCTATTTATGGTCTTGGATAAAAGCCCCTTCTTTCTTATGGGCCTCATCTTACAGGTCACCCTGGAGTCTTCTCCAGGCTGAACAAGCCCAGCTCTCTTGGCCCTTCCTCATAGAAGAGGTGCTCCAGCCCTCTGATTGTACTTGGTCCCTTTTAGGGTTCTTGCTCATCCTCCTCTACAGCCCCCCACAGCACCTGTAAGTGTGGGAGAAAGGGGAAAAGCAAACAACAAACCAGATGAAATAAAAATGTGTACATCTTTCAAAACCTTACTTTCACAATTAATCCACTGACACCAACCATGGGGTTGCTTATTTTTTTCCAGCTTTTCAGGATTCCCTAAACACTTCCACACAAAAGTTTTATTCTTTGTAAACAAGTTGCCCACATTTTTAAAGATCCCAGTATATAACCCAAAAGGCAATCTCACTGTCAGGAAGGGCTGAGAATTTTGAATGGCTCTATTCATTCGAGGGTTTAATCACTAATGCGCTTGAGTTTTGGAAGGACAGGGTGCTGAACCTTCTAACTGGAAAGCCCTCTGAAGATATGTGGCACAAAACCTGAGCCTAATAACTTCTAGGGGGAGAAACACTACTTTTCAGCCGCACCAGAGAACACTACTAAACTTAATCATTGCTGTAGCAGAGTGTCAGTGGCTTTGAGCCCAGAATTCCCATCAATGGGGCTTCTAAAGAACACGCTTACAACATCCAAGGAAAATGTATTGCACTTTAATTCTGCTTATCACTTTATCTGGTGCAATATCCAGATAGCTCTGGGCTAGGTAATCGAGAGCAATATTTCACTGCAAGCGTGCAGTGCATCAGCATTCACCAGAGGAAGCAAGGTTATCTATTCCTTCAAGGAGGCAAGAAGGAAATTCCCAACCTAGAGCTATATATGTTAAGAATGGTCACGGGTGTGCCATCCTGCCCTTGTTGCCTTTGTTAGTTTGAGTTTAGATCTAGCCAAAGCTAATGAGCAGGAAGACCTGGAAACTGGCAGTTTATGTTTATACATGGAAGGCACACAATATGAGCAGAAAGAATAAAACTGGCTTGTGGGCACCTAATAAAAGACTATCTCTGGAAGTAAATCTGGTCCTTTCTCTCTTAAGATCAGTCACTGAATTGACAATTCATAGTGCAATGTAAGACTAATTGCACAAGTGAGAACGTTTTTATCTAAGACCCAGCTGAAATCAGGATAAGGTAGGAAACTCATCACAAAAACTACATATGCTTGCAGATCTTCAGACGAAAGATGTCAAGCTAAGGATTAGATAAAGAAATTTAGCCAAAAATCTCATTAATTCTTTCTTTTATTTGAATATACAGCAGCTTCTTTCTACTCTAATTCAATGTTTCTTTTCATAGTAAGTGGAAATTAGGCCTTAATGTCAGAGGAACTTCTTTTTTTTTTGTGCTTAGGTTATTCTCTTATCTCAACCCATCATTTTATACTGCCTGCAAAAGGAAACTATGGGAAAACTGAAACTTTTCATGTCACATTCACCTGCACGGCCTGTTTACAGAATGAGGGAGGACTATGACAAAAAGGTTTTAAGTTCTTGTCATCAACTGAAAATAATAATGGACACATACAAGATGGCAACAAAGAAAATTGCATAGAGAAGTATAACTGGCATTCCTAACTTCCTAGTGCTTGGCTCTAAAAAAGGACTATCAGTATTGTTCTATGTGTTGTCCTTGATGTTTTTGTCCTAAAATAACAAAGCTGAAAACAAACTCTCCATGCAACATCTTTCCCACTTTAATTTCATGTATGTGATGGCCAGGGATGACCCAGGATGATTCCATGTATGTGATGGCCAGGGATGACCCAGAGATGACCCAGGATGATATTCTTCCAGGCACAGAAGCAGGTCAGACTTTTCTGTGACAGAAAAAGCCATTTCTGGATCTCAGGAACAATCCATAGCTGACAACGTTTTTCCACAAACCAGGAAAGTGTCAGTTTCTCCAGTGATTATAATAAATCCCAAGGTTGGTGTATGACACACAGTCTTACGTTACTTTCAAGTGCAGTGGCCTAAAGCAGAGCTCTACTGAAAACAACCGGAAACATTATTCTCAACCTGGAAGGATCCTTCAGAATGAAAGCTTTGGGATTCACTGATAAATTCCCTTGCCCCCTACATGGAGTATTAGAAAGGGTTATAACTGTTGACCTCAGCATTACTGAGGCACTGTTTTTAATGAGAGCCATAGAATCACCAAAACAGGCCTGGTTCTCCTTTTTACAAGCTTTATTTGTGTCATCTCACTGACTGCCATCAAGTTACTCCTGCTCCACTTAGAAATGAGAGATGGTTCCACGGTACATTGAATGCTTCCAAGGTGTCTGGACATGGCTATAAAGCTTCTTCAGCTGTTTAACAGAGAGAAGCATCCTCTGCATGGAGCTTTTTGTGAACTCTACAGCTATTATAAAAGATGATTTTGCAAATCATGCTGTAGACATCAGGATAAGCTATAGTGTTATAGTCAGTGTTCACCTTCCTATGGCTATGTCTGAGCCTTCTACTTTCAATGTAGTAACAACATGTTAACCACCGCTGTGAGCAGTTATATCACTCCTCCAGTCTGGAGTGTGTTTTTAAATGTTTATCAGAAAGCAAAAAGAAAAAGGGTCCATTTCACAGTTTTATAGACATTTCCACTTCTGAATACCCTGAGTTCTGCAGCCACAGAAGGACTGCCATAATAAATCTTGTTTTGGCCACCATATTTGGCTGTAGCGAGACATTTCACAGCTAATACAAGTAGTTCTCACATCTTTCATGATGTAATTTTATTGATATTTTAAAAAATATATAAGAAATATTCCATCTTTGGAAGATACTGAAAAGGCATATGGACACAGTCCTGGGCAGCCTGCTCTAGGTAGATCATCTTGGATGATGATCTTGGATCTTGGAGATCATCTTGGACCAGACGATCTCCAGAAATCCCATCCAACCTCAAGCATTCTGCGACTCTCTGGTAAGCGAACACATCCACTTGTGCAAAGGCAGAAGGTGAATAAGCTTTTAAGACTATATAACTACTTCCACACTAGCCAAGACAGTTTGAATACAGAAACATGTACAGTCAGTGCTTTCACTGACAACTAGGGAATAAAGAGCATGAGAGGAAAGTTGCTTCTTAACTCCATTCATGAAGAGTTTTATGTCTTCTGTATTTTTTAATTCTTCTAATACAACTGTGGATGTTTTCCTTATTGAGATTAGTGGATAATCCCTTTTTTTGGATCCCATCAAGCTTCTCAATTTCTTAACCTCACAATAAAATCAACTATCAGCTCCTATATACAATTAACAAGTAGCATTTAGCCATGATGAAGTCACCATGCATTTGAATTTGGATAAAGAAGCTACAACTACAATTCCAGCTAATAAGGGGTCATTTTATTTTATAAAGACACAGGAAATTTAAGCATCTTGGTTTCAGTGTATCTGCAAAACTGCACCTTTCCAGAGAGGTTTCATCAGCTCCATAGACTTTGCTGGGCATTTTGTTGCCAGCTGACATGCCTCAAACTCGTGCTCTTCAGCCCCACTCAAAACTCCACACAACCTTCAAACACATCATGCATTTCCAAATACTAAACTTAAAACACTGATAGTTTTAAAATCATTTCACCACTGAAAAAGCTAAGGAGTGGGTAAATTGATTCAGAATTGTTGAGATTAGAAAAGGCCTTTGAGATCATAAAGTCCAACCATTAGCAGAACACTGACAAGTCCACCACTTAACCAGGTCCCTAACCACCACATCTACAGGTCCTTTAAATACTTCCAGGGATGGTGACTCAACCACTGCCCTGGCCTGCCTGTTCCAATGCTTGACAACCCCTCTGGTGAAGAAATGTTTCCCAATATCCAGTCTAAACCTTCCCTGGTGCAATTTGAGGCTGTTTCCACTTTTCCTGTCATTTGTTACTTGGGAGAAGAGACTGACCCTCACAACACTACAATCTCCTGTCAGGCAGTTGTAGAGAGTGATAAGGACCCCCTAAGCCTTCTCTCCAGACTAAACGCTCCCAGTTCCCTCAGCCGTTCCTCATCAGACTTGTGCTCAAGACCCTTAGGCTTGACAGCATTATGTTTAGAGATACTTTCTAGAGAAAAGCAAGCTAAGGTCACCTAGAAAATCAATGTCAAAACTGATGTCAGGCTCTGGATATTGCCTCCTCTACTCTCCCATTCCAAAATCCTCCATCGTCACTATCACATTTCAAACACCAATCTGACACAAATTGATTTTGATTGTTAAAAATGAAGAAAGGTTCTCTTACAATGGACTGAATGCTCATTAACTGACTTTCTGACCAGATTGTCTGAGACTGTTTGGACAAACAAGAACATGAATTCCTAACAGATTTGATTAGATTAGTAACTACAGCAAGCTTTTGATAATAACTACATTTAATAGAGCACATATCTTATTTGTACAGCCTAATGAAACAACCATTAATGTACTTTCTAATCCCATCAACACCACTGCCGGCAGAGATGAAAACATGGTCATTTCAAGGTCCTCAAGAAGTAAGGAAACACTCTAACTGGGAAGAAGAAGAGGGAAAGAGAAAGCATTTGTAATCATCCAGTGCTCTCTGACTCCTAAGTAAGTTAAGCCTGCTGTTTGATGTGGCTGACGACATCTCTGTGGGCTTACTTAATTTTAGGGACTTCACAGAGTCTCCTGAATCATGACCTGGTTACTCTAACACTCCCTCTGTAACCAATGAAGAAAGATTTTAAACCCATGGACCAATTTATGTAGCTAAAGTAGGACTGAGAAACCACCTCTGCAAGTGCCTCTCTTCATTATTTGCCAAGACATCCTTGGCTCTCTGCCATTGGGTAGACAATAAAACTCAGATCAGCTTCGTTAGCATTGTTGCTGTGGTTATAATGATGTAGGGCAATGCCTGAACACTCTAGCCATGACATCAGGGTCCCTTTAATGGCCACAACAGAGATCTCAATTTCTAAAACATACTGAAAAACCTGCTTAAGTATTTCTTTGAGTTTCAACCTGGTGAGAAATGGTTCAAACATCCTTGTACTGTATTAAAATCACAGCAGCAGGTTCTGCATGATCATACTCAGAAGTCTGAATATGGCAGTTTCTGTCATAAACATTTAATGAGGTGACACTGAAACACCATGGATACTTTGCAAGAGCTAAGGATAGGACTTACATAACTGAGCTTGCCAATTTGACTGCAAGCAGCTTGAAGGAGTTTGAGCTCATGAAAACATTTTGGTTTCACTAATACAGCTTTTTAAAAACAAACATTTCATACCATATTGGTTCTTCATTGGTTCAGAGAAATACCAGCCCAGTACAACTTCTGCATAAGTACAGGCTAGTGATATAACAAAATGTTATTTTGCTTCTACTTAGAGTTATTTGAAGAAGAATAAAACCCAACTATCTATTGGTTCTGCTGCTTAATGAAGACAAATCAAAGAGCTTTAGAATTTTAGCTGTCTGCTAGAGTAAGAATAAAACAGTGTTATACCAGCCAACAAATGGGTCAGATTTCTTGAATCCACAAATTACCAATATATGGCTGAGAAGATGGAGGTCCTTTTCATTAGCCAGGAAAATACTATATATAGTGGGAAAATTTCCACTGTACATGTTCGTGTATTCTTGAACTTCATATCTATATATTCTTTAAAAGAATGCTTATATATTCTTACTCTTATTGTAGCTCTCTGTCTCTAAATATATATTGGTTATGCATATGTTAGATGAAAAACATGACAGGCAATGCATCATTTTTCATCCAGCACCTTACAGACAACCCTGAGAGCCCAAACAGCACATACCAATCTAAGTGTCTCAGCAGTTCCTCTCCTAGTTGCGTCTTTAAAGCACTCTACAAAGAAAAAGCTCCTCTTCTAGGCTCTGAGCAGCTCGCAGGATTAGATGTGCTTTATGTTTTTAACAACTTGCTTTCCAGATGTTAAATGGCTCTAAGGATTAGATGCATATTATTAAAACCAGCATGTCCCAGCTTTGAGCTGGACTTATACACAACACGAAACACTGTGTATTCCACAAATCATCAGAGAACAGAAGGACACCACTGAAATCACCAGATTAAGGCAAGTGTGAGCACAGATTTAGCCAAACATTTCTTTTTCTTTCTCTAAATTCCACAGAAATATCTCCCTTAGAGATAAACCTGTTTCCATATTTCCCATTAAAGTTCGAAGCACTGGAAAAAAAAAAACAACAATTCATTTAAAACAATAAAAAAAAAAAAGGACAGGTGTAAAAAAACCTGCTTCCATATATACTGCTGTTGGATGTGTTTTATGTCAAGCCTATAGCTTAATACTTTTGATCATGCAGTGCAGCAGACTTATTATTCGGGCCTCCAATTGCTTCCTGTTGCAATTTCCTTAGCTGATGAACAAATCCTTCCACCTTCCAAGGCTGTTTGGTCCCTGCTGACCCTGATCCAAGAGGATGCATTAGCATGGAAACAAGAGACAGCCACTGATCTCAATGAGATGGTGCTGGTGAGTCAATCTTCCGCTGAGGGAAGGGTATGCAAGTGACTTGCCTGGGTCAAGGAGCAGATCCCAAGATTGAAAACAAACCCCAGAATAAATCTTTTCACATCTTTTGTTTTCAGCAAAGAATCTTTCATTAGGAAATATATCGATGAAAAACATGCAAAAACTATGAAGTTCTAGTATTTTAAAAGAAACCTCTGCACCTCCCTGCACAGGGAAAGTGACAGAAAAATGCAACCTATCCCAGTGTCTCACCACCATCGTAGTGAAGAATTTCTTCCCAATGTCTCATCTAAATCTCCCCTCTGTCAGTTTAAAGCCATTTCTCCTTGTCCTGTCACTACATGCCCTTGTAAACAGTCCCTCTTCAGATTTCTTGTAGGCCCCTTTAGGTATTGGAAGACTGTTACAAGGTCTTTTTCATCCAAGCCTCCTCCTTATGCAAAATAGGAAATGCTGCTTTGAGTGACATTTACTAGATTAAAGTTGCAGCCAAAGGCAGGTTTTGGATTTGCAGTTGGCCCTGGGTATAAAAAAGGAAACTTTATCATTTCACCTTCAGCAGCCTCGTTTCAGACCACTTTTTAAAGCCCTGCCATACTCGAGCTTACACTGTGGTGAGCCCTTTTAGACCCCCGCATCAGTTGGAAACCAAAGGCTCTCAAGTTCAGCAAGATGCCTGCTGAAATAGAAAACAAATCCCTCAACAGAAGACTGGGAGAAATGGGAGGCATATTTCACTTGCTGAGAGAAATGACTCACTTCTCAGCAAACCTCATTTCCCTATGGAGCTGCTGGGAGCCAGGGAAGGAGGGAGAGGGAGAAGTGGGAAGTGCAAAAAGTAAAACTGCAAGAGCAAAGCTTTTAGCATTTTCAGAACAGCCTCTGATTGACTGCAGCTTGCAGAGACCAGTGGAAATAAAAGACACTTTCATTTTCTAAGCTTGCTTAATAGCACAAAGGCACTTAATGGCACTGCATGAAGCACACACATCAGCTGCTGAGCAGTGAGCTATACCACAGCATACTGGTCAATGCCTTTGGGCTTATAGTAAAGCAATTGCTCATTGCTCATGCTTTTTTATTATTTACAGCACCAGCCGAGAAGGAGAGCCCAGAGAGAAATCCCTGAGTTAGGGCACAGTGAGAAGCGAAAAATTGGTAACCTGTGAGTAGTGATTATATCCACTAATAGAAGTGGATATGAGCATATTACAGTGATGAACAAAAAGTAGCTGCTTTTTGCTCAACTGGTTACTAGTTTCTGATACCCTATTTCTAATGTTAACCCCTAGAAAAATGAAATAAAGGGAAGGAATTATAGAATCACAGACTGGGCTGGAAGGAACCTCAAAGCTTATCCAGTTCCAACCCCCTGCTACGGTCAGGGACACCTTCCACTAGAGCAGCTTGCTCCAAGCCCCATCCAACCTGGCCTTGAACACTGCCAGGGATGGGGCAGCCACAGCTTCTCTGGGCACCCTGTGCAAGATGATTCCCTCAGTCTATCACCTGAGCTCTGGGATGTCCAATTTCAGTATGTGTTAGATGCGACCAGGCAGCAGTCACTTCATCCCAGGGTTCACCTCTCTGGTAAGAGCTTTGGCTTTTTGGGCAGTGAAACTTGTATCAGACATAATGGAGGCTTGTGAATGGCTTTTGAGCTCTAAGAATCAGTGACAGCTGATGAAAGAATATTGCCTCAAGAGAGTCCTTGACCAGCTCTAGCAGTGCTGTGTTCAACAGCTTGCCCTCTTTTCCCAGCTATAATAAAAATCTTTATGCTTTCTACGAACCTCACCTGGCAGGTAGTAGGTTATTGTGGTTGAAACAACATATTAATCAGGTTCAGCAGTCAATATCCAGCTGCTGAGGTGTTAATATCAAGAGTAAAACAGGGATAAATATTCCATCCTGGATCATTTGAGGTGATATTTTTAATGTGCTTTCAAAGTAGCTTTTTTCCTCAGATGGCCCAATCCTAGAATCCTAGCATGATTTGGGTTGGAAGGGATCTTAAAGCTCATCCAGCTCCAACTCCCTGCCATGGGCAGGGACACCTACTAGAGCAGGTTGACTCCAAGCCCCATCCAACCTGGCCTTGAACACTGCCAGGGATGGGGCAGCCACAGCTTCTCTGGGCACCCTGTGCCAGCGCCTCAGCACCTTCACAGGGAAGAACTTCTGCCTAAGAGCTCACCTCAATCTCCCCTCTGGCAGGTTAAAGCCATTTCCTCATGTCCTGTCACTACCTGCCTTCACAGAAAGTCTTTCTACAGCTTTCTTGTAGGACCTCTTTAGGTACTTCTATGTATTTAGGTATAAGGTGGCACAGTACCTCTTAAAAAAGGACTGAGAAATTAGTTTATATAATTGCCTAGAAATATTAATCTTGACAATGTTTCTATAAGGCAAGTGAACATACTAGGAACTTTCCCATGACTACAAATATGGGGGGAGGAGAGACATGGAAATTAAGTGACTTGTGAAGTAGCCAAGACAATGAATAATATGAAAGTCAACATTTTAATTAAAATTTTAAATGACTGAATTTAATTGCTATATCACAACTCTCTCTAGCTTCAAAAATCTATTTCCATAGGCTCTAATTCACATCTCACTCATAATTGTGTATTACTTTTGCAGATGTCAATGAAGTACGTAACACTAATTTGAGGAAAGAAAGAGACTATTAATATCTGATGAAGATGTAAGAAGTGCTGTTTGCTGCTGTTTCTGTTGACTGCAGAAACAGAAAGCAAGTTTCTCCGAAAAGTCCACAGCAATATTCCTGTGACCATAAGAATAAAGGTCCTTTCCAACCCTGACCATTCTATGAATAAATATTGGCAGATCTTCTCAAACAGCAAAAGAATATATTTATCTATCTAATAATTGCTTGCTAAAGGGAACATAATCCTTGTTAAGAAGAGCGGGCAAAAGCATCAGGCCTGTAGAACTACTTCTTTCCAATTTTTACTTGCTAAATAGATCTCCAGGTGAGAATGTGCTTTCTTAGTAATTTATCTTTGCCTTGAAATGAAAGCTACAAGCTATTTGATAAATGGATCAAAATTGCCTCCCATCCTCCACCCCCAGAGGAGCTACCTAGGAAGGACCATTTACTCCTTGCATAAAATGCTGTTCGGTAATAACTTACTAGCACAAGGCAAGCACTGCAAAATCCAAGTTTGAAGGTTTGAAGAATTATGAACCACTGTTGAAACAGGTAATGCTTCTGAACCCTTTTCAGCTCTGATGCATGTCTGAGGAAAAACTAGACATCCTTCACTAGGATACCTACACTGATGTGATAGTATGTGCACATGAGCACTTGAATATGAGGTGCTGAGAGGAGCATCATCTAGAAAGATGTGGAAGTCCTCCAGTCCAAGAATAAAAAACACCACCAATGCCTTTGGTGAGCCAGAAGAAATAGCATATTATGAGCAGTGAACACCTCTTCAAGTAGTGATTCTGGTGAGTCGTTCACCAAATCCACAGACTGGCATCCTCATATAAACCATCCAAGTAATAATTATAAATTATGAACAAACAGGCACAAATCACACTCTGTTCACTAAACAGTCAAGCACCAGGAGAACAAGGGTCCAAGCCATCTAATAAATCATCTCTCAAGAACTGTTGTCCTCTGCTTTATTTCCACTTTCCCACCAGCAGATGATGCTTGATTCTCCCTGGTGTGGTTGCAGCAGCAACGTGGGGGTGGAAACACACTGGGTGCCCCACAGGTAGTGTTTTGGCAAGGCTGTGTCCTCCCACCTCTTCTCCACCTCCACCAGGGCCTGCTCTAGAGCAAGCTGCGTGGAAAACAGGCTGCACACCTCCACACATAAAGTATAGCTCACTTCAACCAGTATAAAACAGTGATTTTTATTTCCCTCTTCATAGCAACATTGGTAAGATGAGCTCATCTTCTTCCTCCAAATTTATCTTTTCACTATTTTATTAACTATGATAGCCATCAAAACTGCAGAACCTGGGTTTTAACAACCTTCCTAAGTTCTTCTCACTGTTACTGCCTCTGGACAAGTTTTCTATTCGCCTTATTTCAATTTGCCTGGCCTTTGAATTATTCTAGCCAACAATCCCAACTTAGTCCCTAAAACTACTCACACGCAAAGGTCTGTAATTCAGTAACTTGGAAGATAGTGTACATACAGACCCATTCCTATTTTATTTAGGAATCACAGTTTCTTGCAAATGAACGTGTCACAGGCTGAAGACTGGATGGTACCCATCTCTGCCTGGATGCTCAGTTCATTGACACATCTCTTCATCTCCGCATAACTTTGGGCTGACAAGCAAGAGGCAGCATAAACTCAGCTTAAAAATTTATTTAGTGAAGAAAAGGAAAAACTCTCTTGTGCATTTTTGAAGTGTTGTATTTTCCCTTCTTTCTGTTAAAAAGCCTATCTCATTCTTTCAAAAGTATCTACGATGCGCCCACCAATAGACATGCTGGTATTTGCATATATACCATTGATGAGACTTCTATGGTGGGTCAGCCTTGAACTTTACTTAAAGGTACAACAGAGACACTCAAAAGTGCATCTGATGCCTTGTTTTAAATATAGGAAACATCTCTGAATCTGTAATCTCTCTAAAGCTAGAATAAATGTAATTGTACAGACTAGAAAGGCAGCTATATAAGGTTAATCACAGTAATAAAATAGCAAAATACAACATAAGTACAACAGACTTTTACAAGCAGACCATCCTATTCCCCCAGATGTATTTGCCAGTACGGCTGATTAAGATGGCTCCAGACAGGAGCACAAGGAGCAAGCAAGACAGCTTCTTCTAAGGGAGTAAGATCAGGATCAGATGAAAGATCACTGACACAAAGCAGAGATCAGTTAAATCACATGAACCATTAACTTTTGACCTGAACAATTACACAAGGCCTAACCAAGGTCAGAAAAAACTTAACAACTGCTAACTCTCCATCGTTTTCCCCTTGGTTTGCATTTAAAGAACATGGACAGAGGGTTGTAAGTACAGTCCTTCATGGGATATTTTCAGCCAAAATTCTCAGGTCAAAGCTTCAATGTCCTTTCTAGTCAACTCAGATCAGCTTCATATAACTTCAAGATCAAGCCTTTGTGAGTAAAAAGCAATTTCAGGTTGTTCTAACAACCCAGCCTACAGAAACACTGGTTTTTTTTTTTCCTGTTCCAATTGAGTCTACCCAGTACCCTCTCCATGTTACTTTCATACTCTGTCTTCCTCTCATAAATACATCTTATCTGAGTAAAGCGAAAGTAACAGCACAAATACAACGGTGTTATTTCATCATAACAAAAAAGATAACCCAACACCTTAAACTTTAACCCAAGTACATGAAAGCTGAGATGGAATCCTTGTTCTGACACGTTTTTTCTGTGTCACTGTAGGCTAGAATTTTAAGGTCATTTAAACTTTTTTTTTTCTTTTTTCTTGCAGCCTCTGCCAAAATTGCTTTATTCTCAGTAGCTGTGTGTAAAATAGGAATGAAAACACCTACCTCCTTAGCAATAACACCTACTTTTCTGGAGGATGCACTAAAGACAAGACCACAGACTGCCTGGATATCACAGGAGTGGAAATGAAGCCAGCAGAAAGAGAGACATACAATTTTAAAGTTCCTTTCTCAGGACATACATTTTCATTTCAATTACAGATTCTTTTCAGAGCATTGTGGAAGAACAACTATTCAAACCCAGGGGCTGAAACATGGAATTGCATCGAGAAGCCGAAGAATCATTGGGTATCCCTTGCCCTTTTTTTCTTATTCTGATAGCAAAGTTTTTCATTTCCATGCACTCCAGAGTCTTGCCAGTTTGTTTCCCAAATTATCTCCCAGTCATGGTGGGAGGGAAACAGGAAGAGTCACCTGAAGGAAAGCAAAGGAAGCTCCCCACCCATCCAGCGATCCACATGATATCTCAAGAGGACTCCTAGTTATAAACCTGCAGTTGAGAAATGAACATGTTGTAAGGATCTGTAGAAAATCACGAGTAAGGAGAAATAAACAAGTAGAGAGTGAAGCAATTAGATTCATAGTGCAATTTTGAGAGGAAGAGTTGGGTGGAATGGTTAAGAAACTATACACAAAACCTGAAGAAAATTGAAGAGAAAATCTCAGAAATCTTATGAGAAAAACAGTGAAATGAAACCAGAACAAGTAAAGTGAATTTCCTCAAGAGAAATACCAAGGATGTTTTTAATGGCCACAGAGAAACCTCTCTTCTCAACCCTCCTTGATATCATGCAATGCTACTAAAGTATAGAAAACAAGCAGTGGCAGTTACAATGCAAGGAAATAACCCCCACATCACATTCAGCACACAAAAAAAAAGGGAGGAGGGGGGAAGCATGAAGGGAGTAAAACAGCAATGCCAATAGATGCCTTTATTTCTCAGATCTGTTATATTAAAACATGTACTTTCATTATCACATACTGCTGAAGATTGGAAGTCCTCTTCAGAGCACCCAAACAAAGTGGCCCTATGCACAACAGAAACTACTGCTGTTTCTGTGCACAGTAGGAGCTAAAAACACTGAATGTCTCTCAAAGCCTTATTTATTATACACCCAACAGGCAGCGCATGGTGTAATCACTATGAAAATCTGAAATGGAAGCAATTTCCATTCTCTCTCTCTTTCACCCTGCAAGAAAGGAAGAAATACATAAGGAATGTATGTTTTTGGATCTGAAGAGGATCTTGCTTGAGAAGAGCTTTTCTTGAACAGGTACCTATTGAGGAAGTTAAGTCTTCAAGTGTTTGTCAGATAAATGCACTATACAGATAAAGCTTCAATTCATTTAATTCCAGGACATAAGCCAAGTGCTCTTGTGTATAACAGGGGTAAACTGTAGTCTCCAGTGTACAGTCACATCAAGGGTATTAAGACCTGCAAGTATCAGATCTTTTTGTTCTTATGAATAAAGCTGTAACAGAAGCTTGAAATCTCAAGTACTCAATGCAATTCTTCTGAATAAATGTGATAAAGACATCTATGTTATTATCACAAAAGTAATAGCTTTTTTTTTCCTTCTTCATTTTCATGAAACTTCAATGCTGATGCTATTTTTTGAGTGACATTCGAAAGAAATCTCCATAGAGGAAGAAGTTCATGTGAGAAATACAGGTCTCTATTTAACATTTCATTAATAAACCGAAATGAGAGAGTACAGCAATGCCGATGAGTAACAACTAAAGTATTTTGACAAACATGAAGATGTCAGAGACCCCAGGACTCATCTTTCAACATCCTTAACACTAAAGTGACCAGCTAATATTTCATCAGCATTATGTAGGTCGGTTAACCCGATGCACTTGCAGAAGATACTGTTCGCTTCATTGTCACAAACTGTCATTAGTGAACAGTCAATTAAAACTGATTTCAAGACTGACTGACATTAAGTAATAGTGGAGCACAAAAAGTGGGGAGCAGAAAGTGGAGAGGGGGGCTGAGAAGGGGAAAACAGTCCAAACAGGGAGAGCTGGCAACCATGAATGCTGCAGCTCTGCACTGAAGAGTTTGTCTTCAGAGGATTTATTTGAGCCAAGACAATGCAGGCAGAACTGCTTGTCTCAGGGCCTTTTGATTTTCTGCTTCTGCTCAAGCAGCTGTTTGAAGAACACACAAAATAAAACAATGTATTAAAGAAAATGAATCACCCCGTTCCATGGAAAACAAATTTTATGTCTAAGGCAATTCCTGAATCCAATTTGCTCCCCCCACCCCTGCAATAAAGTGGAATCCCTTTGTCTATACCCACAGCTGAAGCTAGGTGCACCATCTGTCAACATTGACTGTTTTCCAGAACCCTGACAGGAAATTTTCGGATTTCTTGTCAGGACAAATCTCCTCATTCTGTATAAACACACTGAAGAATGGGATTTAGGGGTTTATTTTCCTTCGTGTTTCACTCATGGTCTCACAATGTGTGAAGATATCACTTACTTGCATAGCTGCTCTATGTGCACAGATGTTGCTTTCTGTATTGATTCAAGTATTGATTACCCAGAGTATTTGAAGTTAAGGAACACTTGGTTCACTCCAACTGAAAAAAAAATAGCCAAGTGCAGGGCCAAAATACATTCTGGAAACTGAAAAGAAATAGAAATAAAATGTGTAATTCATTTTAACTGCCTTTTGACTGCTGAGATCCCCAGATAACTCACTCTGCTCTACCCCTGAGGACTAAAAAAATCTCTGCTTTTTGTTTCTTTCTTAAAAATAGAAAAAGAAACTCATGGGAAAAAAATGTGAAAACTGGCAACAGCACATCTCCTTTGGAGAGCAGAAGTCACTTTGCAAAAAGTGCATGTAAAGGTGTTGCAGAAAATAAAGTTAAAAATATTCCTTGGAGAAAGCTGAATAGCAAAAGAATCTCTTTTTGGCAACTAAAGTGCAAATGGGTCCACAGATGAGATCAAATCAATGCATTGAAGAGATCACATGAAGTTTCATTTACAATTTATAGGCTGGGGAGTTATCAGTGGGTTTATGATTCCCTTTCAAGCTTCAGAATTGAGGAGACAGAAGTGCCGGTCATGAAATTAAATGTTTAGAGAAGGTATCTCACGTATAACATGAATCATAACTAAACAACATGCAAGGTGAAATTCAGCTGTTGCTTCTCAAGGTAACTGGCAACTAAAAAAACAACTCAGAAAACAATGTTCATTTACTCACGGTAAACAGAGCGACAGCATGTGGCACCTGTACCTGTGGTATGTGCAAACACGGTCACCAGGATGTGTCCATCTAGAATGACTATATCATGGATAAGAAAGCTCTTCAAAGTCTCTTCACACACGATAGGATACATCTATCCTTTTCAAGTGCCTATCCCACCAGCCCACTAGTCTTTACTTATTCCCCCACATCCACATGCTCCATCTCAGCTCTTGGGATATACCCAGCATCCCTCAGGGAAATCCCAAAGCAGAACAACTTCTTCCAGTGTAGCTGAACTCCAGGTCCATAATCTCAGCTACCCTTTTCACTACCTCTCTCTTCAAGTCCTCTCTTGTTCCAGTATCATTTCCACAGATCCAGTGGTTTCCTCAGAAGGAGTATGTTCAAAATGATCTGTCTGTTCCCTGGTGTCTATCTCTCCCCAGCTCTCCCATCTTCCTTCCCTGCCACAAAAGCTGACAGTTGACCTCTGTTATCTTCTTCTGGCTTCTCCGCTCCCCCAGTTCCTTATGTTCTTTCTCCTGGTCTCCTGCAGAACCATTCTTTTCTTTCCAACCCCTTCTTTTTCTCTTCCTGAACCTTCTCAATACAAACATAGAATCATAGAATCATAGAATCGTTAGGGTTGGAAAGGACCTTAAGATCATCAAGTTCCAACCCCCCTGCCGTGGGCAGGGACACCTTACGCAAAATTATATCACCCAAGGCCTCGTCCAACCTGGTCTGGAACACTGCCAGGGATGGAGCACCCACAACCTCCCTGGGCAACCCATTCCAGTGCCTCACCACCCTAACAGGAAAGAATTTCCTTCTTATATCCAATCTAAACTTCCCCTGTTTAAGTTTTAACCCATTACCCCTTGTCCTGTCACTACAGCCACTAATGAAGAGTCTCTCTCCAGCACCCCTACAGGCCCCCTTCAGATACTGGAAGGCTGCTATGAGGTTTCCACGCAGCCTTCTCTTCTCCAGACTGAACAGCCCCAACTTCCTCAGCCTGTCTTCATACGGGAGGTGCTCCAGTTCCCTGATCATCCTCGTGGCCCTTCTTTATGTTGAGGACACCAGAACTGCAAACAATACTCCAGGTGAGGTCTCACAAGAGCAGAGTAAAGGGGCAGGATCACTTCCTTCGACCTGCTGGTCACGCTCCTTTTGATGCAGCCCAGGATACGGTTGGCTTTCTGGGCTGCAAGCACACACTGAAGCCGGCTCATGTTCATTTTCTCATCAACCAACACCCCCAAGTCCTTCTCCGCAGGGCTGCTCTGAATCTCTTCTCTGCCCAACCTGTAGCTGTGCCTGGGATTGCTCCGACCCAGCTGTAGGACCTTGCACTTGGCATGGTTAAACTTCATGAGGTTGGCATCAGCCCACCTCAGAAGCATGTCAAGGTCCCTCTGGATGGCATTCCTTCCCTCCAGGGTATCAACTGAACCACACAGCTTGGTGTCATTTGCAAACTTGCTGAGGGCCCACTCAATCCCACTGTCCATGTCAACGACAAAGATGTTCAACAAGACCGGTCCCAACACCGATCCCTGAGGGGCACCACTCGTTACTGGTCTCCAGCCAGACATTGAGCCATTGACCACAACTCTTTGTGTGCAGCCATCCAGCCAGTTCTTTATCCACAGAGTGGTCCATCCATCAAATTGATGTCGCTCCAATTTAGAGACAAGGATGTCATGTGGGACAGTGTCGAATGCTTTACACAAGTCCAGGTAGATGGCATCAACTGCTCTACCCCTGTCCATCAGTTCTGTAGCCCCATCATAGAAGGCCACCAAGTTGGTCAGGCAGGATTTCCCCTTAGTGATGCCATGCTGGCTGTCACCAAGCACCTTGTTGATTTTCATGTGCCTTAACATGCCTTCCAGGAGAATTTGCTCCAAGATTTTGCCAGGCACAGAGGTGAGACTGACTGGTCTGTAATTCCCCGGGTCATCCATACTTCAGCCCCTTCTACACTTAAAACCACAACAGAACAAACCAAAAAGCTTGCTCACTCCTCCATTTGCTTTTCTGACTACATTATTTGCTGTGAAGATTAAATGATATGCCATTTTCAGGACCTGTCTAGTCTGACTATAGAACCTTATCAGCATATTATTATCTATCACCATGCACTAATGCAGTCTTATCCTTCCCAAACTGATCAACCACCTTCAACCATGGGAAACACAGCTTCTTCCCACTCATCATTCCTTTACTGCTCAGACAACAAATTCCTCTATCTGAGTTTTAATTCAGCATCCCACAACCAAGCATGCAAAGTACCATCTATTTAGCTCAAAAATTTAAATTCCCCAGACTCCATATGTTACACCACACAGTTTTCTGATCATCAAATCCCAACCCCATGGGCACTTTTTGTCACTGACTCGTCTACGCTCTCAGCAATATTTCATCTGTGAGCTCAAGAGAAGTGGTAACATTTGTACAAGAACACAAATTGGCAAGAACACAGAACTCTTGGTTCTGTACTCTAACAGAACACCACAAAGTGTGCATGTTTCCAAGCAAGGCCAATTTTGAACCAAGAAGGTGCATTAGAAAAAGACCTATAGACAGCACACAATTTCCTCTCTTTCATCTTATTTTTAAG
Source organism: Pezoporus wallicus (assembly GCF_028554395.1). Lineage (NCBI taxonomy): Eukaryota > Metazoa > Chordata > Aves > Psittaciformes > Psittacidae > Pezoporus > Pezoporus wallicus. The sequence continues at coordinate 12,490,599 of NW_026642649.1, forward strand.
TTGATGCAGTAAGGGATACATTCTCTTCTTGATATGTAGGCTTAACTCCACTGTATTCAAAATAGGATTATGCAAACCTAGGTGTTCAACAAACAGTTCTGTAACAGGTCATAGAACAAACAGGTCACAGAACAAACAGCTACCTGCTAACCATGTCAGAGAACTTGTAATCTGGCTGTACTGATAGATGCTTACACATAAAACCCTGTAAAAACCTTGAGTCTACTCACAGGAACAGCAGTTTTGTCTAGCTGAAGTCATAGCATCGATTCAAATGGCCATAGACGATTCAAACAGCAGAAATTGACTAGTGACGACATATTCTTCTGTTGAAGTTCTCTCAAATGAGTCATTAACTCCTGACTGTGATGCCACAGTGATGATGAAGTTTATTGAACTATCTTTATTTCACTGTCTTCTGATGTTCTAAATGGTAAGATGATAGCCGCTATAGCAAAGAATTAGGATTTTAGAATATAATGCTCTTGTACAAAAACATTAAGATCGAACTGTGAATAACAGTTCTCCCTGAAGGTGGGAAAGCATGCTGGGAGCAATAGCATCCACTTCAGAAGGCAAAAGTCTGTATGATATACCCAAGGGTGCCAACGCATAAATGGGTAAGACAGACAAAGCAATCAAACAATCAAAACAACCTCTGCCCACACAGATTCCAGTAGGTACAACCACTCATTTATCTCCCGTCACTGAAAATGTTCTGGCCATAATGAAGAATGTCAAATGTTTTCCTTCTTGTTAGTCATTACTACTGTATTCCCAACCAGATGAGATGACAGTACACAAAATCATTCTGGCTCCACTTCATCCCCTCACTGGGGAATTACAAAATCATCATTAGACTGTGAAAATACTTTTACAGCAGTGAAGTAGCATCAGTATATGCCAGTCCTGACCCATTTCTTAGCTGCTTTCTAAATCTGATACATCAGTGTAGACACAGAACAGAAAGAAATCACTGAGCTGTAAGCAGTCAGCCACTGGCACAAGCAATCACCTCTTTTATCAAATCAGATACCAGATTGTCTCCCTCAAACATGTCAAGTCCATCTGAAAACTAGTTGTGTGTCTGGCCCTCCGTTACTTTCTGAGAAATAATTTCCTGAACCTCCTTACATTGCTGGTTAACACCATCTTCTCCAGTCCTGGCCAGGTAAAAACATTTATCATTTACTTCAGCAACACTGTTCATCAGTTCAAATGGTTCTTCTACCATTCTTTCAATTACTTTTTGCTGTACTTACTAGCAGCAATTACATTCACTCATTTAGGGTTAATGAGTCTAGATCTTCTAGTTCCCATTCAAGCTACCAGTTCTTCTCTGCCTCTGTTCAAAACTTCTTGAGTATGAATGGTGTAGTACTCTACATGGGGATGGAGCAATGGCTTCCTTGAAATGTCTTGCCTGACATCGTCTAAGATGTCAGTTGCCCTTTTCCACTACTACTCATTTCATGTGAATGAACATTAGGCCTAAGAATTTCACTTCTGTCACTGCCACATTACAAAATTTGAACTATTTTCTTGTTATTAAACAAAAAATGCATATAAGATATCCAACTTTTCACCTACATTGCTAAATTTCATCCCACTGTAGTTACTTCACCCCTCAGTCATTGTTTTTCCTACATTGTCCCCTACACTCCCCTCCACTAAAAGGACTTTCTGAATACAATTTGCTTTTCTTTGAGTGTTCCCGGGACTGAGGTAGAAACACTGTCATTCGAAACATATTGGTTGGAGCCTCTCCAACGCTAGGCTTTCTTTATATGCAGTATAAACAGAAGCTGGGTTTAATTGCAGCACAGACAAAGGCTCCTCCTTCCTTCATCTCATCAGTCAGCATTTCAACTCTGCCACATGCTGGAAATGCAATTAAAATATTTTTCCACAGGCACCCACTCTCTGGTAGGACTGACAAGTCAACATATAAAATTATGCCATTGCTTAGTAATGGCAGGACACCAAGTGATTGATATTGGTGCCTGGGACTTCAAGGTAACTGTAATGTGCATTCTAATGCCATACATTTCAGCATAACAAACTCTTTCAAGATTATTAATGACTACAGGATTTTTTTTTAATGATGGCTGCTAAATAATGGACGGCATAAAAGGCTGAATGATATTTTCTATTACAGCAAATAAATTTATTGACAGCTTCACTGACATTGCAATACAGAGGCAAAACAAATACATTTAAATATCCACCCCATCAATTACATGAATTGATACTCTCACAAAACACCCTTGTAGAGTCAGAGTGCAACTGACTGCCAGGATTTTTTCCAGAAAATGTTTTTATATTATGTCTTCAATTTCTAAAATAATTGAATAATATTCCTAGGGATAAGGCATTCTCCTTTTGGGCAAAGGCCTATACCGTGAGCAATTCAGAAAGGGCTGACAGAGTTGTTCTCAGTAACAGCACCTGAAACATGCAAACTCTGGGGCAAAACCCCCAAGAAACAGCTCATACCAGGAGCCAGAGGACAACATCCCCTGGATTCTAATAGGCTGACAGCGGTATCACAGAATCCCAGACTGGTTTGGGTTGGGAGGGACCTCAAAGCTCAACCAGTTCCAACCCCCTGCCACGGGCAGGGAAACCTTCCACTAGAGCAGGTTGCTCCAAGCCCCATTCAACCTGGTCTTGAACACTGCCAGGGATGGGGCCGCCACAGCTTCTCTGGGCACCCTGTGGCAGTGTCTATGCCTAACTCGAACACAGGGAGCAGGGAAATGACATGGGAAGCAACCCTAAAGTTGCTACTCTACCAGCAACATGTAGTAAGCCAGGCTGAGGACTATGCTAAGCTATGCAGCTTCCATTTCAGAGCTGATACATGTCATATTGGTGATAAGGAAACAGCAAGCACATAGCTGTGAACATGCCTGTTGGTGTGCTGTGGTGGAGAGGGTTCTGGGTTTTCTTCTCCACATTGGGTCCTGCAAGCACAATAACTGTGATAACATCTCAGTTCAACTGCACAGATAGAGGAGATCTGACCTGGGATATTAGACTAACACATGGCTAAGCCATCTACCTGATCAAGAGAATGGTTTTAGACTTCCGCTGTTGATGCTTCTTAGTTTTGGTAAGTCATTTAAATGCAGAAACACTTTAAGGAAGTAGAAAGAAGTTAACAAAATTCCCCACCTCCAGTTCCAGTCATCTCCTGAGTTTTATTACACCAGTAACACAACCCCTAGAAACAAGACAGCCCCCAGTGAGACAAATTAATGTGAACAGCAAGAAAGAACTGTCATTACATGCAGACAGTTCAGCAGTAAAACACACCCCTAAATGAAAGGAACACTGCTTATTCATGAGGTACAGAAATGACTCTGAGGAGCCAAGTGAGGTTTGGTGGAGTTAAAGGTGCCCCTAAAAGCCACAGGAGCACGGCAAGTCTTCAGCAGTCAGCCTGCGCTGGTCCCCATTCTACACATGCAGAGTTAATGTCTCTCTCGGCTCTCCCACCTACCTAAAGAAAGTCTGTTCCTTTTATAGCATGATATTTCAGGAAACAGGCTTCAATAGAAGTGTCATGATTCTGCTTCTGATCTTTCCCGGAGAAGAGATTCCATAAACACTTTGTTAGACAGTACAATAATGTAACATTACAAATGATAGTAGCAAAGGGAATAGCAGAACTCAGATAACCTCCTTATGGAGACATGCAAAGTTAACAGGTATTTTTTGGCAGGAATTCAGTAACACCCTGCCAGAAATAGAGGCAATAGTGGGCTTTACCTTTATCTTTACATCTGATCTTTACCAAATCAAACACACTGAGGTTAACCCATCTTCTCCTCTACTCCTAGCCTTAAGATTCTTTTACTTGAAGAGATATTGGAAAGACTTGGAGGGGGGCATGCACCTCATTTCTGCATTTACTCTCTCCACAGATCCATCAGGAGGTATATTTGAGAATTTTCCAGCATCAGGTATGTGCAATTTTAGCTAACTGCATTTCGAAGTAGGTAAAATAATTTAAGTGATATCTACCACCTTTCTGGTTTTGGGAAGACCACATACTGCTGAGAAGAAGGATATTCACTATGAGGGTGGGGAGGCGCTGGCACAGGGAGCCCAGAGAAGCTGTGGCTGCCCCATCCCTGGCAGTGTTCAAGGCCAGGTTGGATGGGGCTTGGAGCAACCTGTTCTAGTGAAAGGTGTCCCTGCCCATTGCAAGGGGTTGGAACTGGGTGAGCTTTAAGGTCCCTTCCAACCCAAAGAAGACTGGGATTCCATGGTGTACTTCTGTCAGGTAGGGAATGGCAGAATAACAAGGGACTGTGCACATCTGTCATGGGGCTGGGGTACTTTTCATTAGAACCAGAGAAAGATTGTTTTAATGTGTGAGACAACCCCATCAATACCTCACAGGCTGGACAAGTGTCCTCAAAAGTCAGGACAAGTGTGCTGAGAAGACATCTTGCTGTAACCCTCACCTCCATTTCAAGGCAGCTGGCACAAATCAACATACACCTAGAAGTGGTAAAGGCTGTTTAGGGTGTTAAAGCCAATATTTGCCACACTCATTGTGTGTCTTGCATCTCACTGACCTATGCCAAAGGATTCACTTGAATGTAGATGGATGTAAGAACATGCTTATTCTTCAAAGCCTGTTTGAATAAGACTTTTTCTGTATCCATCCATTTTCCTCTTAATCACTTACAAAACTTTAATAAGCTTTAACTGGCCCACAGCAGTACAGGAAAACTGAAGCTGCCCAACAACAAAATATCTTGTATATTTGCATGCACGAAATCTCAACAGTCAAGTCTTTGCACCAGCTTATTCTGGGGATAGTAGGACAGAGAGCAGAAGGCCAAAGTAAGACATTCTGATTTACAGAAAATCTTTCAACTTACACAGAGAATGGTTTTGATAGGGAAGACACCAATAAGGGAATATATAAGGGAAAAAATATGACTAAAGCGATGGAAGAACCTAGATTATGGCTGGGTTAATAAAAAGAAGAGGTTACTAAATCAATACCTGTCTAAGAGCTGAAATGACAGGCTGCCATAACATTAGAAAGATCTATAAATTTGCTTTCTCAGTTAAATACACCACTATATTAAAATAGGTCTGGTTAGAAAGACTGCCCAGTAAGGCAGCTAAACAAAAGGAAGAAAAATATTAAAAGGAGAAAAATACAGACAATTGCATGCCTCAATATGGAAAAATATTAGGGCGTGACAGCAAGCCCAGGTGCAGCAGATGTAATGACTCCAGTGGGAATTCTCTCTTAACTGCTTGCAGAAACAGGTTTTAGTTTGCCAGCAGGAGTGGGTGCTTCACTGGAGAATGTTTTCCATATTCACCTTAAGGTGAAACAGATCCAAGGATCTCAGCCCAGGCTCCACAGGACAGGAGCGTTTCTTACAAAACATCACCAAACAAGAAGTTAGGTGCAGCAAAGCACAGGCTGGTCCAGAATCACAGAATCAACCAGGCTGGAAAAGACCTTCAAGATCATCAATTCCAACCACTCCCCAGTACTGCCAAGGCCACTGTTAATCCATGGCACTGAAGGCCTCGTCTACACGGTGTGGGAATGCTTCCAGGGACGGTGACTCCACCACTGCCTTGCACAGCCTGTTCCAATGCTTGAGCACCCTTTGGAGAAGGAATGGTTCCTAATATCCATGCACACACATAAGCTCCAGCTTCTAAGATAGCCTCATCTTTGCTTGCAGTTGTAAGAGTAATAGTGGCTCCACAGCCCCAAGCAGTCTCAGACAGCTACATTTATTGACAGCACTGAGGTTACTTGCATGAGTAATAAATAATAAATATCACCACTTTCAGAAAAGGATACTTTCAAACTTCACAAAGAGGACACTTGCAGTGGCCCCATTAAAGGCTGTTGTCTCTGACAGCATTGGAAGAAATGGTCAAAAAGTTTGGTAGCTACTTGGCATTAGAAACACTCACAGAAACACCCAGCTTGGCATATTACGTCTTCAGAACACCAGAGGATTTCGCTTGTGCACCTTCCCCACACACAAAGAGGTCAATGTGCTCAGGGTGCACATTTCTGAGAACTGAAGCATCTGACTAGAAAACAATGTAATGAGCAACAGATGCAGAAGCGTAAGAGGAAATTCAGATGTTCTTTGGGAATGTGGGAATAAATCGGCCTTTACAAAACAAATAATCATAATACAAGCCCTCATTTATACACAACAGCCTTCAATTATCAAACATCTAAGTAAGAGGCAAACAGCTTGGAGAAAAGCAAAAATCAACACAGCCTGACAAAGAAGGGATCCATGGGAGGAACAAGGGACCTTTGCCTTCTCCTGCTGCAACCCAGCCAGTATGGCAATAGAGCTGCAGTGACTGTCCATCATGAAGGCTGGGGTGGACTCACAAAGGCTAGCTTAGTAATGAACATAATTATCTGTAATCAGGAGGAAGAAAAAAGTTCCTCCAGAGGGCAAACTGGAGCAGGAGCAACATAATGTGGCTCTTCAAAGCACCCTCTGTAAGAATTCTTCTGTCTCCTCCTCCCCATTTATTTTAGCTGGAAGACTTGCCTGTTCCTCATAATTCACCAAGCAGTACATAATAGCTTCTGGGTTTTATTTCCTCTCAGGATAAATTCCGCTGCAACTTGTAAGTGATTCCCAGAAAACATTTCTCAGTCACCACACTCGGAACATGGAGGCAAGCAAAGATCAAAACATGTTCTGCAGCTTTTTGTGTCAGAAACACTTTTCAGCACAAAACTCTGTGATCATAAAGCTGAGTCTACTGGGTTCCCTTAGGTGAGACCTAGGGTCCGCTGACAGAGATTGTATTTCACAGCTTGCATCCCACACCAACATGTCAATTTCCTCTTCCTGCACCTCAGAGTCATTCAGCTACAGCTTGCACCTAACCTGGATGCCTCTCCTGTATACTGACAGCAGCCAGAAATCCTTAGACTTCCCCAGATCCTCTCCCTCCCCCTGTAAATATAAATAACTTGGTCTCCTTAAAACTAGATGGTATCCAAGGGGAGAGGAGGAAGAATAATTCAGGAGGAGAAAAAATGCAAGTGGGTATTGCTCAGAAAAACACCAGCATGTAGTGGGAAAGCAGCGTGTTTTTCTAGTTGCTGAGCATCAACCCTCAAGTCTCTCTGGCTGTGTTCATGCTGCTGCAGACCTACCTGAACTACCTTTAAATGTGGGTACTGGTCACAGGTCAGCTGCAATGATACACTTCTTCTAAAACAGGCTATAAATTCACTCAAGAACTCACTCCAAGTGCTGCATAGACATGACTAGACAAAAGACACAGAGTGTGGTGGTGGTGATGCCACTGAAGAGCAGTATTAGATGGAACCATCCTTTCCAAGTCTGTGGATGTCATCGAATTTGGGGAAGCAGGAGATACAAGCAGGAGCTTGGAATACATGGCTTGCAAGTGGCCCTTTCAACCCAAATTCTTCTATGATTCTAGGACACATAGACCAACACAGAGTTAAGGAGCTTCCACTTCTGGTACCCACCACCAGCATAACTGCTTTTTTTTTTGGCAAACTGAAAGCTGGAGGACAAACTAGCTCTATCCTCTGACTCTTCCTTGCTACGTTGCAACCCCATCTCTCACAAGTACACTAATTGCATGATCTGGGCATGTGGGAAACACTAGTTCTGTGCCTAATGACACCAAGATAATTGGCTGGCATATGGCACCATGAAGGCTGATCCCAGCAGCATTGAAGTGCTGTTTGTTACCTCTAGAACTCGGTGTTGGCAGAGTAGCAGTGATTGCTTTTCGAATACCATTTGTCTAAATAGGAAGCCTTAGGACTCTTCTGGGCATGAAATGTCTGCAGCTGCACACCATTTATTCAGTAGGAACACTTCAATATTTTTCAGCCTTTGTTAGACTGAACTATTTGGTACAGACAGTTAAGAAGAGGTGAGCAACAGCAGCACAGCCTGTAAAGGTGGAGAAACAGATCTGTAATCAGAATGCTGGTTCATTGGTAAAAAGGAGGGTTCAAGAAACATAGTAAATGTAACTCAGCAAATGCATTGTTGATCTCTTGTAGTTACCTGCTACTCTGAATCCTCCCAGCACATACTTGTTGCTCAGAAAATAAGAAGAAATAAGTTTGGGAAACATTGGTTGCAGTGAAATATGCTAAGAGACTGGTATATCATCTAGCCTCAATGCAGCATGGAAGCATGTGTTGACAAAGCATTATATAAACAAATGCCTGCAGGATATACTCTACTGTACCATTTACAAACATTCATTTTTCTTTTGCTACATATGTTTCAGGAGTTAAGAGAAAAGAAAGAGAAAAGAGGAGACAACATGGATTCACTCCTTCTACAATAGAGACATGTCATTTGAATGAGTAATGCAAAATACATACTAAGCTTATTCAGAGGCTCTTCAGTATCCTACATTTTCCCAAAACACAGACAAGCAAGTTTAGAACAACAGCATATATTGCTTTGCATGATGATTCAGAATGCAGAAGGACTAAGCCCATCTTCAAAATTACTGTCTTTTTCTCAGGGAGCATTATTTTGACAACTCCAGAAAGCACTATCTATTAATCCCTCTGCTTATCAGTATTGTTAATTCATTGCATGAATAATGAGTATGCATTCTTGTCTGAAAGCAAAACTGAGAAAGGATTAAATTATGGAAGGAAAATTTGGTACCTAAGGTGACATGAGCCTGCCACCACTATGGCCCCAGGAGGTCCTTTTTCCCCTTTCCCTTGGGTCTCTGGAGCAGGGTCTGCCCTGGAAAGCACCTAGCACATTTGCAGCGCTACGTCAGGTTGTAATCATAGAATACTAGGTTGGAAGGGGCTTCAAGGATCATCTGGTCCAACCTTTGTAGGCAAAGCATGACCTAGACTAGTTGTTATTTCCCCAGCTGCAACAACTTCTATTCTTCAGCTACCCAAATGACAGCCAACCACCTCAAGTGCTTTATGCAATCCTATAGACCAGGGGGGTGAAGACAACACGGCGATGACAACCTTTTAGCTAAAAAAAGACCTTCATGACAGCAACTTCCCCCATTGCTCCAGGTCAGTGGGGGTACTCTTGACTAAACATGAGTGATGCTCAGGTAGGTTTCCAGGCTGCACATGCTTATGCCCATCTGTCAGAAGGAAGTGCTGCTGTCAGGCGTGACAGGAGGAAGGATTCTGGGCACAAAAGGCCAATATCAAGGAGGAAATGCTGGGCTGCAGTCCGAACCTTCCCCGTGACGCCTGCTCTGCATGACACTCCGGCTCGGTTCCAGCTCTGTGGTGCCATATGTCTATTTATACTTTATACCATACACCTATTGGCATGTGCCCAGTTGATGCATGGGGTGCTGGCATGGAATTTAAGAGAGGCCTGGGGTCTCCTGGCCGGATTTCTGATCTTCAGGATGCCACTTTTATTTTCCTTACACTGCCAGATATCTTCCTAAAGCCCTTGAGAGCCAAACCCAACACATTTGCTTTCCTCCAGACCTTTTCCATCCTTGCTTTAAATCTCTACGTGAAGTAGAAATACATTTTTTAGAATTTGCTGACAAGATTCTGCAGTTAAAGCTTTCTTTTATATATAGGTCCTCCCTCACCCACCAGAGGCAGGAGGAGCTCTAGGTCTCTCTGAGGACACCCACACCTCCCCAGCTGGCTTCCCCTTGCTCTTACCAGTTGAAAGGACTCCCTATGCTCAGTACAGGGCTTTCTGCAGCTGCATTCAGGAGCAGGAATCAGATGACTATGAACCATAGTTTCAAGTCATCTCTTTTGATGAGATGGATTTTATACAAGATAAAACTATTCACTGCTACAGTATTTGGGACCAGACAAATGACATCCACTGCACATTGACCATTTTTGGCCAGAGGGATCCTCATTTCCCTCCTAATGACAAGCTGAAAAAGCTTCATTGCTTCACTGTGATAAAGAATCCCTCGAGAGAGAAAATCGTTCTGTCCAGGAGCTATATATCCACAGAGAGCCATGCTCCTCGCACTGCAACTCTGCTAGATTGAGCCTGCATTAGTCCTGCACATGCATAGTTGTGTTTTGTCAGTGGAAAGATAAGAGGGAATATAAAAAGAACAGCTTCATATGAGAAAAAGCTGCCTGCCTGCTTTGTCTATGATGTGGTCATTTGTCATTCACTAGATATTACCTGCTGCCTGAGGAAAAACGTGTCATAAATATGGGAAATTTTCAGACCAAATGTTTGATGTGCTTGGATAGAAAGTGAGGATGAAAATAAACCATATGTGTCCATTAAAAATGCACACATCACATTATAAAGGATGGTAAAAAATACTCCTGCATCTGTCATCCCAGTAACGTACCATTATTGTGCCTCCAGAGCATACCCAGTCACACAGGTTGCGTCTCTATTTTGACATCCATTACTGAAGATATTTTCCCAGCAGAAGCAGTAGATAGAACATCCAAGAGAAACTTGAGGGGTTTTTGCTGCACATTTTTAAGAAAAAAGGAACTGTTTTTTTAATTCTTCTTTATTTGGTAGATATTCTATTAGGACTTTATTTTCTGCACCTAATTTTAATGATTTCATGTTTTGAGGAGGAAATTTAAAGGCAATACTTGTGTCAGCAAAGATGCTTGACTTTTACCTTAACTGAAAAGGTATAGTGATATAACTGATAAATATCTGTTATATCTGATGATTATTGCATTAGTGTAGTTTTTATATCTATGAAATAAATCATAAAACCATGACTCAACATTTGCCATCTGAAATGGATAACTAGAATAAAACCATAAAAGTAAAATAAGAAATAAATGGCATAAGCTGTTTGAAAGTCAAGCAGTTACAAAACCAGCTATGAATTTAAAAGTTTACAACCACAGCCTGTGTAAATCAGATAAAATTCAACTAGAATAATAGCCATTTTTTCAATGTACTTGATTGAAACTGGGAGATGTGAGTCATATTGATATTTAGTGGGTGAACAGAAGCCGGTGATCAGGCCTGGGTCCTGGCTGGGTTCACAAGTTAGAGATGTGGCTCCAAGGATGTGTCTTGTGTCTTACCAGAACATTGCAGCTCAGCCATCAAATGTGAACTTCTCTGGTAGAGACTCAGGTACAGTTTGATCTGCAGTGCTTTGCACTCTCAAAACCCAAACTTTAAAACCTGTTTCCATCAAAAAGCTGGAATAGACATAAGGCAGTGTCTAGTGCATATTAGTACAGTGGAAAAATGGAATCACAGAATGGTTTGTGTTGGAAGGGACCTTAAAGCTCATCCAGTTCTAGTCCTCTGCCATGGGCAGGGAAACCTTCCACTAGACCAGGTTGACTCCAAGCCCCATCCAACCTGGCCTTGAACACTGCCAGGGATGGGGCAGCCACAGCTTCTCTGGGCACCCTGTGCTAGGGCCTCAGCACCCTCACAGGGAAGAACTTCTGCCTAAGAGCTCATCTCAATCTCCCCTCTGGCAGGTTAAAACCATTCCATTCTTCTTGTCTCGTCCCTTGTAAAAAGTCGCTCTCCAGGTTTCTTGTAGCCCCTTTAGGTATTGGAAGACTTATCTGAGACTAAACTCTCTGCCAATGTAAAAGAGCTAAATTCCAGTGGAGTTTACTCAGATATTTTGTCCATTTATAGAAGCAAGGATCTGGAACATCGCACCAATTTCTTCTTGTTTAACTGAAGCTACTCACTTCCAGCTCTGTCAACTACCTTCAAATATTTTGATTAAGGTTTTTCTAAGTGTGGAGGAACGGATGGGTGAGGGAGTGGAGTAAATTATGGATTGTCATTTGGTTTCTGCCAACTTAAATCTGGCTCAGTTCTCATGGAGGAGGTTGTTTGATAGTTTCCTAACAGCCCTTCATAAGCCCTAGAAAATAACCATTCATTTTTTCACTCCTGCTTCTTCTTCTTCAAGACAGCATCTGTGCTGGAGGCTGAGAAGCCGTATACTGTGTCTCAGGACTAAACACCTGAAGACGGAACTGTGGTATTCCACTTTTTCCTTGGTGTTGCCCAGGCAAAATGCATCCACCAAATGAAACTAAGAAAGATGATGGCCTGTTTAACTCAGAACCAGTCTGTAATTGAGATGCAGCTGATGTGTAAATGTGCCATGGATACATTTACATGAGCATTTCTGCATGTTGTTGTTATGTGAGTGAACTGCACAGTAAACCTTGAGGACTGAAATGGAGAACCCAGTTGTACTTCTGCACTCACCTGCCACAGTCCTGCCAGTACTTAGGCAGGTTAAATGCAGTGTAACTACTAAAGGCAGAGTAGTTTCCCTGATACAAATGACACCACTGGCATGGGGTATAACTACCAGTATTAAGCTCTACGGTCTCCACACTGCTGAGTGGGTCCTAGCAGGGAAAACCCCCTTCTTTTTCTACTCTCTTCTTCTACTCTTCTTCTACTAGGAAGGAGCTAAGAAGACACATTTCAGAATGCATTATTAAGAAACGGAAAAGCCTACAGACCAGCTTGTAAGTGAGTGCAAATTTCCTCCACTGATTAAAGCAGGTCTAATACGTCAGCACCGCTGAGTCAGAGCACCAGATTAATTCTAGAAGTGCTCTGTGTAAGAGCCAGCAGCGAGGAGGAAGGTCATAGCCAAAGTTACTGTGTCACTCCTTCAGGACAGAGCTCTTGAATAAGCCATGAGGATCATTTGTGGCTGTTCCTAATATATCCTTTCCTTTCTCTTCACCTCCAAGCCTGATGGCCAGGGCATGGGGGAGAGAAGGCATTCATTAATAGAGGTGGCAATTTGAATTTGTCAGCCAGCTGTCCCAAAACCAAAACAGAAGTGTAGTTTTTATACCTGGACCCTTTGCTCCTATAATGCTGCAGTGAAACAAGCAGTCACCAAGCTCACTCTGCATCCTTAAAGGATTGCTCTGCACACCCTGTCATAGGTGATCTATATCTACTTCAAGATCGATTTCAAGTAACCAGGGACTCTAAACACATGTTAAACTGCTCATCAGCAGTTATTAATAAGGGCTTTGAGCTGCAGTGAACAAGCTATTCATCACATCTACTCACTACAAATCTTACAGCAGTTACTTCTCCAGCATCAGAAAGGAGCAATTTGTCTGCATATACATGTAAGCATACCAAACATTATCCATAAATACAACTTACTGTTGTATTTACTTAGATGACTGAAAAGGTACAGCAATGTTCCTATCTCTAGAGACATGCTGTTCTTCTTGTGACACATGGGACAGCTCATACTGGAAGAGTGAAATGAATGGCGATGCTACTACTGACCTGTTTCGGTACCTTTTTGCTGGTCTTGGTTTTGCTCATGAATGCAACAGGCCACAGCCAAGAGCAGGATTGTAGAGAAATACCAGACTATGCAGGTCTAATCACCAGGAGAAACTCACACTAGCAGAGTTATGAGTTCTCACATACTGCCAGACTGACGCACAGCATAGCTGCTAGGAGATCCCTTCTGGCCTACACCAGAGTGCCCTTTGCATGGAAGCCCAGGCACGAGGGGAAGGATGGCATGCGAGTCTTATCTTTACACAAAACAGGACTCGGCTGACATACACACCCAAAGTTAGGAGGCAGAAAGCATTCTCAAGCTCCTGAGGGTCAATGTGGTCTCCTTTATATTCAGTACTGTCGAGAATGTGCCTGTCTGAATACAAAAGTATCAAGAAAAACATCAAAACAAAACACAAAATTCTACTCTTACAGAATGAAGATGGACATTAAAAGGCAAGATTACTCCCTTTATAAATTTTGTTTTGGGCTTTTATTTTGTTTGTTTTCAATGGAAAACTAAATTTCAGAAATTCAACAATGATTGTACATTTGGACATGTTACAATGGGGGACCATAAGAAAATCCTGACAGACGCGGTATCAAACCTTTAGCTACACTTGCAGTATATATAGCTTCAATACAAAAAGCAGAAATCAGTTTCAGTGAATGGATAAGGCACTTTGGTCTTAAACTCAGTATTACAGACCTGAAAGGATTAATAATACTACTGATTTTATTTCTTCTTGTTACACAACAAGCAATAATAAATAATTTATCAATAAGAATGCAGATGGATAAGGTTTAGTTTGGTTTTAAGTAAGGCATTTTCATTTTATTAAAGGTAGAAAAAATGATTCCACAGTTTTCTGTGAGTGGAAACTTTGTTAGTTTTACTACTAGCAAGCCCTGTGATTTTCTGTAGGCAAATTTCAGAAACACCAATGTGAATTCACACAGAGTGGGCAGTATAAGCCTGTCAGCTCATATAAATAAGTAGTGCTCTGGTTTTATGGTGGTTCCTATAAACTCCACAAAGTTGGACTGACAGCATGTGCTTAATAACCAGACCAGTGATCAGGACTTGTGCATTCTTGAGTCTCTTACTAACTCACATGACTGGGATGAAGTCATGGGGCTTTCCCACAGAGCAGCCTTCCTGACTTCACAATGACACTCCACCATCAGTGTCCCATGAAGAGGATTCTGGGGCCTATTCAGGTGGGGTTTATGGTTTTCTTCACGTGCTACCATCAATGTTTTTCAACTGGAGGGCCTTAAAACACAGCACTCACACCACCAGTGTTGTGCTCTACTGTTCAAATCAATAAAAACAGATAATTAAAGGAAGTTCACTTATACGTACAAATATTTAGGTGACAAATACTGGAGTTGCATTAATATTGATCTTTAGGGTCTTGCCATGAACCAAGAACAGATTTGAGGACAAAGCAGTGAAACCCAGATGTTGTGGCTCTTAGCTCTATACCTTATTCACCTGAGCACCCTGCTACCCAAAAGATGACATATTTTATTTATCTGAGAAGAAAACCCTGGCAATACACTATATTTATTTTTCCACTATATCTTGCAACTATACCTTCTCTGTGCATGGTGCCTAAAGGGACTGGATAGATACCAGAAGGTATGTTGTAATAATATAAAACAAGAAGATGCTTATTTAGCATCTTTTGACACCAGTCTCATTTCCTAATCTCAAAGCTTGGTATTTTTACAATAAGCTTTGAGGAGCCTGTGAGCTTTTTGTCCGTGAATCTGATCTTGGCACAGAATTACAGCAAGGGTAAGACAATATTTTGCAAAGCAAAACCAATTTTTATTAGCCTCTCAATCTTTCCTTTTTTCATTAAAGAATTCTGCAGTCAAAGCAGAAAACAAATGCCAATATACCTTTTCAGAGCAGTCTGTTCAATTTTAACTCTAAGTGCCATTCATCACAGAGTTAGTTGCTTCCTTGCAACGCTGCAAGTTCCAATTCAAGTACATTAAGCAATTGGCCTTTTGATAATGCAATGACTTGATGGCACTGCAATTTTATTACAGCTGGATTGCTTGTCAGATAACACTTGCAGAAGTCTCTATCTTCAAATAGGAAGTAAGAGTAAGGTAAAGGAGTAGTAAAGGGAACTCACAGAAATTAAGTGTTGTATTCTACATAAAGCTTTTTTAAAAGTGTTTATTGGGTTGGGGGGGGTTAAGTACTGTCTAGGACAAGTATTTTGAACATTTATGGCACATAGGCTTTTAAATTGACTTTTTAATACCGCTGTACAAGCAAAGAAGAGAAAAGCTGGGAAGCTGGTATTGTACAATGAGACTGCATTGTAAACTTATTGGGAAACAAACAGTACACATTCGTACACACGGTCACAGTTTTGGCACTCTGCATCCCTGAGTTTAATTGTGACCTCCAGGCACTGGCAAATTAAAAACAGCAAAGAGCAGCTTTAGTGATACCGAAAAATGATCCCAATCTGGAAATCTCAGCGATCAACTCAAAACACTGGCATTATTGTGAAAATTTATTTAGGCCCAAATCTGGTTTTCTATTTAAAAATAGCTTAAATCATACAATTCAGCTTGCTGAATTAATAAGAAAGGTAGGATATTAAATGTAGAAGACTGAAACGTCAACAGAATTAGTAGGCCAGTAAACCACCTTTAAAATAACGAAGGCAACAAAGTATATTGGTGGAAATTCTGAATATGTGCAAACTTCACATGAGATAATAGGGCTATGGATAGGATATCATCATGAGCTTTGATCTGTCCTTACGCTTCTTTAGACTGCCCATAAGCAATAGCTTAAACACTTAACAAAACAGCTAACTGCTAGAGAAAATTGTTACATCCATGGGAATAGAACAGTTTTTAAATGCTAACTTTACCTTTTTATTACTTTGTCTTAAATCAAATTATCCGTGGGCAGTAAACCAATTTTCTCTTAAAGAAGTGAACTTTTGCAGTTCATAAGACCTATTTTCAATGTAAATTGCTGTTTCCAAGTCAAGTGCTTGCTTGGCCACTTGCCTTAGGCAAGCATCTAAAAAGAGGGAAAGTCAAATGCAAGATAGCAGCACTGAGAGGTTTTCTACATATATGAAAAAATACTATGTTGTGCGGATCCATGTGATATTAATTCACAGGGATTCTAATTACTAAAGTCATGCTGGGCTTTTTGATACAAGTATCTATTCTAAGCATTACCTTCTCATCTCCTAATTGGTCCTAAGCATAAGAACTATTTTGCCACATAAGAAGACTTAAACTTTCCCATTATAATTCATTATAAACTACAATTTCTTGTTGGTATTTAAGGTCCTTACTCAGTTTGCTTCTGTATTGCACCAGAATTCCTCTCTCCAGTTGCCACAAAGGAAAATAAGAACTGCCATCCTAATATAGGTCAATGTCTAAATCTACCCCAAATCTCTCTTCAAAGGTAGTCAATGGCAGATGTCTGCAGATATGAAACTTCCCTTATGGATATCTATGCCATAAAACACTTTTTAAGCACACACAGATCAATATATCTCCAGTCAAGATGGAGGAAGGAGGTATGTCTCCAGATCTCACCTCACTGAGCATTAACATGAAAGAGCAATATCTGAATATATAGCAGGCTAAATGAGTGGCCTGAAGACCACACCCACACAGCCATTTCTATTACCTCTTTTCCTCAGCCACTCTCTCATTTGTCATGTCCAGCAGTGGCATTTCTGGGCAAGCTGGACCAGCTTTAAAATATTTTTAAACAGCCTCTAGTACCACAGAGCACAAACTGAGTGTTGAGCATGGAGGCTTCAGTCAACCCTAAAATGAGTCACATGCATGTTTGGTAAAACTGACATAAGAAAGGAAAACATATTTATTTTCTTCTCCTTTCACTTCCCAACACACTTGTATTTTCTCCCCACAAAGTGCATGGAAGTTTCATGTACAGGTCTGTACATGGCTTATTCCCAACAAGCAAACATTGAGCTTTCTTATCAACAACTCATCTCCAGTTTTCAAGAGGTGATGAGCACAGCAGAAGGGGTTCAGTTCATAGGTGACAGATGAGCTTTTCATAAAGTTACAATCTGAAAACTCCAGCCCTGAACCCAATCCTCTCCAATGTGCACACAGGCTCTCCCTAGACTGAGTTTAGATGAGTTCTCTACAACACGTGGGCAACCAAGGAGAAAGCAAACAATGTTTGGAGATAAAGAACCCGTGTCCCCCAGAGAAGGCTGAAATATTTTCCCAGCCCGTTCCTTCAGCTGCCCATCTGTTATCACACACTGTGTGTCAAACTTGATCTCAGAACCGTCGGCACAAAAGGACATGACAGACTCAAGTGGGTGATGCGAATAAGAAGTGACATTTGCAATGTTAATAACACAAGCTGGAGAGATTAATCATTGGCTCCGACCTCTGCTGCTCTGCCCAGTAACTATTTCTATGCCAAAAAGAAGTGAACTACCTCTCTATTACCTTATTACTCTGGATTATGGATTTTGCTGCTGTGATAGATGGAGGCAGAGGCAGTGTAGGCTTTTTTGTCTAAAAGCTTCTTAATTTTCTACCAAATTTTGGTCCAATAAAATATACTAATCCTCCCTCCAGACTCTGCCTGTTTCTGCATGGGCCATTAATACTGCAATTATATATGGCATTCTGTCTAGATCAGTACAATAAAATATCACTTAAAGACTTGACTTCTAGTTTAACAGTCCCTCTCTGCAACACACTGGGACTGCTTGTCACATTAGTATTTCATTTGCTACATCCCAAAGCAGGAAATTAATAGACCATCTGCATAACCATCATCCATTCACTGTGCAAAATTCCTCTTCGTAAGCCTCCTTTCAAAGCCAGTGCAATCTGATTACAAGCATCTAATGACAGTTTATACCCAAAATAGGCTGAACAACAATTCCCCTTCTCTTCACCAATTCTGTGTCATGACATAATTCGTATTGGAGGCAATGAGCCCATTACAAAATCACACATCAAAAACCTAAATTGAAGTCAATGCATGTTTTACTAGGAGGCAGGGTCCAGGTTCTGCCATTCTGCTGTGAATGCATAATACCCCACTTTGCATGAAGCCCCCTTTGTAGCATAAGGACTACACAAGGTGCCAGAGAATCTGAACAAGAGAAACTCAAGTCTGACTCAAAACCAAAGTGTATTAGAAACATGCCAAGGGATTTCCGCTGCCATTTTTCTGGAAAGAGTGACTAACTTTGACATTTCAGAGCATTTTGCAATACAGTCCAACCAACCCCAAACTGAAGAATTCATTAGGGACTGTAGTGACAGGACAAGGGGTAATGGGTTCAAACTTAAACAGGGGTTTAGGTTTAGGGTTTAGGTTAGATATAAGGAAGAAGTTCTTTACTGCGACGATGGTGAGGAACTGGAATGGGTTGCCAAAGGAAGTTGTGAATGCTCCATCCCTGGCAGTGTTCAAACCAGGTTGGACAGAGCCTTGGGTGACATGGTTTAGTGTGAGGTGTCCCTGCCCATGGCAGGGGGTTGGAATTTGATGATCTTACGGCCCTTTCCACCCCTAACTATTCTATGATTCTCTGACCTGAAACATCCAGAAATCTACTGCCCATCAGAAAAATGAGGTAAGCATTCAAACACATGCACCTTTCCTTTTCTTCTTGCCTAAAACCTCTGCTTCCCTTGGTCTTTGTTTGCTCTCTTTTCAGTTCATCCTTCTGCCATCCAATACAAGCTAATGAGCCACACAAGGCATTCAAGTCCTTGAGAGTGCTCATTTCTGTCTAAAAAGTTTTAATAAAAAAAGTTTTCAGGCACTAAAGTTAAATCAAAATAGTGTAGGATCACTTGCAATTTTCAACAAGCTGCCAGCCTCTTTTCTCATCCCTTCTTCCCCCTTACTCCAATTAAAGTGAGTATTTTTGAGATCAGTCTACAGAAATACATTTCACTTTGGAACTCGTGCACGTGTTCTTTAAAAATCACTGAGCTGAATCAAATTCATATCTGAATGACAATGAACGATTACACAGTTATTGAAGAGGAGCTCATTTTCTGTACTCATTCTGTATATTGAAAAGGAAAAAAATACTAAAATTGTCTTTTACTCTCACAGAGGTATTAAAAAAATATATACTCTGAAAAAAAAAAATAATGTGCAGAATATTCGGAGTCTCCATCATCATCTTAAGAGGTTCTAACAATCCCTAGGGTTGCATTTGCATGCTGCTGTTCTGGAAATCTTGATCTAGAATTAACACTGGTACAATATAATCCTGCTGTTCTTTCACTTCTCTACTAGCCCAGGTTTCTTATAGCGGCTTCAGAGACAGATTTAAGAAGAACGTTCAACTGCTGAACTACTTGGCTATTACTCTCACTCAGCATGTCTTGCCCTGTATACAAACTGTGGCACAAACTGCTCATAAAGCAAAGTGCAGAGCCCGAAAGTCAGATAACGGGCAGACTTCATGGTCTTCTGAAAAGACTTCTTATATATAAATTAGCTGCAAATGTTCTCATTCTTTGTAGAAGCAGCAAGCACCACTGTGAATTCTAATGAACTTGTTGCCTTACAAATATGCAGCTTGATAGAGCACAGTTGTATTTATCAAATTGAAAAAATTGCCTCTCCTTTACTTTTCTTCCCTCTGGTTGTTGTACTGCAAGAAAGAGGTAACGCCTGCTCTATGTCAGGGGTTGTTTCTAAAACACCAACATATCCACTCTGATTTATCTCGTCTTTAAAAAAAAATTTCTTCATCTTTCTAGTCTTCCCTAACACAGAAGCCTCATCATTGTTGCCATCAGGGTTAGGAATCCTCTCTGCTTTACTTTCCATATCACAGAGACTTACCATGAAATGCAAAATTCACAGGGCAGGAGGCCCATCATTTCCCAGAAGCGCTCTTCAATCTTTTGAATATTATGTCCTATCACCCATTTGCTTTCTGACTACCTCTGCACACTAAACAGAGCTTGTTCTTCCAGCAAGTCTGTCCAGAGTCAGCATCTCCATGCAAAAATGGATAAAAGACAAGGCACCAATTAAGAGACCCTTAACCTAAGATATATACTCTTGCAAGATATATACAGCTCTGATACTAATCCAAAAAGGCTATTCCACCTCACTTATTAGTACCAGTCTGTGGCAAAAGACTGGCCAGGCTCCCCCACAATATCCCAACTTGGATACCAGATGGGAAAGCCTAGAGCCATCACTAAAAATTTGCTAGCTAGTGATTTGAAAAAGTCCTTGCAAAAGCAACTCCATTATTTCTGCCAGTGTAAGCAGACAGCCAGGTAGTTTTGATCCTTATTGCCTCCATTAGATGCCAGCTACTCCCACTGCATTCTTTACACTGTGCACATCTGAAGAGCATTCAGTCTATATCTCAGACTGATACAACCATTCTGTACCAGAACTATAAAAGCTCAGTAGTTTATCACGCACTGAGCTGTTTGGAAAACAAGGATACTGACTCATGAAAGAGAAACAAAAAAGAAAATCAAGGTTTCAGAAGCTTACTTCTAACGCCAACAAGGAATGAACTCTTTCTCCAAGGCCTTGTGAAAGCAAAATGGCAACCTAGGGCAGATGTGTGACAATGTTCTGTATATCAGCTGAGTAACTTAACCACTCAGGCAGTATCCTCCAACTTACCTTTCCCCTGTCCCCTTCACAGGCCTGCCCCAAACCAGGCTTATTTAATTGTTTACCCCTAAAACAAGTTCCATTTTAACCAATATGCTGCTGGAAAACAGCTCTGTGTCATTTAAGGGAAATTTTGAAGTACGCCATCAGTCTAGTCAGAAGCAATACACTAGAAACAGGCTGTAGCCAAAGTGGGAGGAAAATTGTGAAAACAACACTGTGTGTTGTTTCCGCTAGCTGTGAGGTTGTTCTGAATGGTGGTGAGTGCAAAAACATAAACATGCATTCAGGCATGCCGCAGGCAAAGGTATTATTAACAACATGTGCAAGAATTCAGGAGTAGTAGGGAAAAGTCTACGGGTTTGTGCAGGATCCTTGGAAATCTTCCAGTCCCATGTGGATATATCCCAAAGCAACCTGGTCTGAGCTCATTGCTGAGCCTGCCTTTAACGGGAGACTGAAGTAGGGACCTCCTGAGATCCCTTCCAACCTGAGGGAATCTGGGGGGAAAACATCCTTTTATTCAGTAGCAATCACAAATCTATCTGCAAGGAAAAGGTGGTAGTCAGAGATAGATAAATTTATCCATGTGCATGCAATTATGGACATTTTGATCCATTTTAGTAAAAATTTCATGCATTTACATGAGACAGAAGTGTTAAAGAGGCTTATATTTAAAGATAAGTATGCACCAAAGTAAACTCCAGATAATCCACCATTAACTAAACTAGGATGACACTCCTACACTTTAAGTTATTCCACAAAAAAAAAGTTCCCTAGTAAATGTACAACATGCCTGATGAGATAGAAAGCTCAGATTCACAGCCCTGATCCCACAGGCTGCGTTATTTTATTTATATGTATTTACACAGATGCGTCTGTAGAACTGAGCAGCGCAAAGCAGGGCTGGAATCACAGCACCTAACACTGGCCATCTAAATAGATATTTACTCCCTTCTCCAAGGTCTTTTCCTTAAGCTCACTCTACGGTTGCTCATAGAAGAGTCACCTACCACTAAATCTCGCCTTGGCAGACAAATACAAGTAAGTAAGATGAATTCCACCCTTAACAAGACCTTTTACAACTAAGCACTTAAAGTCAAACACTATAGTGAAAACAATTGTCCCTAATAACACTAAACAGGCTGTAACTGAACATACAGCGACTGCATGGCAAGCAATAACTCTTCCAATTCCTCTCACTTACTCCTCAGGGTTTCCCAGTGTGACTTGCTGGTTTAGACCTCTCTTGGTTAGCCTGTTAATTCTCTTCAGAGCTGGGGACTGTTTGTATCGCTTATCTAACCCAGGACTCATGCCACAGTTTAATCTCCAGCACTTGCATTAGTTGCGTATAACTGTCCTGAAAGCTACTCTACCTTTCAGCAATTATCTCTGCAAGATAATTAACTCAGTGCATATACCAAGTTGACTGAAAACAGAGAAGATGACATTTAAAGTGTGAGACAGGCTTTGCACAAAAAAAGTTGAGACTGTGAGAAAAACCAAAGGCAGTATTTTTAAGACAGGCAGGCTTTCGTGGTAGTCTCCCAGCTCAGCCCCATCCCCACACCTCAACACCCAGCCTTCATTTCTGTTTTGATGTAAAATATCCTTTTATCTGGAGGTTTATATTGCAATTTTTCTGATTGAGAATCTTGCCATTTGAGTTGTCACATACACAGCACGGGAGCTCACAACCTTACAGCTGTTCCACCCAGTCCAAACTACAGCCTGTGGGGCTATAGCCTGGGTGGGGGCTGGACAGAGAGAAAGACATGAGAAAAGACCTCCAGTCTCCAAAAGCCTAAACTAAGAGAGTTGGTTACGCATGGTTAATGTGAATTAGGCATTTAGCAACCAGCTCAAACTGAAATAAGTGGAGTATTTTCTGAAGATCGAGAGTTTCACTGTATTTATTTATTTTCTTCTCTGTAAAGGCACATAAACAGGATCTTGTGACAAACTTCAGCAAAAACCTTCGCACACTCACACGTGCACACAGTGACTGACCGTATGTGAATGATCAGACTGTGGAGACGCTCAAATGTGACCACTGTTTCCCAGACCAAGCTCCTGAAACAAAGAAAGTCCGTCAGCTCGCCAGCATTCATCATGGTCCCTGTCCGTAGGGACAGAAAAGAGCCTGAACTCTGGATGATGCTTTTATAAAGGCTAGAAGAGCATACGCTGTGTTTTCCAAGATACAAGATGGAACTCTTAACCAATTGAAAGCTGTTAGATGCCCTTGAGCATTTGTACAGGGACAAAAAAGAACAAAGTCTTTTAAGCCCCTTGTGAAGTTCAGTGAGGGTTTGACTGATGACCTTTAACCTTTTAAAAATCTTTCTTTAGGATATGAAGGAAGTTCAGTATTCGTTTCCATAAATAATATCTTTGCAAGTTATATTCTTGCCTGGAATAGACTCAGGATTTTAAGTGAAGTAAGCATTGTTTCATAACCTGAGGAGTGCCAAACAACAAAATATCTCCCTTCTAATTTGTTTCTGCTGCATAACATTAGTTTATAACATAACAAGCAAGTGAGAGGAAAACATCCGGCAGACCAGGTTTTACGAGATCTCCTGAGATCAGCAGCAGATACAGGGCACTTAAAACTGGTTTTGCACATGAGATGAGAAAAGATTAATTAAATTAATTATTAAAAATAAATACAAATCAGTGGTAGAAAGTGACCTATCGAATTCAATAAACTGTTTAGTTGAGGTTTAGAGATACTCCGAACTAAAAATGAACCTCAGGTCATTTGAAAAGCTCCCCAGAGAGCTGCAAACCTGCTGCAGATTATCCCCAAACTAACAAATCAGAGGACAGGAATGTTAAACATCTCAAACAAAGCAAAGGGGAAATACTACTTCTAGGCAAGGTCATGCTACCTAAACCTCAATACTTCCTTGCAAATGTATTTTTCCAGACAGGGCAGACATAACTTCCCTTCTGAAAGGTCTGTAGCTTATTATTCTCTGTGATGATTCACACGGTACTATGATGTTTCTATTGGAAAAACAGAACCTGTGCAACTTTGAAATGAGTACATTATTTCCATTCAGGACACTGTATGTTTAAGTTGATGAGCTGTTTGATCCTCTGAAGACCTATATAGTTTCTCTATTTGATAATCTACCCAGTTTTCTAGGTTGTTTTCTCCTTTTATTACAGCTGCATCCTTTGGATAGGATACTGGCATCATACCACTGAATAAGACTCTCCACGTGGCCTGTGGCATATGTGAAGTCAAAAGGCAGGTAATAAAAAAGCATTACTGAACTATTCAGCAGTACTGGCAAAGTTTCAAGCCTAAGGTTTCCAAACAGCACAGCTTGGGAAGTGTTGATAAGACCCAGGCAGTAAACAGACATTAAACAAACATCTCAGGAATGGCAACGTGAAGTGACAATTCAAGCTAACTTACCACAATGAGATTATTTTATCTCACCGTACTGCGAAAATAATACGTCACCACTGTTCTTGGTAAGTGACAGAATGAGGTGCTGCAGTCCCATGCAAGAGTAAGTAGTTCACAGGGAAGGGAAAGACACAGTCTTTGCACAGGTTTCTTCCAGTTCTCACCAACGATACTTTTAATTAGTTAGAGGGTTTGAGTAGTCACAGAGCCGCATCCACACACCACAGAACAGGCTGCGTGCTGCCTACAAAGCATGCTTTAACATAGCTCAGAAACAGCCAGTGTGAAGGAAGACAGGTAAATTATTCCAAGGGCAAGAAGCAAAACAAACAGCTTTAGAGTATCTTCAGCCATAACCATTAGTTTCACTGATGACTGTAAACGTGTAAGGAGAACCTTTCTGAGAAGAGGGCTTGGAACTAGATGAGCTTTAAGGTCCCTTCTAACCCAAACCATTCTGTGAATCTAAGATTCTATAAGATGATCTTCTGGAAGCTTTCTCAGTGCAAGGAAACTGCTGCATGATCTCTATGCATAGATACAGTCACAGAGCTGCATTTAGACCTCAGCAGTTATCCACTCTACAGTTCTCTTAAAAGCTCTGCTTCAAACACATCAGCTTTTAAAACTGAATCACTCCTAGGCAGAATAGTGTTTAATCGACATGCACTTATTTGCTTGGTCATTCTTTCATTGTGTGAGAGGGTGGTGGCTGTTAGAATTGCCTAAGAGGTATTCTTGGAGATGAAAGTTTCTTGCCTTTCCCAGAAAATTTGGTGCCAGTGTCTCTTCACACTAGCTTGGAAGAGCCCTGTGTGGAAATACATGTCCAACATAGCCTGAACACAGACAGTACTGCTATATATAACTTGGGATAAAATGGTTTTCAAATAACAGAATGAAAACACATATATATTATAGCAAGCTTTAAACCACTAGAGCAGACAGAGCACATTGAGTCTCCATCTGTTAGCCAGCCAAGAGAATTCTGTTTCTCCTTGCACTGGAGATTCCTCTTAAAGACTTTTAAATGCATACATTAAGATAAGGTGTATGATACATTAAATCCATCTTTTTCTCATCTAGACTAGGCATCATAACTCAGTACTGCTTGTGTGATATGGATATGTTTGAGAAAACACCTGTCATTAAACTGATTTCCTGTGAACCACTTGGTAACCTCGACTGCTTTTCAGACCACACAACAAAGCTGAACAGCTCTATAATCCACCCTTTGCTTTCCCAGTACTGCTCACTCATTCCCCCCTTTCCTTCTTTGGCTACAAGTACATACACACAGGTCACATTTCCTATTGCTTTTCCAATATTATGCATGATTTTGATACTAGAGTAACAGGAGAAACATGTAAATAATATCTTTGTCCTGATACTGACCTAAGATGTCTCTATAACATCTAGAAGTTATTTAGCTGTTCAGCAAAAAACAGCTTGCGACTGTATTTCTGCCTGACTTGACAGTGATAAGAATGATAGTCACCTAAACAAACCTATTTGAAGAGCCCTCAGCATCCAAAGCATCTGCAGTGGCTTGGCACACAAGACATAAAGAAGACCCATGCTCTTTTGAAGCCAGGGGCCACATGGTTTTGTGAAGCAGCACAGGATATGTGTGCGTTAGCACTTAAGTCCTCAGTTTGAGATTAAATGTGTGGGAGTTTAACTGATAGACTGGAAAGACATGCTTCCAGACATACAAATCCTTCTTCAGCTCTGAAAGACAGCTAACGCCTAATAACCATGATACCTAGTTTTCTGATCCAGGAACAAGCTTTCTACTTTTGAGGGGGCTGAGCTCCAACTCAATTTCAGGAGAACACTACTAACCTATATTCATTCGAGAAGGAGGATGGGGAAAGCGCTGCTGAACAGAAACACAGATTTATTAAAAGCTGTACGACATAGTTATGGCTGTTCAAAAGTCTCATTCAAAATGTTTGTTGGACATCTTTCTCATGGAAGAGTAATGCCTAACAGTCCAGTTAAACTAACTTCACTCGGGGTCCTTTCGCTTTCCCTTGATACAAATCTAGCAGCAATTGAAAGACTCCTCTGTGTATTCCTGACAAAAATACGGATGTCATTTATTGATCCACTGAAAATGTATGTCATTTCTAAATATTAATAATTTTAGTTCAAAGCAAAAATGTTACATTTTTATGTTTCCAGTTGAGTTCATGCTTTCATTAATGTTCTGTGCCTATTCCTTGAGCTGAATCCCTCCACAGAGACAAATCCATCATATGCTCATAAAACCTGGTGTCTAGGTAGCATATTCCTCACTCAGATTGAAAGCTTTTGCTGAATCTGCATGGATATGATGCTTAGAAGAAATATGTTTTCCTAATTACAGCCTTTCAACAAACAGCTGGAAGAGTAGGCAGGTGAATGCTGTCTGCTCTTACTATAACAAAACAGGTTTCCCAATTAAGAATGGGCAGTTACATATATGCAGACATCACAAAGTCTGCATCTGAAAATGCCAGTCATCTTTTTTATCCCCTTTTCCCTATTTTATTCAGCATGTAGAACTCTACCAGTTCATTCACCAAGCAAGTCCCTCATGCACTCTCAACACATGGCAATCCAGATGTCCCTACTGAAGTGTTATGCTAGAGGTTAAATACGGTTTAGCTTATGTTATTCCTGCTTCTGCTTCTCTATCAGCTCCTAATACCTCCTTTCAGATGAAGAGGCTGAAGTCACTTTTCACCTTTTCTTCCACCAGCACCTTTTACAGCCACAGCATCTCTTTGTGCAGATCTGCAGACAGCATGCAAGGCTTCTCAGAGCCATCCATGTTTCCACCACTGAATAAATGAGAGCAAGTCACAACTTTCCAGCTGCACATGGCAGAGGAAAGTGCTTTTGCCGGTGATGTGACAAACTCCCTACATCTGTGAGGTTCCGTGCCACCTTCTGTCATTCTTTTAACTGTCCTGAACTGGACCCAAACCACCTGAGACAGAAGCCACGTCCTCACCACACAACCTTGTGAATGTGTTAGTATTGCGACTGCCCCATCCCTCACAGTGTTCAAGGCCAGGATGAACAGCTTGGAGCAACCTGCTCTAGTGGAAGGTGTCCTTGCCCATGGCAGGGGGTGGAACTGTATGAGTTTTAAGGTCTCTTCCAACCCAAACCATTCTGTGATTCCATGATTCTATTATTCTTTTAATTGAAGTGTTAAAGGATAATAAAGATGCAATTCAGAAATATCTTTACATCTATTCTTTAAACTCCCAAGGGAAGGTTACTAGACAAGGCAAATCCAGCGTTAATGATATTTTCCTTCTAAGATATTTCAGTTCTGAATTCAGATGAGAGCACAGTGCCAAGGCTATGCTGATAAGTAAAGGCTGAACATTGCTTTCTAGAGATAAAAAGTTGAGAGCTGATGTTGATCACCACTGGTCTCTCACTGTTTCTCAAGGATACAAAAAGCAAAGCATCAGCCTGCCCATAGGGGCCCACAGACAAAATAACTGGGATGCTGCACTCCAAGTGTTCAGAATGTTCAGATAAGAACAGGGGTGAAATGAAACTGAACTAAACCATACACATTGGGAATAGTCATTCAGAAAGTCCCAAGAGATTCTGGCCCCAAAAGAGTCAAAACCTTCAGCTACTTCAGGTATTTTCTTCACACTAATGCTCTGCTGTCCAGCTAATTCACATCTCGCTTTAAAAACAGGACAGATGCATCTATTCCACATACCTTTGTATCTCCACCCTGATATTCACTGCTTCCAGATGCACAATGCAAGGTAGCTGTGATAATGTGAACCCTGATACTGAATGGTTTGCAGCACTGTCCTCCTCCAGGGCAACTTCTGTCTGTGCTGAGGACAGTCCATCAGGCTCTGGGGATAAAGCTCTCACCTCTGGACTGAAGTTGAACTAATCTGGTCCAGCTTTTACAGTTTTCTCTAAAACAGCCATCAAAAGCAGCATTGCTTGAGAAAGCAACAAGGCTGCTGATTGATGATACCTACTGTCACTTCAGTCCTTGGTGTCTTTAAGCTGCGTCAATAAACAGATCGGTGTTCAAGCTCTCTGGGCCTCATGAGTCATTAAATTTGAAGCTATAACATGAAATAGAGCAAGTTGTTGTCACCATTGTTTATTAGTGCAGAAACTCCCCAGAAGGAGCATTTGTCATCACAATCTGAAAACATTCAGAGTACTGCCAGAGGAAGAAGAAAAATAAATTAAAGAAATCACAATCGCAATCTGTAATAAAGCTGAAGCAGAATCACAGACCCAGTTGCATTGGGAAAGACCTTTAAGATCATCCAGTCCAACCATTCCCCAGCACTGCCAAGGCCACCACTAATCCATGTCACTGAGGGCCTCGTCTACGCGGTGTGTGAACCCTTCCAGGGACGGCGATTCCATCACTGCCCTAGGCAGCTTGTTGCAATACAACCATTCCTATAGCTTAGCCAGTCTAGAGAAAAAGCAGCAACCAGCAGAATGCTTTTCAGAGCATGAGCAACATATTTTTACAGCAGTCTTAGTTTTCTCTTCTAAGCAAATCTACTGGCAAAAGGTGTTGGATAAGCTGCTAGAGATCAAACTCACTTATTTATCCATACACAACACAGTAAGCATTCATAATCCAAATGTCTATCTCCTCACTATGCTTTTAATCATGGCCTACATGAGTTCAGCTCAGCAGCAGTTGGACTATAGCTTAGTCTCACTG
This sequence comes from Pezoporus wallicus, assembly GCF_028554395.1. Lineage (NCBI taxonomy): Eukaryota > Metazoa > Chordata > Aves > Psittaciformes > Psittacidae > Pezoporus > Pezoporus wallicus. The sequence continues at coordinate 12,519,728 of NW_026642649.1, forward strand.
CCTGCTCACCCCTTGAGCATTCTCATGAGGATCAACATGCTGTTTCATTTGGAAGGGCTTAACCAGATGTTCCAATGCCAATAATTTACTTCACAAAACCACAGGACCATTACTGTTCCAGGAGGTGGATCCCACCAGCTCTCACAGTGGGTATTTGTCTTGATTATACTACTTGACCATGAGATAAAACTGGCAAAGAAGTTCTTAGCCAGTCATCACTAAGTACTGCTGGAATTTGTTGATATGTTATTAGGTAGCTGGGAAAAAAATTCTAATAGAGAAATTACCAGCTCATGTGGAACTCAGTTATAGCAGGATCCATTTTGATAGGAACAGAAGTAAAAAACCCTAGAATTTAAATCACCTTTTAGCAGACAAAGAAATCAGATAAATAGATTCCATGTACAGAGCTAACAACCCAACAAAGAACCACTTCCATCCTATCCACTCATTACTATTAAGGCCCCAGACCTTGAAAAGGAACCCAAGGAGACAATGCTCTATAAGCCTAGAATAACTGTATGTTGCCGATAAGCAAGTCCAGAGAGCACTTGCTGCACTTCATGAAGCATTGTTTCTGACAATAAACTTAAGAGAACAGAAATACTTCCCCCCCCCCTTTTTAAAAATAGCAGGTCCTAATCGAGACAATAATTAAAGATAAGCTGAAAACATGTTTTATGTAAATACTAATCAAGAAACATTCTAAAGTTATGAACCTTAATTACATGCACCACTAAATCTGAATGTGTTGTGCAGGAGCACAGAAATAAGATACTTGTATATGCAGAGAGTAATAACCTCAGAAAGAACTCATGATTTAACTATAGCACTTCTATTACGTTCAGACAATCAGTATTTCTTCTCTCGGAAGGTATGGCTGTAGCTAGGTGAGGAGAATGTGGGTTTAAGTACTCTATGAATCAGAAGGAAGATTAGGAAAAAGCAGCTATACTGAAAAAAGCACAAGCTTAAAAATAGGTTTTCTGACCAGGCACTGGAGGCCCAGATATCCAAAGTCTTGTGCCTGCATCTTGGGAGAAACCAAAGCACTTCTCTACTATAAATGTTCTCAAAATCCATGGGAGAAAATAACTGAAAGTGACACAACACAAAAAAAAACACCACACATCTTTGGAAATGACCTTGCCAGTCTTTAATCCTGAGAGCTTGGGATAGATCTTACTACTAAGCTGGATTCATCTAACCTACCTATTTTAGGTTCATCTAACCTACCCACTCATACATCCACACAATCAGGCATGTTAGTATCTCTGAACACAGTCAAACAAACCCACAATATAAACACCTCAGATACTTTACAAAGCCCTTGTGAAGCACAGTATTTGCAGGTAAGTAGGTAACAACTGGATGTTTCTACATGAACCTGCTCCCTAGCAGGAGAACAATTGTTCTGCTGCATGATGACAGTTTAACATCATCATCCACTGGGGCATAACTTTAACTCAAACCTTGGAAAAATACACATGAGATTCTGTAACAGCATCTGCATCTCTTCCAGTGCATCAGTAGATGGATGAGATTGAGGGAAGGAGATTCACGGGATTGAGGGAAGGAGATGCACCAGCCAAAAAACTAGAGTAAATTGCTTCTTAATCTTCTCTGTGGTGGTGCTCATTGAAACGTGTATAAAGGGTATTAATGTGTGGTTCCTTTTTAAACTAATGCATGCACAAAGGAAGCCCAAGTCCTTTCCTTCTACTTAAGGCTTAATTTCCATTTTTGATGTTAACACTCGGAAACCTGCCTGCCAAAATACATTACTAGCCCTGCCGCACCGTGCCTGGGGAGATGGCATGGCCCTTAGCAAAGATCTGCCAAGGTTTTCACAACAGACTCTTGCGGATATTTTCACCTTAATGTGTGATGAATCCCTTGGCCCAGAGAGAGAGCAGCATCCATGTAGATATGGCATAAAGATCTGGAGGACTTCTTCACCTGCCACTGAATTAAAAGTTAAATGCCATCCCAAAATAGGCAGGACAACACCGCAAACAAAATACATTTGTTGGGGGTGAGAGAGAACTAGTCACAATACTTGGAGAGTCTGCTGAGGATGTGCTAAAGGAAACACAGAGCTTAATCAGCAGAAATCAGAGATGTGGCAATGAAGAAAAAGGGTTTCTAGCATCAGTAAGACTTGCCAGTGGCTCTGGTGTAATCCACACTGAAAGTGAGAAATCTCTCTCGAGAACAAGTCACACTGCCAGTAGATAGCTGACTCTCTCTGGGGCACATTATCTCAGCAAGGATGCCTCATCTGTTGCATTTGATAGATGTTTAAGAAAATGCCTCAGGATTCCCTCTTCATCATTTGCAAGGGAGACACACATTTAGGAAGGGAGAGATTCTGAAGGCTAGAAACTTATACAGGACTTCACTTATATCGCTCTCCCCCAGATGAGGTCCTCAAATAAAAGCTCATTCCCACATTAACTGCCAAAATCATGGCAGTCACTAACCATTTTTGTCTTTCTCCCTCTCTCCTCCTCACACCCTCCTCAAATGTTGCCCTTTGGTCTGACCACCAAATCAAAGAGAGGGCTTAAAACAACTCATTATCAATTCAAATTGAATTTGAGTCGCAGCTAAGACATAGGAGTTCTGAATTAGTCATGGAAATGCTGCATCTTAGGGTAATTCAAATGACCAGGTTTTTGTAATTACCCAGCTTGCTGAAAATTGCCTGGAAGTTGTTCCAGCTCATACATTATAAATGCCTGATGGGAAAAATCAATGGAATACCTATCCACTACTTGAAGTGCTGGCTCCAAGGGGTCAAGTCATTAGCAGCTGTTGGGATTATTGGTTTGACCAGATGCAATTTAGCATTATTCAGTTAAAGAAGAACAATCCATTTAGATTATTTTGCTTTCTTCCTTCTCATGATGTTTTATTCCCCAGGAACTTTTGGATATCACAGTATCACAGTATCACAGTATGTTAGAGATTGGAAGGGACCTCGAAAGATCATCTAGTCCAATCCCCCTGCCAGAGCAGGAACACCTAGATAATGTTACACAGGAATGCGTCCAGGCGGGTTTTGAATGTCTCCAGGGAAGGAGACTCCACAACCTCCCTGGGCAGCCTGTTCCAGTGTTCCGTCACCCTCACTGAGAAGAAGTTTCTTCTCAAGTTTAAGTGGAACCTCTTGTGTTCCAGTTTGTACCCATTACCCCTTGTCCTATCATTGTTTGCCACCGAGTAGAGCCTGGCTCCGTCCTCGTGACACTCCCCCTTTATATATTTATAGACACTGATAAGGTCACCCCTCAGTCTCCTCTTCTCCAAACTATAGAGACCCAGCTCCCTCAGTCTTTCCTCATAAGGGAGATGTTCCACTCCCTTAATCATCTTTGTTGCCCTGCGCTGGACTCTCTCCAGCAGCTCCCTGTCCTTCTTGAACTGAAGGGCCCAGAACTGGACACAATACTCCAGATGAGGTCTCACCAGGGCAGAGTAGAGGGGAAGGAGGACCTCTCTCGACCTACTAACCACCGCCCTTCTAATACACCCCAGGATGCCATTGGCCTTCTTAGCCACAAGGGCACAGTGTTGGCTCATGGTCATCCTGTTGTCCACTAGGACCCCCAGGTCCCTCTCCCCTACACTGCTTTCTAATAGGTCGTTCCCCAACCTATACTGGAACCTGGGGTTGTTCCTGCCCAGATGCAGGACTCTACACTTTCCCTTGTTATATTTCATCAAGTTACTCCCTGCCCAACTCTCCAGCCTATCCAGGTCTCGCTGGATGGCAGCACAGCCTTCTGGCGTATCAGCCACTCCTCCCAGCTTAGTGTCATCAGCAAACTTGCTGATAGTACACTCAATTCCCTCATCTAAATCATTGATGAATATATTAAATAATACCGGTCCCAGTACTGACCCTTGAGGCACTCCACTAGTCACAGGCCTCCAACTAGACTCAGCCCCATAGACTACAACTCTCTGGCTTCTCTCCTTCAGCCAGTTCGCAGTCCACCTCACTACCTGATCATCCAGTCCACACTTCCTCATTTTAGCCGTGAGGATGCTGTGGGAGACTGTGTCAAATGCTTTGCTGAGGTCAAGGTAGACCACATCCACCGCTCTGCCATCATCCATCCACTGTGTTATTTCCTCATAAAAGGCTAAGAGATTGGTCAAACATGATTTCCCCCTGGTGAAGCCATGTTGACTGCCCCTCATAACCTTCTTATCCTTGATATGCCTTAAGATGGTACCAAGGATAAGGTGTTCCATCACTTTCCCAGGGATGGAGGTGAGGCTGACCGGTCTGTAGTTACCCGGGTCCTCCTTCTTGCCCTTTTTGAAGACTGGAGTGACATTTGCTTTCCTCCAGTCCTCAGGCACCTCTCCCGTTTCCCAAGACTTGGTAAAGATGATGGAGAGTGGTCTAGCAATGACTTCCGCCAGTTCCCTCAGCACCCGCGGGTGCATCCCATCTGGACCCATGGATTTATGGATGTCCAGATTGCTCAACTGGTCTCTAACCCATTCCTCATCGACTAAGGCAAACCGCTCCGTCGACCTGACTTCATCTAAGGTCTCAGGGGTACAGGGCTCTTCAGGACTGCCCGCAGCAGAGTAGACAGAGACAAAGAAGGCATTCAGTAACTCTGCCATCTCTTTATCTTCTGTCACCAGGGCACCCATCCCGTTCATCAGTGGGCCTACATTGCCTCTGGTGTTAGTTTTGTCTGCCATGTATTTAAAAAAGCTCTTTTTGCTGTCCTTGACCCTTCTTGCCAGGTTTAATTCTAAGGATGCCTTAGTCCTCCTAGCTGCCTTCCTACATCTTCTAGCAGCAGCCTTATATTCCTCCCAAGTGGCCAGCCCCTCCTTCCATGACCTGTAAACTCTCCTCTTCCACTTGAGCATACCCAGCAATTCCCTATTTAGCCACGCAGGTCTCTTGGCCCTCTTCCTTGACTTCCTACGTGTCGGGATGCTCCGATCTTGAGCACGGAAAAAGCAGTCCTTGAATGTCAACCAACTATCTTGGGCCCCTTTACCTTCAAGCAGCCCTGCCCATGGGATTTCCCCTAGCAATTGCTTGAAAAGGCCAAAGTTTGCCCTGCTAAAGTCCAGGGTTGCAATTCTACTTGCTATTCTACTAGTCCTGCCACACAAGATCCTGAACTCCACCATCTCGTGGTCGCTGCAACCAAGGCAGCCCTCAACCCTTACTGCTTCGACCAGATATGCAACTGAAGAGTAGAGTGGTACAGCCTAAGAGCAGCAAGTGGCAGTGGGATCCCAAATCTGAGTTTCCCACTTGTTTCTTGAGGTTTCCCTTGGAGGAATAAGATTCAGAAAACAGATAAGGAGGAAACAGATAAGATTCTGTGATTTTGAGTGTAGTGTGTGCTAGTGGAAGACCAGTGCGATACAGAGTCTCAAGACTAAATCCTTATGTTGTAGATTAGACAAAAATCACATACAGCTAGGAAAGAGGGATGAAATGAACAGAGGAACAGGAAATGGCAGCTGGGGAAAGCAGGACTGGAGACAGATGTCTTAGCATTTGTGCTAGCAGTTATTTTCAAGAAATAGAACATGATTTTTTCCCAGATACTCATGCAGTTCTTCCATGAACATTGAGAGATTATCAAGAAACTGCAGCACAAATAAGAAGAAAAGGACAAAAAAAAAGAAGTTCTATAGAGCTCCAACAAAAGAAGGCCCCTTACTAGCAGCATAAATCATTTTCATGCAGACTTGGAAAATGAACAGTTTGATTATCTATAGAAGACTGCGTGAGTTGCTCTTATGTTACCAACATGACCATCAAAGTTAATGTGATTGTCACTAAGGAAGTTTCACTGTGTTGCATGCATCAGACCCAAGTAATTTGCTTCTCAAGGGTGAAACAAAACCAAAAAATCAATAATATTTTACAGGAAGAACATGTCTCATAGGCAATAATATAGGGCTTAACTAAATTCTTCATTAATTTTTATTATCCTTCATATACAAATTATGTGTACATCAGGGGAGAAGAACTCCCTGCTACATCCCCTCACCAAATCCTAATCTAATTCTCTAAACATGCTTCAGTAAAGGATCTCAGGTTAACTCAAATGGAAATGAACACTTACTGGTTGGTACCTGTGCACCCACAAGCAGAATTATAAGCAAAAAAGCAAATCACTTCAATTTAGCTAAAAATAAGTCACTGAGAAGATTGGACACCCCTGAAAGAAGCTTAAGTAACCCAATGGGAAGGTGTCTGGAGACTGGATTTATTCTTCCCCATGCAGCTTTCCAGATTCATATATGCATTATTTTGCTTGCTTCCAATCGGTGCAAACAGAAGTGCCAAACTATCATAAGGCCCTAGTGTATCTAATCTATATCACCTATTTTAGGAATGTTAATCACCCAGGTGTACAGTCAGTGCAAACCTGTTTTCCAGCAGGTCTCTTGCAGACAACTTTGCATAACAAAGCCTAGAAAAGTAGCAGAAGGCACAAGACTGCTTCTGCTCTGCCTCTCCCCAAGACTTGAACCAGGCACCTAGAAATTTAAAATAGAAAACATCTGCACTGTGCAAAGTCATTTTGGTTTGAACATCTGATACCAAACATTTGATAGCAGTTTATCATCATTAAAGACTATGACTTTTCAACATCATTTTCATCTTACACTGATCCTATCCTAGCAAAAAGGGAACAAAGCCTGCAAATCGAGGGACTACAAATATCTTGCAACAAATAGACACAAACACTATCCAGAAAATCTGAATCTAGAAGACACCACAATTCCACTTTGAACACCAGTGTCGTGTAGAGAGAGGACCAAATCAAAAGAAGGAGTGTGTTACCAGTTCTGCTGAAAAGATACTGAAGTTTATGGCTGAATTTCACCTAAACATTAACAGTTTTAGGAAAAACTTGAACATAACTTTCTTTTAATAGATAAGAACACTTGCCATCACAGTATGAGTAGCAGAAGCTTCTTGTTTCATTTCCAAATCTGGCAGAGTCCATTCCTTATTAAGCAAGATGTGTTATTGTTACAACAAATTTTGCACAACCAGTAATATTTTAGATATTGTAAATCAGCTGCAAAATTATGCTCAATATAGTCAATATTAGTCATTAATAATTAAAGACTTGTATTTACAGATAATTATTCAGCATTATATAAGATATGGAAAAATTAATTTTAGTAAAATAACAGGAATATACTGAAAGATTTGATATCATATATATCTATAAAATACATAATAATGGAATATATAAGAAAGATTTGGTCACTATTTAATCATGCTTCATAATTATTTTGTAGTTGCTCCTGCTCTGGATAAAGAAGTCCCATTACTCATGACAGGGATTCAAAATTCATAGCCTCCTCTTCCAGAGCCATCACCTTAAGGAATGGTTGCCTCCGGTTAGAGTAGAAAAACTAAGAAAGATTTCAAAGCAGGGAAAAAACAATACAAAATTGTGTGTATCTGTCTGGAGCCCAATCTCATTGCATCTTCCAGCTGTCTAAAACAGAGGAAAGGAGAAGGACGGAAAGCAGGAGGATATGTAAAAGCTTACATTACTTTCAGTGTTTCAGTGTTTTTTCCACTTACAGAAAGTGTCAGGAGAACAAAAGCTGGGATCTTCTAGAGGTAGGCTACCTCCTCTCCTCTCAGCATGAAGGTTCCCTACACACAGCCAAGTAATATAAACTCCCTCCATGAGTTAAAGCACAAACTCCACTCAAATTTGTTCACTTGACCTACAGCCCCCTTTGCAGAGCTGTGTAATGCTGCCAGTATCTGACTGCACTTAACCTGCATTAGAAGATCACTCAAGTTGCACCCAGAAAGCCAGGAAATACCAAATTAAGGTTACCAGTGTCATTTTGATTCGCCCCCTTCACATGCAGATTAATTATAAGCTTTACTTACATGACCACGTTCAATTTTTTCCCAAAGCACCTATGACTCTGCAGTGCAATGAATATAGAGCACTCAACAAAATTAATACCTTTCTACTGAAATTAAGTGTTTATTAAATTTAACAGAACCAGCTTCACTTGTAATATTATAGAAATAAGTCATATCTCTTTTTGCATAATGACCAGCAGCCTTGAATTGAAAATTTAACACCAGTTTCCCTGAAACGGAGAGTTTCAAGAAGTCCTACTGAAGTAACAGGGAGCCAGGGAAGTCTCAGCACCCAAAAGAATTTACAAAGAATTTGGACACATGAAGTCCCGCATTGTGTGTGCACATCACTGATACTATATGTATGTATATATCTATATAAAACCTTGAGCTAAGCAATATTATAATTACTTGCACAGCTTAAGGAATTAGGGGTATTTTTATCATTTGTAATTAAGATAACCTTGCAAGGTCAATAGATAAGCTGTGGAAATAAAATGGTATCAGAACTAAGGTCTAAGCATATTGTCAAATGAAGTAAGTTCAGGAATGCCAAGAGTCAATCAGGGCCACAGTGATGTCCTCAAGCACCAAGAGCTGGAAGAGATGACTTGACCTCCAGAGGTCCCCTTCAATCTGTGTTACTCTATCACTGGGAGAGATAACTTCCACTGTATCTAATGCCTTTACACAGAGAATCAGCTTTGAGAGAGCACTGATGCTTCATTCCAGTGATGATCTCTTTAGTGTATCCTAATAGCACTAAAGGACAAGAATAATCCCAGCACAGTTTTCCTCACAGGATCTGGTCCTGAGTAAATGCCTAACTTAAAGATTACCTAGAATGAGACTTTTGAAGTGATACACTTGCCTGTATTTTGAAATAATGCAAAAGATGCAGTCGATTATTGTAATATAAAGAGGTATAAACATGAGTAACACTGAGGATGACTATCAACTAAAGCTGGGGGAGGGGGGGGGGGGGAAACCCATTTTCCCACTTATTTTGCATGCAACACTGTGCACTTATGGTTTCACCTCTTGTACTATACATGAGCATAAATACATAATCCTTTTATTCATTTCTTAATGGAAGAACATGTTCACGTTCACATTTTCCTCCAAGAGTATGTTAACTAAATGCTGGAGCAACTGGAATTAAGAAGCACAGATATAGACGAGAAAGTACAGGAAAGCATGGGAGAGGGATGGAAAAGAAGATCTCTGCTCATGACATTCCTGCCTGATCATCAGAAGGAGAAACAACAAAACCTTATGAAGATGAGGGAAGGCTTGATGTTCCAGCCATGTGATTTGTATATCAACCTTTTTTAATTTGAGTACAATCCTTTTTAAAGAAATGACATAAGTATTTTGCAGGGCCCTTTAGGATGCTTCCTTTAGGGTCACAGCCATATTCCAAGGGCACATCGGTTATATTTCCTTTTCTACTTTGTCCTTCAGGAAAGCAGTAGCAGGTACTCAGGGAAAAACGTCCACCCATCCATGATGGATGGATAAAATATCAGGACTCTTTTTACTTGACTTTTATATAAAATGAGCTCACTGTAAAAGAATTCGCACCTTAGTAGAAAATTAAACAATACAATCAACCAACAAATAGCTAAACCAAATCAGCAACACATGCAATTCTGTTACTGGTAGAGTAAAAATGCAAGGCTATGGTTCATAGCCGTGTAAACTAACACAGATTATATATCTGACAGATTTTGAGAAGATAAACAGGCCTTCATTGAGTCCTTAGAAGTGCAGAACTACCTGCACTATATGAATGTCACCCAAGCACAAATCTAATCTAGGAGAGGATTGCCATGAGCTACTTGAAAAGCTCATTTCCCTTTCAATATCCCAGGGAGCTGAAGGAAACCACGGGCAGCCAACAGCTGGCTGCCTTCAGGATAACTGGGACTCTCGGCAGACAAATCAAACATGACCGAGGTCTCAGGTGCTCCAGAAAAAGCAAACCCAACCCAGGACCTGACAGTTCAAGAGAGCTTTGGCTTCCTGTCTAGTTCTCCCCCTTGCTGACTACCCCTCCAGTCACTATTTAATAAGCTTATACCTACTACTCACTTACCCAAAGGGAACTAGATGGGAGAATGATAGATGACCCGACTTCTGATTAAATATCCTGCTTCTCTGGTATTGCTGTGATTAATCTACATCACAGTTCAGCGGTTCAGATGCAATTACTGGGTTGGGTCTAATGAAATTAAGGTTGTCTAGACAGCTGTGAAACTTCCAAGTTTATGAGAAAAATCATATCAATATATTATTGTTACAAAAGCATTTAAGTCAACTCAGTTAACAGGATGATCAAGGCAAAAGTCAGCGTCTATCACTTCTATTTGCAATTTTAGAATGACTCAAATTTTGCTCTGACTCTATCACCCCACATTTTCTTGCACGTACCTCATCTTCCTTCCCAACAGGTCTGCACACAGGGGAACCTGTTTCTTTACACTGCAAAGTACAGAGGACAGCAGTGTCTCCTTCTTCATAGCTAAGTGCTGCTTACTATCACCTCAGCATTCCTATGTGGTAACACTCCCCAAAGAGAAACAAAAGGAAGAAGATGCAAAAGCAAGTGGAAGACAAAGATGCCCCAACAGCTGGAGCAGCTTTGCTCTGGAGCCAGGCTGAGAGAGCTGGGCTGGTTCAGTCTGGAGAAAAAAAGGCTCTTTAAGGGGAGACCTTAGAGCAGCTCCAGTGCCTAAAGGGGCTACAAGAAACTTGGAGAGGAGCTTTGGACAAGGGCCTGTAGGGACAGGACAAGGGGAATGGCTTTAACCTGCCAGAGGGGAGATTGAGATGAGCTCTTAGGCAGAAGTTCTTCCCTGTGAGGGTGCTGAGGCCCTGGCACAGGGTGCCCAGAGAAGCTGTGGCTGCCCCATCCCTGGCAGCGTTCAAGGCCAGGTTGGACGGGGCTTGGAGCAACCTGCTCTAGTGGAAGGTGTCCCTGCCAATGGCAGGGGGTTGGAACTAGATGAGCTTTGAGGTCCTTTCCAACCCAAACCGTTCTATAGTTCCATTAAGAATGCTCCAGTTCAGCTGTCAGCCACCCTCCAGAGCCTAGCGACATCAGAACCACCAAAATCGTTTTAAAAAAACATAATGAAGGAAAGAAAAGTCCACAGCAAATGAATATGGGAAAAGAAAGTGAAGACCTGAGACAAGTCATCAGCTTATGTTCATTGCTGGAACTACCAACTCAACAGAGATGCTACTTAAAACCAACCTTTAAATGAACAACCATCCTACTGCTTCCTTTTCCCGGATGTTACACTTCAGCATCGGATGGCAGCATGTGCAATTTCCGTTTTAGTACCATACCTTAATGACACAGCAGGTGGTAAATTCAAGTCAGAAGCGCACTACTCAGCTAATTTGCCCTAGGTGCTGGGAAATTACGATTCCCAACCACAGCAGCTACCCTGCTGAGCTGCACAGCACTCCAGCCAGCAGCAGGTGCCCGCTGAGCAAGGTTATCAAGAACAAAGCAAGGTTAGCAAGGCAAAAAACATAACCCTGTAATGGTATGTTTAAACAGTCTGGCATACTCAATTCTCTGTATGTCATTAATAGAACTGTGTACTGAGCTTGTAGGAGCTTTAAACATACTTCATCTCTCTTCCAAGGCTTACAGAAAGTCTCCTGTAGAGATGCTGAACACAAACTTCTTTGATGCCATGGTTATGTACATAGAAAACACACCCAAAAATAAGACACACTACCGAGGACATTGCAAACAGTGCTGAGGGGATACACACAAAGCGCAATCACTGCTCCTGGAAATTATCTTAACCCCAGAACAAATCCTCTCACAGCAGCTCAAGACCTCTGCTCAGATACATGTTCATAATTAATTAGCAATCATGGCAGCAGAAAGGGAAACAGGGAGAAAAGTAAAGCTGCAAACAGGACTAGTGTCAGCCCCACATTCAGGAAAACAATTGGGAGCATATTTACCTTCTCCCTGTTCTTGTGCTCACACTGCACAATGCCCACCATGCAGCTCAGCACAGAAACCTCCAAATCAGTATTTCCCACTAAATTGTCATACCTCAACATGATTCAAGCCACTGCACTTCAGTGTCTAGCAGCTGTGACACACAAGCACACACGCAGCCCATCCAGCCAATGCTGCAGTGGAGTGATCATCTTCAGCGTAGCATGATAGCAAACAGGAGGGGTGGCTGTGATGTCTTAGCCCATCACATCACCACGCTGGCTTATCTGCCAGCTCTCTCCATCATCACATAACATTAAAGGGCATACTCAGCAGAGCTGCAGGGTTTAGTCTTTAGGAAGCACTCTGTTGGAGTCTCAAATCCAGTTAAAGTCAACATGAACTAAAGATGCTCAGCACGTCACGAGATTAAGTCACCAATTAATACTCCCCATGCAGGGAAGAAGAGTCAGCTCAGCACCAAAAAACTTTGTCCTGCAAAGTGTGGGCTCTGAAGCAACCAAATACAAGGGCCCCAAAGAAAGAAATGAAACTGTCAAAGCCCCCCATTGGTCCTCTCTCCTGCAAGGAGACAGTACGATAACGATCGGGTAGCTGTAATAGGGCCTGTTTATCAACAGGGTCCGTGTTTTCCTTCAGTCTCCTGCAAAGGCACAGATCATTAGCAACACTACAAGCCCACAATCCATTTTGTTATTACAGCATGAGTAAGCGATAGGAGTTAGAACCAGCAGAACTTGTAGAAGGAACAGAGTGACGTTTCTTAGGGCTTGATACCTTCAAGGATAAATATTTCTGTCCTTACTCAGGGAAAAATACTGCTAATGGCAGTGGGGATCTGAAGGAACAAATAATGCTAGCAGCAGAGGGGGTCTGAAGGAAGAGCAGTGTAAGATGGACCTTCAGAGGGGGCAACAATCAGTACAAGGGCATTTCCCTGGGAACAAAACCAATCTGGTAATAGGAAAATCCTCCTTCAAACCCCCTAACAAAAAGAGACAGATGACTCACAAACAGCTTCCAGTCCTCTGCGATTTACTCTTACCTCTGTGATGTTTTCTTGTATTTTCTCCTGCAGGAAAAGAACAAAATACAACTGAGATAAGAACACTCTACTGGTGAGGAGGGGAAAAGGAGAGGATCAGAAATCAAGAGCTATTACATGAAGTCACTTCTGCCATGAGAATGCCCCAAATGTGATGCAGCCGAACCCTTCTGCTAACCTCAGTGGTGGTTGCCACTAACTTCAATAGAAAAAGGTGTTTGCCTGCCTGCATGTGCATCTTGCCTTTTCTTGTAAGAGAGGGTTGCTGCAGCTAGGAAAGAATGAGTTACTACTCTAAATGACTTAACAGGAAGCCCAAGTGACAGAAACTTACTTGTACTAGTAGTAAAGTAGTTTCTATGTCTCCATCCAGACGATAAGTGTGGCCTTACCTGTGGAGAGCCCCCTATGATGGTTGGGTGCATCATAGTACCACCCCTCTACCTTGGCTGTGGTCACTTAGTGGAAAGCCCCAGCAGTTTCACAGCAGCCTTGCTCTAAGAAGGAAGCCTAGATCTTAGCAAGTCCTTTACTCCACCAAATCCCAGATACCACACCACAGAGGTTCACTTAATTGCACATACCCTGGGACCTAACTGACCTGAGCCCAGGAACAGGAATGGCAAGAGTGGACAAGCACACTGACAGCACCTCTTCTCCTCAACCTCTTAATGCGCTTAGCACAGTGGACTGTCTTCTACAGCAGGCAGTGGCACAAGCTGCCAATGCTAAGAGTAAAGCAATAACCATGAGCCCTTCTGCATGGCTACCTCCGTGGCTATACAGAGGTGTATCAGCACTGTATGTTCTCTATGAGCTCCTCATCCTACAACAGCCTTTTCCAGCAGCTTCACACAGTGCCTGGCAAAACAGGGCATTGATTGCATTTGAACTCAGCTCTGCTTTTTATGTTTTAAAATAACACTAATGATCTCTAAGCTTCCCAAGCAGTAATGGGAACAAGTCTCAGTGTCAACTGTGATGAAGGGTGCAAGACCAACACCCTGTTGTTCAGCCATAGAGACATTCCTCACCTTTTTAATGTGTAGGTAATACTGTTAGAATGCGTGTGCTGCTTTATAGCATCAAGTGCTGCTCTCATACTACTGAATATGGAAAACTGTGGCTAAGGCAGACCCAGAATCATAAAAGTTCTAAATATTTACTTTAAAATGATTTAGAAATATTTCATTTACACTTTACTGTGGGAAGAATTACTTAAGCTTGAATAGACGCAAAGGAGTAAAAGAGTGAATGTTCACAGCAGTATCAAGATTATTATTATTATTATTATTACTATTATTATTATTCTTAACAAGTTAATTCTTTCCCTTGAAAGACTCAGCTGGTGTATTCCAGCACTGCCAGAACTATTTTCCCTATATTGGTTAGTGACTTTCATGTAATCTTATGCAGTGCTTTTCTTTCAGACAAGCTTCACATTTGAGCAAAGATACTATTCATTAACTCCCCATCACCCGAATTTCCTTGTATATCTTAAAGAGGTGGCTAAGCCTTAGGGTACCTTTTGCATTTCAGTAATAATGACACTTTTCTGATCTGTTACCCCTCTTTTTACTCAACAATATTTTTACTGCATTAGAAAACTGTATACTATCACAGATGACTACCAGCAAAAAAAGCGTTTGCCTGGTCACAGTTGTTTTTAAATCCATATATACATTCTTTATTGCTGTAGTTTATTGTTTCCACACCTGCAGTTCAATTACAGTTAAGGTTTACATGTACCAAGTGACTGCATTTATAAGCACTGAATTTGCATGTTACAGTTGAAGAGTATATAACTAAAGCTACCCTTGTTTGTAAATTCAGTATCACTAATGCATGCACTTGCTTCAGAAAGAACACCACTAGCAGATTCTGATATCCAGCAGCAAAAATCCCTGCACACCTGAACTTCCAGCACTTCAAAACCAAGGTCTAACAATGCTACTCATCAATGTTACAAAAAGAAGGAGCTGATAACTTAGTCTGACAATAACTAAAAGGGGCTACAAGAAAGGCAGAGAGGGACTTTTTACAAAGGCAGGTAAGGACAGGACAAGGGGAACGGCTTTAAACTGCCAGACAGGAGATTGAGATGAGCTCTTAGGCAGAAGTTCTTCCTGTGAGGGTGCTGAGGTCCTGGCACAGGGTGCCCAGAGAAGCTGTGGCTGCCCCATCCCTGGCAGTGTTCAAGGCCAGGTTGGACACAGGTGCTTGGAGCAACCTGCTCTAGTGGAAGGTGTCCCTGCCCATGGCAGGAGTTGGAACTGCCAGCCTTTAAGGTCCCTTCCAGCCCACACCACTCTACGATTCTATGATAGTATAGCCTTCAGTCAACATCCACCTCCTTTATGCTTACAACCCACCACTGACACCTGCTTTCTTTAAATGAGATCATTGCAACCAAGAAATTAGAAGGTGCCTCTTTTAATACCTCAGCCAGCACCAGAGGTTGGTTGCAATCAGCAGCCATGTGTGAATTAACAAGGGGAAAGCAGGGAGAGAGGATCTAGCCTTGTTTTTGTGGGGTTTTGTTCAGTTGTTTATTTTCTAAAAGATGTGGGACAGACCATCCTGGTTCATCTCCCCAGGAGGAGCCTACACAGACAGGAACTAGCTGCTCAACTACCTTTAGTTCTGGGATAAACCTGGAAACAGACACATCTCCCAGTCAAGCTCAAGGGACACGTGATTTTCTGAACAAACCCCAGCTATTCCTCTTTCCCAGAAGGGAAGGAATTAGACCTGCAGGAGGTGGTGTTCCAGCCTCCCACATGCAGGCTCATGCCTGCAAGAGGCTTGTTGGTAGCACCAGATCTGTGTAAGTTCAGGCTCTTTTCCTACAGCACACAAGCCGCGCTAGAACTGCCACATCCATTCATTGCCTGGTACCTGCTGTGGAATGTATTACTCATAGGCCTGCATTTAGCTTACATTAAAAAAATAAGTTAGAAAATGTAGTTGGTATTTTTTTCATGTTGAAGAGAATTAGCAGGTGACTCACACCAGGTAGGCCCTGTATTACCAGTGTAAACTAGAAATAACTTCACTGAAAATGCAATTACACCTGCATGAGTGTAGTATGAAGTGAGTCAGTCCTCATACAAGTAGTCTGCTGGAACCTAATGAAAATAAACCCAGTCAGATGTCTAAAAATAGGTATTTTGTTAACTACCAAAACTAACCAAAGTGGTGGATGGGACGACATTTTTGTCTCAAATGAGATGAAACCAACAAGAGAGTTGAGCCCATTTCAGTATCAGCTCTTCTGGGAATGAAGGAATCCTTCATGTGCCCAGAGCAAAAGCAAAATATACTGGCCCAGTATAGAATAAGGACAGACTTTTGAAGGTATTTAAGCATCAATAGGATTTAACTAGCTACAGCTATATGGGCACCCAATTCCCATTGAAATAAATAGACATGCAAAATTTCTCTCTGTGCTTTGATACCCATCAATTTCTTCAAGGATAAGTATCTGTTCCCAGGGTTGTGTTTCTGCCCTTTAATTCCAGTGCACCCTCAGGCAAACTGATTTTTTCCCTCTATTTCTCCTTTAGACCCTTTTCCATTGTATTTTCAGCTCTTCGGGTTGCACCTTTAGAGGTTTTGCACATCAGTTTATGGCAGTAAGGCATAACTGGAGCCCAAATAACACTACTTTTGAGTTGCTGCAAAAAGCTTCCACCCTACCTGTGCATCCAGAAATTACAAAGATGAAGAGAATTTAATAGAAACACACAAAAACTGTGTCTGAATTTGGTAATGACATTCTCAGGCCTTATTCTTCTGAGAGGCACAATGGAGTTAATGCGTCTAAGTAGGTATGGAGAGGAGTGAGGGTGGAGGGATTGGGGGCATTAAGTAACACATTCATTCCACAGGGTTTGCTATTAATGGAATCTTTTCAGTATATGGAGTAAAACTGTGGGTCCTGCAGAAGTAATAGGAAGATCTTTGCCTAGCTTCATCCCTGGAAATTTATACTAAAATCTGAAAGTTGATGAGCATCACGCTCTGCTCACACTGCTGCTAGAGACTAAGGGTTATATCTGCCCTTGGTAAGGTCTCTGCAGGCAGCAATCAGGCCACCAGGGGTTACCATGCAGTTAGCAACCTGAGGTGACACTTCTAACTGAGTTAATGCTTTGTGGCTCAGGAATGCCAAGTGCCACAAGCACATCCTTAGCCTGCTGAGATGGTGAAGTGACTCAGCTTTCCAGCTAAAGCTCAGAATCAGCACTGACAGCAGCTTACTCTAACGTGTTTTGTTTTGCCTGACCATTGCAACAGGTTCATAGGGCACACACAGCTGGTCAGTTTAGCAAGCCAGCTATACTTCTGAAGATCTGAAGTCCTTAAACCTGGTGGCCCATGCTCTCCCCTTCATACCACCAGCTTATAATTCACAAGCCTGAATCTAACACAGTATGTGCTTAGTGAAAAAGAGGGCAACAACTCTTCAGAGAATAGCTAAAGTGAATCTGCCACAGTGGTTCAAAAACCATTGTCCCCAGCACCCTCAGAGCCTGGCAGACATGGGTGCATCCCTGCACATCACCTGCTTTGGTGCAAAGTTCAGCCTTTTGGCTTAAACTGCCCACAACGGTGGTTTTAAGCAAAGGTGCCAGGTTTGCTACTGCTGCAGCCAAGGTGCACTCTGTACTTCCCACTCTGTGATGGAGGCAGAGGAGAAGCTACCAGGACATTAACTCCTCCAGCTGATGCAGAGAGCCTCACCAGAGCTTGCCTGCCATACCCCTGATTTTGTGCTGACATTGGTAAACAGGATCAGAGCTACCTGCAGAAAAGGGAAACTGCCTCAAGTGGAACATTTTACATAAGCTACTTCTTCAGAAGAACCACAGTCATTAAAGAAAGCAGTTTCCACAAGCAAATATTTAGTTATTCATAGGCTGGAATAGGAAACGGGACTTTTCCTCATCTATATTTAGAAGCTTTATAATTAGCATGTTTAAGGTGTGAGTGGGAGCTTAATCATCCATTAACAAAAGCACCCAACAATGTCTGTCCTTCAGTCCTGGAGTCTCACCACCTCCATAGCTCACCCAAGGCTGTTCATCATCTGTTTCCTTGCAGGGCTCCCCCCACCAGCTCCTTTGGAAGCACAGAGAGAAGAAGCCACCTTACCACAATGAAATGTAGTGAATCCACCTCATAACAAGCACATTCCCACAGGTCTTTCCTTTCCTGACACAGTTGACCTTCTGACAGTAGGATAAGGTGTCAGGGCGTGAAGTTCAACGTTACTAAAAGGCCTGGTTTGTAGTTTAGCAGACCAACAGCAAGATAAGCAATGAAATTTGGCAAAAGAGAAACAAGTCTGCCTACAGGTCAAATCTGGAAGACTCTTCCTGCTGTTTTGTTAGCCATCAGTGAATCTATGGGGAAGGAACATTATCCCTCCACTTATTTTTTTTAATGTGAAAAATGACCACAATTTATTTACTGCCTTTGTCTCCAAATCCTTCCAGCTCGTTGGTCCAGAATCCCCAAGGTTTTCCTCCTGTGGCCATGCCTAGGGTCAAGAGCATTTCCATCTCCCAAGACCTCTGTGGCTGTACACCAGTGGTGTAGCAGTTCACACTGCAGGTAGATGCCATCAACCTGTGCATGGCTCCCAGGGAGAGGCAGCTGGGGGCTCACATCCAGCCACATTCTCTGACTGATGGGATCACTTAAATAAATTGAAAGCCTTCCTTCCCAGCAGCTCGATGCTCTGCATCATGCGGTGCATTACCAATTAATCGTCATCATCAAAGGATTTGTGATGCACTTACGTTACGTTACCAAAGCCTGCATTAATAACCATGTATAAATCAATCCACAAAACCCCAATCGCACAGCACAGACTACAGAACGGCATCTGCCAAAGCTCAGGATCCCATGGGAGACCTGACCTGAACTCAGGAATATACTGAGATCAGACTTCAAAGGGTATGATGCCATCACCTCCTGCTGGGGTTTTAATTCCCAAATTGAAACTGAAAGACCAGTTTCTTTCTTTATTCACTCCCTAGTCAATAAAGCACGACTCAAAACAACTCATTTACTCTTCCTTCTACATTTACCAGAATACTGTGCTGAGTTAAAGACAATATGAGCATACAGTGCCAGCAGAAGAGAAGAAATGGGTGCAGAAAGGGAAGATTTCGGCTGGCACTTGAGATTTGATGGAGGATTTATGTGGGATTTTAAAAAACACAAGAGAAGTCATTTTAAATTAGACTCTGAACCACACGGGGCCATAGTGAAATCATAAGAGGATGAAGCAGGCACTTGTCTCATTCTAAGTAGATTAGAAGGTTCTGCATGCTCTGAAGCATGGGCATGTGCAGTGCAGGCATACAAGGACGAGCTGTTCACAACCTGAAACAGGCACGAAGATTTCAGTAGAAATAGAGACAACACAGCTGAGAGGCACAAGAGATTTACAGTAAAAATGGAGGGAGACACATTCATATCTTGAAAACAGGAAGTACTGCTATGAAGTAGAAATGAAGCTTGCACTCAACTCACAATTGGTAAAAAAAATGCATGGAAATAATTTAAGGTCAAAAAAATCCTCACTGATTTTGCCCAAGGAAAATGCTACTTTGATGAATTGCCAGTCTGCCTGACCACCGGATTTCTCCAGTCTAGTTACTGAGATCTCTGTATTTACTCAGTTTCCCATTTGCAGTTGGTGTGGATTTAGATTTTTTATATGAAATAAAAAGGAAACAGGGTCTGTTTCTGAACATCAAACCCTTCAGGAAGAATACGATCTACCGCTCATTCTGCTTTTTCTTAGTATAGAAGAAGCAAATTCTCTTGTGCTTCACACACACCACATTCCTAGAAAAGTGGGTGTACAGGAAAGTATGTTTCAGGAAAATAAAGACCTGACGTCTGAAAAGGATATAGAGATGTTCTCACTATCCATGCCTAAAAAGAAAATAATACAAAAGATACGGATTGTCAAATCACTGCAGAGCATTCACCATAGTGTATGACCTTCACATATTTACTATTTGAAAAATAGATACAGGCTTAGAGAGACTGTTACTTTCTAGCTGGTCACTCCACATGCCTTATGGAACATTTGGCTCTGAAACCAGTAAAGGTGATGACCTGCAAAGTACAGGATGGGTGGTACCTCAACATGCCTATTCTGTAGCCTCTCCCACTGGAAGAGATTGTGGCACTTAGTGCACAATAGAATCGGAGAGGGACAAATACCTCCCTGCTGCTCTGAGCAAAGATGTGCTTCACATCGTGCTCGCACTGCAACACTGACATCCGCAAGCGAGATGTAGCTTCCTTGCTAGTACAATGTCTCAAAAAAGGGAGTGAAAACACAACCTTTCCTGTGCGGTCTTTAGTTGTATCCTGTTTGTTTCCCTAAGAAAACAGCTTGTGAAAATGAGTCATATCGACAAGGAGTGTAGAGTGGAACAGTTCCTCTTGGAATAAGGTAAAGCATAATGTTGCAGAGCACATATAGGGGCAATATTGATGTATTGTGTACGCTGGAAACACGTAATACTGTTTAGTGGGAATTCCATTCCCCCAATGGCAAAAAGCTGTTAGGTTCTGGAAGAAACAATCATGTACAGATTAAAAATGTACTCTAATCACTGCTGCTATGTAAAATGAACATACCAAATCCTGCAGGAGCCAAACAGACAGCTATTTCATGCAGGGTGGCTCTGTGATTACTTACAGCACGCACCACAATGGGGAGGGAGAGAACCACTCTTCATACCCTGGATTAAATATCAAGACAGGAAACACGGACTGGAATTACATCAGAGCAGACCAGCCACGTGTGTGAACTCACTAAACAAATCTGCATCTTGCCCTAAGCTCTAGTAAATCTATTTGGTGCTATTTGTAAATCTAAATGTTGCTTGTTATTGTTATACCCCCCCTCCCCTTCAACACAACCCACCCCCTCTGCTAGTAGACAGCTGGTGTGACGCAGAACTTTAAATCTCATGGTTCTGTGCCAGGCCCTCTTCTGACTCTGGGTTAGAGGCTGGAACACTCAGATTACTGTTGGACAAGCCTAAGCAAGGGGAGAAAAAATTGCTGCACAAAGATGCAGTGTTCCCTTTCCAAAAGAAGGGAACTTAACTTTGCCATTGCCACCTCCCGAACCCCCCTCCTTCAGTGTGCTGGAAGCTTTTTAAAGTTCCTCAGCCTTTTAGCAGCCCTACTTTGTGTAGCAAGGCAGAACTGCTACAGCCCTGGCAGGGCCTGCTCATTCATAGGCCACTTATTAAATGCCACTCTTAGGAAAAGGCAACATTGGACAGGCTGAGAGACCTGGGCTGGTTCAGCCTGGAGAAGGGAAGGCTCCTTAAGGGGACACCTTAGAGCAGCTCCACTGCCTAAAGGGGCTACAAGAAACTTGGAGAGGGGCTTTGGACAAGGGCCTGTAGGGACAGGACAAGGGGAATGGCTTTAACCTGCCAGAGGGGAGACTGAGATGAGCTCTTAGGCAGAAGTTCTTCCCTATGAGGGTGCTGAGGCGCTGGCACAGGGTGCCCAGAGAAGCTGTGGCTGCCCCATCCCTGGCAGTGTTCAAGGCCAGGTTGGATGGGGCTTGGAGCAACCTGGTCTAGTGGAAGGTGTCTCTGCCTATGGCAGGGGGCTGGAACTGGATGAGCTTTAAGGTCCCTTCCAACCCAAACCATTTAATGATTCTACAATTTAAACTCCTCATGAAGAGCCAATGCTCTTCTCAGGACTTCCCAGCCCTCCACGTTTCTCCAGGAGCATGGTTGCTAGAGAGCAGAGTCACCTGAACAACAATGGACCTCTGAGATAGCCAAAGCAAGCCTGTTTGCTGAGGAAAAGCAGATTCACAGGGGCTCCTATGCTCAAAACTGCTGGTTGCAGCAGGGCTCAGCACCTTCAGCAGGGTCCCTGCTACTCTGCCAACACTGTTTCTGTATCACTGCAACATTATTCTCTATAGAGAGTAAAAAAAGGTGCTGCCCAGGCATGAATGACACCGGTGTGATGGCACACAACTGGCTCCACCAAATTGGCCATAAGGGCAGAGGGAAGGAAGAGAGGAAGAAGAGGGAGGGAGGCAGCAGTGCTGCCCTGTGCTCCCAATGTAGAAACTGTTCACAACACAGGGGAACACTCAGGGGAAGGGAACTAGGATGGGCAGGTGAGTGGATGGGAACAGGGACTAGAGGAGGCTATGCGAGGCTTCTATTCCTTAAGTCCCTACTCCATGCTGTCGGCGGCTGTCTCACGAACATCTAGATGCCACAGCAACCATGATGGAGGAGAGTGAGGGGTGGTGGTGTCTTCAGAAACCTCAGATATAAAGATGGGTTTAAATAAGCAAGACCTGTCCTTTCCACATACCAAGTGCCATGGTTCCAACTGCAACCAGCTCTTAAAAGTGTGGCTGCTGTTAAGGAGGAGCTGAGTTCCCTGCCTCTGGCCCAGAAGAGGAGCAGATCTGCCTCCTTAAGGTAAACAGGGAATACAAGCTTCAGAGCCTGACGTTTCATAGGTAGTGAGGCTAGGTCAGACCACCATGATAATTCACTCCAAGTTATTCAGCTAATTTGCACAACTTGGGAATTTCCTTCTCCATTTGCAAGCAGATTTGTTAACTACAATCACACTAACTAGAAACAGGTCTAAAGGTCACTGAGCATCTACACACAAGCCTTTCTCCTCTGCAAAGCACTTTAAGGACATTCCCTGTATGACACAACTGACTTAATCTGCACATCCAGTCAAACTGCATCCAAACATGTACAATCTGCACATGGAACACTAGTGCAAAGGTGGAAAGGTGAGTGCCCAGACAACACGGCTGGAGCACCTCTCCCATGAAGATAGGCTGAAAGAGTTGGGCTTGTTCAGCCTGGAGAAGAGAAGGATCCAGGGAGACCTTTTATCAGTCCTCCAATACCTACAGTGGTCTACGAGAAATCTGGAGAAGGACTTTTTACAAGGGCCTGTAGGGACAGGACAAGGGGAATGGCTTTAACCTGCCAGAGGGAAGATTGAGATGAGCTCTTAGGCAGAAGTTCTTCCCTATGAGGGTGCTGAGGCGCTGGCACAGGGTGCCCAGAGAAGCTGTGGCTGCCCCATCCCTGGCAGCGTTCAAGGCCAGGTTGGGTGGGGCTTGGAGCAGCCCGCTTTAGTGGAAGGTGTCCCTGCCTATGGCAGGGGGTTGGAACTGGATAAGCTTTAGGGTTTCTTCCAGCCCAAACCAGTCTGGGATTCTATGATTTGCCTGAATGAGACGGTGACACAGAAACAGTGGTTTGTACTGCATTTATAACCAGAGGTGTTCTTGCAGCATCCAGGCTTTCCTTCTAGGTCTCCTATTAGAATCTGAGGCAAAAAATACTGCACTACAGATTGGGCAGCATCTTCAAATATCCTTAAGGGCAGCTCTTGTCCCTGTGATTTTCAGCAACACCCAAACTCCTAAGTTGAGTATGACTTGCATATATGTTGTGCTATGAGCTATTTTAATTTGGAAGGAAACAAATCTAACACTTATTTATGTGCAGGGACCTGAAGAACTCACAGGGCTACTTTTTTATCCACCACCTCCTTTTTTTTAAGCTCTCTTTGGTTCTCCTCTCCGCCTTTTTATGAGCCAGTATGCTCTTTTGTAGATGATCTCCACAGTTCTCCCCTCCCAGCCTCAACCCCCACAGCTTCCTCTCTTTTCAGACTTGCTTGAGAAGTGAAAGAAGAGAGTTCTCCCATCTGACTGTAGCTGTCCCTGCTGCATCAGTGTGTGTGTGTAGAGGCGCATATTTAAATTGTGTATTCAGACTCCTTGCTTAGCAGACACCAGTAACTGCTTACTGCTAGTGAATCCCAGAAAACCAGCTGCTCCACAGGAGGCATGGGAGGAAGTGTGATCTGAGCATCATTTACAGCAACCATCTGAACTGTTCAGCCTTGCAAGGGGGTTTATGCTCTACTTCTGTTCCTTTGCCCCTGGATGCTTGCTGCAGCTTGTGCCACATGCTCTTCAGGGACTCCCTGCATGCCACAGCTGTAGCTCAGGGGCTCTGAGCAGTCTCAGCTGTTAAAAATTGCACAGATCTGATGTTTAATTTGTGCTTATCTTGGTGTTGAAATGAGATTTGCACCAAGCCAGGATTCATACTACAGATGGATATAGTGCAACTTTCTGTCTTGGCTGGGAGCTTTGTGCACAAATAATATCTGTCCCTGGGAGTGTAAGAAATCACTCCTGAAGTGATGACACAGACCTACTAATAGCCATTCGAAGTGTCACATTAATAACAAAATGACTCTACAGCTTGACAGCTATGGAAGAAAAGCACAGAGCTTATCATACATGTCTGTACGCATGTTAATAACTGAACTGGCTCCTACATCTCCCTCTCCTAGAAAGATTATTCTCCAAGAAAGGCCAGGTTGGACGGGGCTTGGAGCAACCTGCTCTAGTGGAAGGTGTCCCTGCCTGTGGCAGGGGGTTGGAACTGCATGAGCTTTAAGGTCACTTCCCACCCAAACCAGTCTGGGATTCTATGATTATGAAAATCCTCTCCCACTGCACGCCTGAGCTCACATGGACTTCTGCATCCAACATCACCAATTGCAAGGTGTGGAAGTCCTCCCAAAGAAGGTAAAGCAGACTGTTACAACATGAATTGGACTCCTTGGCAGAGACACTTCCTTCCAAAGCTCTTCTTGACACCCATGTAGAGCAATGCCTCCTGGAGAGCTCTGCACCCTACTTCTTGGCCAGGAAAGTTCAACAATCCCCAACATGAACCTTACCAATTGAGTTGATTACATCCATTTTCACCAGAATCTGAGTTGCACTCTTCATCTATTGACAAATTCTCATTCTGGTTTCTTTGTATTTATATTCACACCTTCAAAAGGAATCTGCTTTTCAAATATGCAAGACAACAGCTGACAAATCTTGGCAGAGGCCTGGAGTGGTACTGACTGCCAGAAGGATTATTGTTCACATACAATTCACATTTAAGAGCAAAGTTGGCCTTAACACTGTGGGTGAATGCTTTGCATTGTCACAGGGCTAAACAAGTGGTCTCAAGCATCAGTTACCTGGAAAACTTAGATTTTCAAAGAAAACAAACAAAAAAACCCAGCTCCAAAGACCAGGAACTGGATTCAAATTTCACCCCTGCAAATGCATTGGTATCAATGAGGTTGTTCTTTCCAGTGTTTACAGCACAGTTCAGGAGATCAAAATCAGCAAACAAGCTCTTCTAGAAAACCTGGCCTTATCCAAATCCCCAGTGTTCTGAGAGCATTTTGAATCTGTAGAGGTGTTTTACAGTTTCTGTAGTGTTTGAATGGGTCAACCCTCATACATGAACCTCAGTCTTCTCCCGTCTACCAGTCAGGATCAGAGTCCGACCATTCCTAGTGTTCTGAAGGGGCTGAAGTAATTTTTTGATGGGATAAGAGAGACTGGAAGAGGAAAACCTCACATGAATTGCAGGAAGAGAAAGAAACACACTAAATAAAAATCCTTTCAAGGGCTGAGTTGGGTTCAATTTAGTGTTTGAATCCACCAAAAGCTGGCAGATTAGGAGATGAGCTGGTCTCGCAGGCTTTAAAACACACACACAAACATACACACAGAGAGGATTTCCCAGTGCTGTCTTCCATCGGGTTTTATTCCTTTCTTTACTAACTCCTATCCCACCAAGACAGCTTTAAAAAAGAATGCCAGAAAGGACTCTTCGTTTCCCTTTTACCCAAGGTCTGAATTCATCTTTCCCAAAATAACCTTTTTTATATCCTTGTTTCCTATGCAGGTTTGCAAGCTTTATAGCAGCAATATTTGAAAAGCACTGAATTTAATATTACAAAGGGAGCCCCTTTCTCCTATGGCAGACTGTGGTGGTCTTTTTATGACTGCTGGAATCAATAATTGCTTTTTGAGCTGCAGGGATGATTCACTTGTACTACCCCCAGAAGAATAAAATCTCTTTTTTATGATTATGGCAAAAACTAGAGGGTGTATATTATTTCTTAGTCAACATTTTAGAATTAAACATGAAGTAGTCTCTCTTTTGTTACCTGCAGGACTCATCTATTGATTTAAGATTCAAATAAAAGTCACTGGGAGGAACAAAGTAATAGAAGGGCTGTAGAAAAAATGGATTATGTACTGAATTACTACACCTCAAAACACTGCACTCTGTAATTAACTTTGTCTGAAGTGGCTGTTCTGCTATTTATTATAACATATTCTCTCCCCTGTCCATTTGTTCAGGCTTGGGATTAGCAGCTGGCAGCACTTCTCCTGTTCCCCTTGCTCCTTCAAGGGCTGCAGACAGCATAAAACAAGCTGTTACAGGTTAGCGTAATGGTACAATTCAGCCCTCCTTCACACTACAGGGAGAACAATATTACGGATCAAGCAGACCCTGACAGTCCTTAAAACCAGTTGAGTCATTCCTACCCACAGAGCAGCTCACCCAAACGAAGAATCACTAAGTCACGCTGGAGCAGCGCATACCCAGCACCCCCTCACTTAACCACTGAGACCTTCTTAATCCTTCTAGGAATCGTGACAGCCACAGGGAAAGTGAAATTCAGAGCTCAGAGACCTACAGAGAGGTTTCCTGATGTGGCTCTCTGACAAATAATCCCTGTCTGTGCTCATTAGGAAAGCTAAATGAGAAAAAGGGTGGTAGCAGCTCTATTTAAATACTGGTGAAGGTAGCTCAGTTCTGCACCCAGGGCTTCAGTTTGAACCTATACCCTCAGGAGGTTTAGGAGGTCTGAATCCAAGACCAAAGACAGCCCAAAAGCCCCTCTTGCCTCCAGAAACAAATGAGCATATATTCCACTTGAAAACTGAGTAATTTACACATTTCCTAATCAAGTGGTGACTTCTGAGGGGCTTTTCTAACCTCTGCTATCTGCTACCCGCTAAAATATTTGGGGACAAAGACCTCTTTTTGTACAGTGTGCCTCTGGAACTGAAGGGAGATCTCTGTTTTCCTGTTTATGATGGTCCCATATATGAAAACGAAGCAGATCAGGATACTTTCACTGGCAGAACCAGCTGTTCTCTATGTGACGTATTTCAACTAAGGAAACCTAAAAATATCATAGAGCATGTACAGATAAGACAGAAAAACAGATAACTGAGCAGTGCCACTCTAACGCTTGCCAGATTGTCTTCAATCACCAAGGCTCCATGTTTTCCCATTGAAATCAGCTGCTGCTTCAGCATTTCAAGAACAAATCTGGATCTTACACAAATGTTTGCACTGGGACCTCTTCATTGTCGGTAGGACAGCACAGTGCTTTGTAGTGGAAGCTGAGGATATGCCCTAAGTGCTGAAACAATGTTCCAGTTCTGCAGCAAAACCATGAAGCTTTCCAAGACAGTGGTTTTCATGTGTTTCTATCTTCTCCTGCCATCAGATTTCTGAGACCAATTTCAACACTGACAGATCTGAGCAGGAGAGTCCAAAATATGAGTCAAGCATCCCATTCAAGGCACAGTTCAGAGACTGTTGCCGTCTTCAGTAGCATGAGAGCAAAAGAATTTATTATGTATTTATCAATTTAACATTGTAATCCCAGCTACTGGAAAGAAGGTTAAAGTCCATTTTCTCTCCTCTCCTTCTGCAATGTTTCAGGCATTGCAAGGGCACCAGCAGATGCCAGTGATGCTGGTACTATTGTAATAGCTAGAAACCACAGGTTTGTTTATATAAAAGCAACCAAAATCAAACCAAAAATATCTCCAAGCTGGGTTTTCACATGCCGTAAACTATCACATCTTTACTGAAATTAGGAAAGCTCTTTGGGTATATGCCTCTGCATTCTTCAGTCCTGTCAGGCACAATGCCTAATCCTAGTGTTGAAAAAGGCTCCAGTGCTTCCTCTGTTCTTGAGAAACTGGGAAGCAACTGAAACCACTTCATGTAGCTTTAAGAGTCCAAACTAGCAAATGGGAGTTCACAGTCCTACAAACTAGGCTCCCAAGGGCTAAAACAAGAACACCCCAACACAGCCATCCCCACTCATACCTCCCTAGAGAAACCCTCAGATTGAAAAGCAACCATGAAGCCGTATTTTGAAATTAACTTCTGCTGCTAGCAGCGTCCTGTAATGGGTCCCACCTAATCTTAACTGGTATGTTTTTCAGAGCAGAAGGTTCCAAGCTTAACAGAGTTCTTAGTAATCATAGGAGAGTGAAGGACAGATTCATATGCAACTCCTATGTATACAGTGTCCAAGCCCAGAGCTGAATGAGGCAAGTCTGAACAAAAGACTGCCTTCTGGACAGGATCCATGGGGCAAAGAAGACAGAAGAAAGCAAGAGACTCAAGAACCTTTTTCTGGCAGCAGCAGCTACTGAGAGCCATAAGCAAACCTGGATGAGCTTTAAGGTCCCTTCCATCTCAAACCATTCTAGGATTCTACGTAAAAGACATTTCTTTCACAGACCCCTGGCTCGAGACACCCCAATATTTTGTCACAGACATCTTATTGCTCAGTAAGGCAATTTATCACACTCCCTTAAACTTGAGAAAACACTACAGGTCTACTGACTTGATTCTCTTATAAATTGCTGCACAGAATCATTAAACTATGGATTTCTATGTTAAGTAAAAGCATTTCACTATTGTTATTACATTAGCATTTTACCTCATTCTTAAACAGTAAAAGCGAAAGGAATCTGGATGTGGCCTAAGCACCATCACCTCATACTGCAACCAGGCTCTCCTGACTAAGAAAACAAGTCTTGGAATGATACATAAGGAGAAGGAAATCCTTCCACTCCAGAGGCAAATTCAGTATCTTGTCTGACTCTTACAGCAACGTATGACTCATGTTGCAACAGACACCTGGCTTCAGCCTCACAAAAACCTGCCCTTTGCACACTGTCCAAAATATTCCTCCCTATTCCTTGGAAATACACAGCCCACGCTCAAATCTCCAAAGGCCAACCATCCTGCAGGACAGAACTGTATCAGGCATACGGCAAAAAAGCCTTCACCAGAGCTCCTTAAGCAGAAAACACACTACATAAGGGAATCTGAGAAAAACAACACCCCTTTGCAGCCTTTGGGTTTCCATTCCCTTTGAATCAAGCAAGCTGATGGGGTGAAAATTAGAAAAGGCTCCTTCCCTGTTCCCTGGAAAAGGCAGGTATTGCAAGAGGTGATGAATATTGGTTTGTCCACTGAGTCACGGTGAATAAACACACCAGCTGGCACTGAAGGTGGGAAGACAAAGAGGAAGGTGCCAGAGTTGCCATGGGTGAAGTTCTGCAAGGAGATGTCCAAGCCAACACTGAGCACCTGAGACCGTTAAAATCACGACAGCCCTTCTCAGTGAAGAAGCTGTGTCAGGATCTCACTACTTGCTGAATATCTGCCTGCTGCAGACTACAACTCCCCCAGGCAGCTTCGGCAAGCAGGGTGCTCGCTCTCAACCTGTATAACTGTTGTGCCTCCTAACTAATCCCTGTGTGATATGGCTGTCGGGGTACCAGAGCAGGGGAGAGAGGCATCTGCACAAGTAGTATTTGATCTCTCCAGGATGAAGCATCTTATTTAAGAGTTAATTAAGATGGCTGTGCACATCCAATCGTTCTTCTTACACATACAGGCATGCATAAAGATGGACAAGAAAAACCATGGAACATGATGCCGAACCTCAGTTTGTGTGTGTGAGTATGCGTGTGCTAAAAGCCTCATTAAAAGGACTGGGAATGGAAAATCTTCTGCAGCCTTTAGTTGGAGCTAAGCACATTTCAGTTTTCATCTTGTGATCAAGAATGCTACAGAAAATCTATCTCCTCTTTAGGCAAAGAAATCCCGCAACTCAGGAGGAGAAAGGATGCGTTTGTTACACTCACACACACTGCCAACAAAGAGGGCTATACTGAAAAACAGCCTGAGGTTTAGTTATTACGGATCCAGAATAAGTCTTAAGAGTTTTGCCAAATTTCCAAAAGAGGGAAGAGATCAGAGCTTGATGCATAACACACAGACACTGCCCCGTACTATCAGCATTTTCAACTACAATGCTGCCGAAGAATTCTCTATGAACTTCAGGTGGAACCCGAATCAGCACGCTCCTAAACTCCTCATTAAACAGGAATGCGAGGACTCCTAATACTACAGCATGACACAGACTCTATTTGGAAGGCTTACAAGACAGCTGTCCTCTACTTTGATTAAGTTCCTTCACAAAACAGGTTTCCTGGAGTGATGCTTTGAAAGGAATACATATTCATGCACACCTTAGACTCCTCGGAGTCCTACAGAAGTTTTAGACATGCTTTACAAAATGTGCCACGCCTGCTCACACAAAATAACGCTCAAAGAGCAACTCAAGTTTAACTCGGACCCATTTGTTTTCAGTTATTAGCCTACTCTTTCTACGTTTTCTTGCTTCTGCTGTTTCCCTCTCCCCTTTCCCTGGAGGGCTGAAATCTTACTAACTCTAACATGTGAGGCTGAAGAGAAAAAACAACAACAAACCATTCTGAACACAGGGAGGGATGCAGCTTAACGTGGTAATGCTCCGCATTGCCTTGGCCAAAAACTGATGGGCAAATAAATGCTTTGCTGCCAGTAATGGATTTTATTGCTGGTAGACAGTATTTTACCTCCTGAGAATCTGAAAAAGACACCAGACATTGACTCTAAATAAACTACACAAACTCTACAGCCTAGAGACTTTAACTTTCCTGAAGTGTTAAGTTCCTCTTTAAGTACCGGTACTTTATGCAGTGTCCCATCATTTCGCGTGGCTTGCCACGCTTAATGTGTAAATTAGTAAGTAAAACTAAGGCATGGGACATGAATTTGCTGCTATTACAAATGCTGGTAGAAATGTTTCCCGATTGTGCCTTCTCTGCCTATTTTGCCCTTATTAACCATGTCAGTGCCACGAATGGCGTACATTTACAGGGGGGGGAAAGGCTTTTGTATGTTGTATCTAAGGGTGACATTATTGAAAACACGGAATCCAATTAAGCCCCATTCAGGCTACATAACAAAACTTTTCTAGTCTAGCAGCTAAAGTAATTAGCACCTCGGTAGCTGCTCAGATCTCACAATGCCTCGTTAATGACATTTCTACATTCCACCTGGAAAATGTTTGCTCAATGTAACAAGCAGTTCAGTTTAAAGAAGCAAATGGATCTTTTGCTGGGATTAAACCACTGTATTGATGAGAACAGGTGTGGAACCTCCTGGTACCGGCAAGAAAGGAGAAAGAAAAGTGCCACCACCATTTTGACAATGGGAGGAAACGGGAGAAGGATAAGGGAGGGAAAGGAAAGTACTACTTACAAGCCTCGGAGACGGAGCCAGATTTTCTCTATCTGCTCTGGCTGCAGGTATTTCAGAGAGTTGCTCTCAAATTCTTCGATCTCTTTGGTGGGTGACTCCATAGCTGCGGGTGACCGCTTCGGTTAAAGCTCTGCGAGGACGGCGGCTGCCCCACGCACACACAGACACGCTCCCCCTTTAACACTGCCCGGGAGCAGCCAACATTGTTGGCAGCCACTTGTCCCCCTTCTGCCTGCCCACCACGGTGCGAGCGGTAGCTCCCCAGCAGATCGGTCAGCCCGGCTCTCCCTGCCCTGGCGTTGTTCTGATCCCGCTTACCAGCGGCGCTGCCGACAGGCTGGAAACCTGACAACTGAGGGAAAAGTCGTCTGTCAGCATAGCCCAGGCACGGCTTCTCTCTTTGCCTCCCTCGCTCCCGCACACACACGGATGCAGGCACGCGAGGGAGAACAGGCTATTGGAGAGGGGCTGGCGCTGCTTAAAAACCCAACCAAGCCAAACCATTTGAACAGAAAAAGGGTAAATTACAGAAAGTGAGCGACTCGCTCCTGGCAAACAGCCATCTGCTTCATTGCAGGCAGCCTGCTCTGCTGGGAGAGCGACGCCAGCACGGGCTGCAAGGCTTCAACTGGGGCAAGCCCCGCTTGAAAATCAATACATCAAATCAATAAATCATTTTAAATCAATAAATCATCAAAGCACGGTTGCCTAAAGTCCCCCCAGACGCGTCAGGGACAGTCTGTACACTGAGGAGAAGTCAAGCCCCGCATATTAGTCACGGATATATCACAGCTTTTCAATAAGAACCACAAACAATACATTAAAGGAGAATACAGTATTTGTAACACATGAAACTTGAGACAGGAGCTATGGATCAAACTCAAGAGGATTGCATCCAGCAGGTTAAACCCCAATTCTACAACAGGATACCTGCTTTTGGGACCTCCCTGTACTGACCCCAGGCACAGCACGGACCACGATATGGAGCGTGCCTCTGTACACCTTTGGGATTCGGGCTCTGGGAAGAAGATAGGGCAGGGATTTCCTTCATGGCACCAACCCCATCAGTCACCTCTCAAACTCTGCCAAGAAACCCTGCATGCCCCTCTTTAACTACAGTTATTGATGTGATGTTTTCAGCCAAAGCCACTAGCGCAGAGGGAAAGTAACAGTGAAAACATGGAATCCCAGGCTGGTTTGGGTTGAAAGGGATCCCAAAGCTCACCAAGTTCCAACCCCCTGCCACGGGCAGGGACACCTTCCACTAGAGCAGGTTGCTCCAAGCCCCTGTGTCCAACCTGGCCTTGAGCACTGCCAGGGATGGGGCAGCCACAGCTTCTCTGGGCACCCTGTGCCAGCACCTCAGCACCCTCACAGGGAAGAGCTTCTGCCTAAGAGCTCATCTCAATCTCCCCTATGTATCATCCTAGCTTTAACACATTTTGTCACAGATTGCAAAAGTTGCCTCTTGAGAAGCAGAGCTTGCAATGGAGGAGTTCACCGTGTGAGGGAAGACAGGTCCCAGGGAAAGTGTACTCACTAGTGATGACTTTCAGCTCCAGATGTGCAAGTCCACACAGCAACACTGCATGGCTTGTGGAAATGTGACGAACACATCAATTAGCCTCATCAGGCAAGCCCCTGTTTAAAGGGCCTAAATCAGGATGATACAGACAAAAATGCCACTGCACTCAACTGCTGAGGAATCTGAGGGCTGGACTGATATGACGCCACAGCAATGATATTTATAGGAATTCAATGTTTGCAAGAAATGAGGTGACATGCAAAACATGAACTGGGAGAGGAAAGAACACTGGCAAGAGCGACACCAGTGTTGGAGCTTGTGGAAGCAAATGGAAAGTCTAAAGGCATCCACAGAGGAATCAGGAACGTGTCTGAGGATGCTGCTTCTGCCAAAGGCAAACACTTCTACAGTTGTGACACTCAGCTGAAGGAAGTTGAGACAAAGATACCAGTTTATCTGCTCAGTTCCAGCAGAGATGGCACTGACACGAGGTGGCTTCCTGCCCCATTTGATTTACTGTTTTGGAACAATTTGGGGCCGGGATAGGAGAGAGGTCCCTAATGAGATCCCACACAGCAGCACCACTGTGGTAACAAATTAAAAGAAGCTATTAGCAAGAGTCTCTCCCCCTCAGTCTCCATTACCTCTCCATATGGCTTTTTATAGAAGATGACTAGAAAAAAAGTCACTTAGGACTTCCTAAAAATAACCTTTCCTTCCTTCTTTAACAAAATGTGACAGTACAGTAACTCTTTTTATCTTCCCATGATAACAGAAACTCCAATAATTAATTAGAGGCAATGAGGAATTCCCAGCAGCTGAAGCAGCATAACGATCTTAACTTCTGGCAGGGGGTTGGAACTGGATGAGCTTTAAGGTTCTGTTCCACCCCAAACCAGTCTGTGGTTCTATGATTTTCAGAAAGCTGGTTGTTTAATAAATGTTAGCCTTCCTGTTGCAAGGTGCTAAATTATATCAGCCATCACTCCAAGAAGTTTAAATCCTTCCCCAGGAGTTGCCCAGGTACAGCACTGCTGCCACTGCTAACCATCTTCAGCTCTCTACAGCCCAGTGAGATGCTCAAATATAAACAGCAAGCAGCTGACTCAAGTTGGGACACATTCAAGAAACAGAGACAAGTTATGAGACCTTCAAAGCTCAAAGGTTGAGCCTGGATTTCCCTCTGCTGATGTGTTCCCAGCATAACACGTAGGGCAGGACACCCTCCTGAGCTCTGGAAACAGCTTTTCTTGCCCCCTCCACTTGCTTGTGGGAGAGGAGCCAGGACATGTGCCCTGGACAGCTTTCTGCACGCTCCCTTCCTATGGTACTGTGTCAGCTCCCACAGCAAGAGCACAGGATGAAGAGCAATGCGAGGCTCCCAGGCAGGTCAAGCAAGCCCTACACCAGCTTCCTCCTTTATCACAGCACATACACTGGGGCAAAGGGGGCTTTGCCCACTTTACCTTCCCTTCCTTAAAGGCACCTACAGTTCCTTTCTTTTATGTTTTAAGAGTGGGAAGTTCAGAGTCCTTGCAGACTTCACCAGAGCTAAGTAGGTACAACAATAACATTTAAAAGGCCCACTGAAATGCATCCCAAAATGCTTCCAAGGCAGCAGCCGACAGAAACAGCAAATCAGAGCAGTAACTTCAAACAGCAAGATTCCTGAAGGCTTTGCTGGGCTGCATCAAAACCAGCTAAGGTACCCTGTGCCAAAGGGGTAGCACAAGACACTGGAAGCTTGATGAAACATTGCCTTTTCCTACCTACCACCTGTGTGAACATACGTTTTCTCCCATCAATTAACTGATTTGACAGAACGAAAGCTTCCAGCGTTGTAACAAGTACTATAATTAGCACGACTACAATGTATTAGTATGTCTGTTCATGCATAAATAATCTAGAATATATTTCATTCTCTTCCCACTAATGCCTCCAACCAAAGTTGCTGCAGAGTATTTGTCTTTGCCTTCATTATTGCAGGGCTGAGTCTGGATCTCTGAACTTCAGTTGTGGCAAGCAGTGTGATGAGCCTGCCAGTACCATATTCCAAAATATTATGCTAATACTAGATTCAAACAGTTTGTAAAACACTGACATTTCTGATAATGCCAAAATAAGCTGGGCAGATTTTGCTCAGTCTTTATCCTAGCAGGAAGAAAGTTTTTTGCTTGTTTTCAGTTAAGAACAAATCTGTTGTGTTTTGTTTGGAAGGGGCTTAGGAGGAGGGAGAGGGGATCAGCTGCATCACTGAACTGCATTTATTCTAGTCATTCTTCATGATGAAATATAAGACAGTGACACGGAAGTATTCAGACATCACACCCAACTTGGATGTGGTTTTGATGAAAATCAGAATTGCAGCCCTCCGTCCTGAGCAAAACCTAACTTCAGAAGTTTGAACCCTGAGGAAGGTAACCGCTGTGCTATGTGTATGAAGGGTTAATCAAAAAATCATGAGGCTCAAAAAAGCAAATAAATCAGACAATTCATCTAATAGCATAATTAATTGTCACACTTCTCTACAAAATTGATGGTAGTGAACAGAATTACTTGCACCTGATTCAGCTTTTAGCTGCTGAAAAAGCATTAATATTCACCTCAATATTAAGCATTTTTGATAGAAAGAGACTGTCAAAGCGTAGATGCCTCTGTCTCATTTAGTCAGGAACATTATACGGCCCTGAGCCTAATAAATGTGCTCTGAAGAGTCACAATTCAATCATACATTATTCCAGTGTGAGGCAGCAATGTTCCGGTTAGCATCTGGAGTTACACTCCTATGAATGAGGTACGTTGGTTTCAGATTTTTGTTGCAATCCCACTTTTTAGTTTTATCATACTAGATCTAGGGCTTCTCAAACTGTAGTTTGCAAGTGAAACTTAATCTCTTTTTTCTGCCGAAAGTAAGATTTTAGGGATTGATGGTAACTGATTCATGCCATAGCTGCAGATCCATCAATACCACCCTAAGTGAGGGCTGGAAGACAGGGCTGCAAGGGTTAAAGCTAGCCAAGGAATAGCAATCTAACGGACTGCTAACTGCCTTTAATTACAAGCAATCACCCAGTTTCCTCAGGGCTGGGGAATTGTGAATTCTGTTGCATCCAGTAATTACAGATAGTTTCGGCTTCTCTCCCTGGAAGAAGCAGGGATGCAGCTGACCCCGGGGTATGGTGCACTTCCAGAAAGCTTCAAAGACAGTGAACTAGATAGATACGTATAGAGATAAAATCATAGAACCCCAGACTGGTTTGGGTTGGAAGGGGCCCCAGAGCTCATCCGGTTCCAGCCCCCTGCCACAGGCAGGGACACCTTCCACTAGAGCAGGTTGCTCCAAGCCCCTGTGTCCAACCTGGCCTTGAGCACTGCCAGGGATGGGGCAGCCACAGCTTCTCTGGGCACCCTGTGCCAGTGCCTCAGCACCCTCATAGGGAAGAGCTTCTGCCTAAGAGCTCATCTCAATCTCCCCTCTAGCAGGTTAAAGCCATTCCCCTTGTCCTGTCCCTACAGGCCCTTGCCCAAAGCCCCTCTCCAGGTTTCTTGTAGCCCCTTTAGGCACTGGAGCTGCTCTAAGCTCTCCCCTTAAGGAGCCTTCCCTTCTCCAAGCTGAACCAGCCCAGCTCTCTCAGCCTGGCTCCAGAGCAGAGCTGCTCCAGCCCTCTGAAGACAGGGTGAGATTGTTGGGCTTCTTCAGTCTGGTGTATAGGTATATATATATATATATATATACACGCAAAGATATATATGAAGATTAATATATTGAGACTACTGCTGCATTTCCTGCATCCTAACAATGTGTTCAGTTTCAGACTGCCGCCAGCACTAGGCATGCTATGGAGAATTCCAAGCAGGAGTTTTAGGAGAAAGCAGTTATAGCTTTTTGTCTCAGATAACTTTAAACAAATTACAAAAGTGACAGTAAAATCATCAGCACAAAAAAGATGCAGCTGATGAAGTTGGTGGAAAAGGTGCTGTGCATTTAAACTTTAAGTCAATCGAGCTGACAGTTTCAATTAAAAGCTCTGGTGACTGGCAAGAAGTGTTCTGTCAAATACTATCAACTAATATCACCACCAACACAAGTGATTACCTCTCTTTAGCAGCGTGTCCTTTTAGACCCTGAGTTGTTCAGTTTCTGTGAAGGCAGATTTAAGCAAACTTGCAGAAACCTTCAACTTGGGAGCTTACCAAAATGAGAACATTTCCATCCTGATGCCACTTGTAATTACTTAAACCATGGCACTGCAATAGCTCTGTAAAAATTCCTATGACTGTACGTGACAGTTTAGGAAGGAGGCATGAGAAAGGAGTGATGGTTAAGAAAACAGGAGCTATATAAATTGTTTCACCAAAAAAGAATGTAGAGAACTTGAAAACTCCAGTATGAAAGAGGTGAGGTGTGAGTAGCAGTCCACGCAACTAGTTAGTGAAAATCAAAATGTAGAGGATTAAACAAGAGCTGGCTTTCTGGTCTTAGCCTTTTTCACCAGGAAAATAAATACTGAAGTGTATTTAAAACAAGAGCAAAATTGACTCAAAGGGGTTTTGAGTCACTACCTAAATATCTGGAAAGAAATGTGAGAATTTTCCCTTCTCTATGTCTCCCACACAAAGTACATTTTATTACACACACCAGTGCTGCCCCCTGTATCATCAAAGTGCTGCATTTGATCCTACATTCGATACATTCAAACTACAGAGAGTGAAGATGGAAATCCATCATATAATATCCCTTGTGGATAATTTATATATTCATCATATATT